>NW_022900945.1:16753541-16805945 GCF_012274545.1 Fukomys damarensis | reverse complement strand
AAAAAAAAAAAAAAAAGAAAAAGAGAAAAAAAGAAAAAATAGAGCAAGTGAAATGAACAGACACATCTCAAAAGATGAAGTACAGATGGCCAATAAATATCTGAAAAAATACTCAACATTCTTGGCCATTAAAGAAATGCAGTTCTGGGGAAGTAGCTTAGTGGTGCCACATCTTCCTGGCAGGCAAGGTCCTGAGTTCAGTTCCTAATACCAAAAACAAACAAACAAGCAAACAAAGAAAAACCAGAACTATAAATCAAAACAATAGAGATTAGATCTTACTCTTGAAATGATGGCTATCATTTGTACCCCCTAGCATCACTAAGTGTGCCCAGATCCCAGAGAGCAGTGCTGGAAAGCAGCATGGCTGCAAGCAGATCCACCCCAACCCCAGTGGCTTGAGCCCATAGGCCACAGCCAAGTGCACACCTGGAAAAGAACTACATAGGTGCACAAGCAACAGCCATTGATAAGTGTGCAAAGACCCTAGCCAGAAGCCTGCTCAGACAATAGCTCCCAGCCAAAGATTCTCCCAGATGATAGGTACATAGGTGTCGCAGCAAGAGGCTCACCTAGATACCATCTCAAGAGTGCCCAGGCCCCAGCCATAAGTCCATGCAGACAATAAGTCAGCTCAGGGATCCAGAAGGCCACCTTTCTGAACCCAGGAACTGGTGTACTGGTGAGCAGCAGAGCAAAGGCTACTCAGTGGATTGCTTAGGATAAAAGACCACTGGGTGAGCAAAAACTCACCTCAACAAAGGTACAGAAGGCTATAACTGTAGAAATGGGAAGACATGGAAACAAGTCTCAAACCAGACTTCCAGATCACCTAAGGCAAACACAAAGGGCAACGAGATGGAGCAATCTGATCTTCAAAAACATGGACTCCCTGAATTGGCAACACAAGAGGATCTGGAAAAAAATGAAATCAGAAATAACTTCTCCGATAACAGCAGAGATTGTACCATAGTGTAAGACATGATTAATCTAGAGTGACACATAAAATATAGAGGAGCTGAGGAACATGATGGAATCCCAAGGTAGGAAAAAAATGGAATCCATAAAAGATATGTAAATAGATTTCCAGGAGATTAAAGACTTTTTATAACAAAGAGCACCTTAGGAACTTTATAAATACCAAACCAGCACTCCAAAAAATTGTAAACAGTATCCTAGGAAAAGACAATGAGGATCACAACTCCAGGAAGCCCAGAAGAATGAATCCATCAGACACATCATCAGAAATTAATTGAAAAATGGAAGAATCCAACACAAAGAAAAAGTCATGGCAATGATAAGTCAATACATATCAGTTATAACCATTAATGTTAATGGTCTCAATTCATCAATCCAAAAAATAGAGTATCAGAGGTCAAGAAGCAAGATCCAACAATATGCTGCATACAAGAAACACATGTAATTAAAATAGAAACTCACAGACTGGAATTAAAGGGCGTAAAACAATACTCCATGGAACAGAAACCCAAACAAAAGCAGGAGTAGCTATCCTATTTGCAGATCAAGTGGATTTCAAGCCAACACTATTTAAGATTGACAAAGAAAGACACTGCATCCTTGTAAAGGGAGCAATCTAAGAGGAAGAGGTGACAATCATTAATATATATGCACTAAACACTAGTACATCCAACTATATAAAACAAATACGAATGAACATGAAAAAATCAAATAATCACTAATACAATAGTACTAGGGGAACTCAATATCCCATTGTCAAAAATAGATCAACTAGACAAAAAATAAACAACAAAATATTAGAACTCAATCAAACTCTTGAAAAAATGGACTTAACAGATATTTGCAGAGTGCTCTACCCCACAAAATAAGAATATACATTTTTTTCAGCTGCACAAGGATTATTCTCCAAAATAGACCACATACTCATGCACAGAACATGTATAAGTAAGTGCAAAGGAACTGAAGTTATACCCTGTGTGCTATCAGACCACAGTATGATGAAATCGGAGATCAATAGCAAAAGAAACCTCACGAATTTCATAAACACATAAAAATTGAGCAACACACTTCTAAATAACCAGTGGGTCACAGAAGATATTAAAGAAGAAATCAGAGAGTTCCTATTCCTACAATTAAATGGAAATTTTAATACATCATATCATGTGGGACACAGTGGAAGCAGTCTTACAAGGGAAATTAATAGCACTGAATACTCATATTAGGAAAACAGAGTGAGCTCAATTAAACAACCTGATGCTGAACCTCAAGCTTCTAGAAAAAGATGAGCAGGACAAACCCAAAGCTCATACAAGGGAGAAAATTATAAAGTGGGCTGAAATCAATGTAATGGAGAATGTTACAAAAAATCAGTGAAACCAAGAGTTGGTTTAAAAACAAAATTGACAAACTCTTAGCCAACCTTATCAATGAAAGCAAAAAAAAAAAAAAAAAAAAAAAAAAAAAAAAAAAAAAAAGACCCAAATCCATGCAATTAGGAATGAAAAGGGTGAAATTACAATGCACCAAACAGAAATCCAGAGGATCATCAATATCTACTCCAAGAACCTATATGCCAATAAGATGGAAAAATACAGAAGAATTGGACAGATTCCTAGATATGTATTAATTACCAAAGTTGAACGAAAATGACCTAAAAATTCTAAATAACCCTATATCAATTAGTGAATTTATTCCTGGAAGCAAGCACCCTCAAAGCAGACAAAAACCAAACCAAAAAAAGAGAACTATAGGTCAGTCTCACTAATGAACATATATGCAAAGCTCCTTCATAAGATATTCACAAATAGAATGCAGAAGATCATCAAGAAGATCATACACCCTGACCAAATGATATTCTTCCCAGCGATGCAGGAACAGTTCAATACATGCAAATCAATAAATGTAATACACTATATTAACAGAGCCAAGGACAAAAACCAAATGATCATCTAAATAGATGCAGAAAAAGCATTCAACAAAATCCAACACAATTCATGATAAAAACCTAATAATTCATGATAAAAACCTAATAATTCATGATAAAAACCTACAAAATTTGAATGGATGGCCTCTACCTCAATCTGATAAAAGCAATCTATGAAAACCCAACAGCCACTATCATACTAAATGATCAAAAACTGAAATCCTTCATGTTAAAATCAGGAAAAACACAAGGATGTCCATCATCACCACTCCTGTCCAATATCGCTTTGAAAACATTAGGAACAGCTATTAGACAAGAGAAATAAATAAAAGGAATAAAGGTAGGAAACAAAGAATGCAAACTATCATTATTTGCAGATGACATGATACTCTATATAGAAGACCTCAGGGAGGAGGGGGTGAAGGGAGGGCAGGGACAAGGGGAAAAAATGAGAACCAAGACCTGACATGTAAAGGTACAAGATCCCAATGATGAATGTAACTGTACTGTATACCTAAAATGTACCAATAAACTCAATGAGAGAAAAAAAAGAGCTCAAAACTCCACCAAAATTCTTCTAGATTTAATAATGAAATTCAGTAAGTAGCTGGTTACAAAGTCAACACTCAAAAATCAGTAGCTTTCCTGTACATGAAAAACAGACTCACTGAGAGGGAAATGGGGCAAACAGTTCCTTTCACAATAGCATTAAGAAATTGAAATACCTAGGAATCAACCTAATGAAAGAAATCAAAGACCTCTACCCTGAAAACAGTAGCACTCTGAAAAAATAGATTGAAGTGGATATCAGAAAATGGAAAGATCTCCCTTGCTCCTGCATAGGAAGAATAAACACAGTGAAAATGGCCATATTTCCAAAACTGCTATATAGATTCCATGCAATCCCAATTGAAATCCCAGCAGCATACTTCACAGGCCTCGAGAAAATAATTCAAAAATTCATTTGGAACAGAATGGCTGCTATGATGAAATCTACCAACGACAAATGCTGGTGAGGCTGTGGGGAAAGAGGAACCTTGCTCCACTACAGGTGGGCGTGTAGAATGGCACAAACACTGGAAATCGGTATACGGATATCTCAAAGAACTGGGATTGGAAGTCCCATTTGACCCATCTATTCCCTTGCAGGGTATCTTCCCCAAAGAATTAAAAGTATCATACCACAGTGATATGTGTGCACCCATATTTACTGCAGTACAATTTGTAATAGCTAAAACTTGGAAACAGCCCAATTGCCCATAAACTTGGAGACTGGATAAAGAAAATGTGTTTTGTTTTTTATAAAATGGGATACTACTTGGCCATAGAAAATGGGAAATTAGAGACATTTATAGCTAATTGTATGCACATCGAGCAGCTACTCTTAAGTGAAATAAATAGGTTGCATATTGTAAATACCAAATAGTTTCTCTGGTGTGAGAAACTGGAAGTGCAAATAAAGACTAAATGGTATAATGGATAACGTGAAATAGAAAAAAAGGGGGGGCAAAGGTGAAGGGAAAGGAAAGAATGGAATAGAATAAATATGAGAAAATGAAAAAAATGGAAACAAAGTCTTTGTAGATAGGGAGGGATGGAGGGGCTGAAGGGAGGGCAGGAGAATGGTGAAAAAATAACAAAGATGGATTATGTAAACATGCAAATTTCCAACCATGATTGTCATTACATTGTATGCATTAAATGTACCAATAAAATTACTTTAAAAAAAAGAACAGCTATCATCAATATATCAAATAACAAATCTGGTGAGGCTTGGGGCAGTGTGGAGTGGATTGCTGTCTTTATGGTTGCTTTAAATGTAAACTAGTACAAGCATTATTGAAATCAGCATGGAAATTCTTCAAAAAACCTAAAAATAGAAATTCCATTTGATCCAGCTGTTCTCCCTCTAGGTATCTTCCTCATCTTATCACAGTGATACGTACATACCGATGCACAACTCATAGTAGCTAAAATTGGAGGTGGCCTATATGTCTCTGAACAGATGAATGGATAAAGAATATGTGGTCACACCTACAATAGAGTACAACTCTCTGCTGTGAAGAAGGATACATTTGAGTTATTTGTAGGTGAATGGATATACCTTGATAGCATAATGTTAAGTGAAATAAATCAGATATCCAACCTTAAATATGGTATTGTTGAGAAAAGAAATTCAAAGTATAACTAAATTAAAGAGCAAAATAAAAGCTAGATAAGAGGAAGCAGTAAGATACATAAATTACAGAGGAAAAGGGGATGAAGAGATTATGGGAGGGGGAAGGAGAAGAGGGAAATGGGAAATAAAAAAGACTTAAGTGCGTTATATATATTTATCAATTTCCCATAACATATGCAGTTATTACGTACTATAAAAATGTGCATATAAATAATTTTTAAGAAGAAATAAGTATTTATAGGATTGTTGTGAAGATGAAAGGGACATTAGGAAAGAGTGTGTTGCTTTGCAAATTACTTAGCGTTCACTTTATTCTGCTATTTTATAGACCTGAGTCATCTTGGAAACAATTGAACAACCACATCTTCAAGAAAAATAGTCTTCCTTTCTATACAAAATGAGAAAGTCAAAAAATAGAAGTGAGGAGATAAATATTTCAGACAAAACAAGTAGCATATGCAAACGCCTGAAGACTTGGTAAGTTTTTCAGATACACTTGTGTATAATATCAGTGCATCCCTAGCCCTTGAAAACTAACAAGTAAGCTTACAAAATTTAAACAAAGAACAATTTCACCATAATATTTTGTAAATACAGTATGTATCTCTTATCCTTCACAGTCATTAAACCTTAAATGATCAAACCTAGTTGCCAAACTGATTTCTTACCATCTTCTCAGTGGTCAATGAAAATATGCCTATATCAAAATATTCTCCTGATACATCACCAAATTCTCTGGAGATTTTTTAGACCTTATATTTATTCACCCTACCTGGTAGCAATCTGTTCTGAATTACTTGAGGACTACCTCTTGTAACAGCAATATATAATAGCCTATTTTCTTTCTTTGATTTTTTTTTTGTCCTTATCTGGTTTGTCTTCTATCTTTCCTGGCTTTCTCTCTCTTTCCATCTCTTTGCAGCCACCTCAAATGCTAACTTTTATTCTCTTTATACCTATTGGCCTAACATCGAAGAGTAACCTTATTCACTTCCATATCTCCCTGATCTCTATATTCTACCAAATTTTGTTTCCTGATCTCCGAGAAGTCTACACAAGAGATTTCTGAATAGCTGCTTAAATGTGGCCAAGTATCTCAAAGTCAATGATTTCAAACTGAACTTTTCCTCCTCTGTTATTCACTTTAAAGTTGCTCTTCTTCTAAATTTCCCAGCTCACTAACTAGTTACCACTGTCTGGTTGCTAAGGCAAAGGGCTCTGTAATTAGTTTTTACTACCTCCTAATGCTTTACCCAACCCTAGAGGGGTCACTGAGTCCTATCTCATATACGTCCCATTGCCTATGTCTACTAAGAACCATTCTGAGGGTAAAAATCAGAGGCTGTCTATAAACATTCTCTTTGGAAGCTGCATGAATGCTCTACCTAACTCTACCCAGACTTTACCTATCCATTTTCCACCGTTTTCCATATAGACTCCTTATACGTGAATATCACACAAACATTGCCCCAATACAAACTCTATAATGCCTCCCAGAAGCTTCTATGATGAAGATCACAGTAACTACAGTTCAACCCTTTCTTTAATTTCCAGAGCCACTCTCTGTCACTTTACAGTTTTATGCCAATATTTGCATTTGTTTTTCTGTTTCCTAATTGTTCGGACTTTCTATTACTTCCAATTTTTTTCAGTCACTTGTTTTCTCTGTCTAAAGTAATTCATCTCCTCCAATATCTAACCAATAGTAATTATTAATGCCTTTTATAGGCTTAAGGACACTTTTTTTAGAGTAGGATGAGAACTGTCTCCCACTAAAATATGTCCCATACCTCAAAATATATCTTCCCACCCACTTCCCAGATGTTCCCATTACACACCAAAGCAATAACTACTGTTTTTCTGTTAGGGAAGGAATTGGCAAGTGGCACACACATATAGACAAGCTGAATGAAAGCAAAATAATAAAAAGTTTATTTTCCCAGCAAAGGTTGATTGCACCTAAAAAGCCAGTGTCAGTGATCGACCACCTACTGGGTTGCAGCTTTTTCTTTTATAGGTTTTATAGCTATGATTTCATTCAAGTGGTTACATTTCATTTCCTCAGTTCGCATTACCCATGTCCAAATTACAGTAACCAGACAGTTAACTTTAACCCAGATGTAGCAATTCCTTGTAGTTAGGGAGTTTACCTTAACATTCATTTAGCTATGTATTTTAGTGCACAGGAAGGGGGTGTTCTAGGTCAGGTATGAGGCCGGATGTCCCACTTCATGGTCAATGACTCTGCTGTCTATTAATTTTGCACTAAACAAAGCAGATTGCTGTTAGAGTTTGCAGAAGTCATTTTACATTTTACTAACATGTTGTAGGTTTTTAGATTATTTACAAAAGTTCTCTAAATCATTTCTACCAATTTCATTATTAATGGCTATTATTTCATTAATAGAACACTAATGTAGCTACAAATGTAGTAATCAATGAAATGCTGCATTAATTTCCTCCTTTCTTTCCAGGGCAGTTATACAGTTCAGTTCTATGAGTTATGAACAGAATTGCCTTATGACACTTCCTGGTTATGTTCCTAAAATGAAATATATACACATACCTCTGCTCCTCTCTCTTCTTCTCTCTGGTAGAAGAATAATGAGAACTAAAGCAGCCACTAGTCAGGTGGAGGCAAATAGCACATACTGTTCCATCAGCCCTGAACGACTAAGCTCTAGACATATGTGCATGGTTCTTGATTACTACTTTCAAGTCTCATCTCAGCATTAAAACTCCACTTAATATATCCTATATTTCCTTTATTTTATACTTTGTTATTTTGTATTTCTAGTTTTATAAGACGTGGACTTGTCAGAGTTCCTGTCTTAATCATCTTTATGCTCCTAGTAGCTACACATGGTTTAGATAAAGAGGAATAAATGAACGAATGATAGTCTATAGGGCAAAGTTGTGACATGTTAGGACTAGGCCTTTAGAAATCTCCAGATTCTTAGTTCACTGCTGTTTGCACTGAATAGCATTATTCCCCACCAATATATGCCCCAGCAATTGCTTCGCTGATTATATCATTAAACCCACTACTACTGCTAGTGTTCAAGCACTTTGTGCTGAATGAAAGTTCTAAATGTTTCCGTATAGAAAGATATTGGATGATCCAAGCAGTAGAATCCTTTAAATCAGGGTTCAGAATGGACCTTTGCTTGCTGACATGCTCCATTTCCTTTTTTGCTTTGAGTGAGATTATACAGCACACTTAACGATACCTTCAGTACTGAGCGATGTGGCATTCAAAAGATAAAATAAGACTTTCTTTTATGGTTAAAAGTAAATTACCAAAAAAGGGATACTGGCAGGCAATTACTCTATAAGCTGTAGGAATGAAAAGGATTTCACAATGTGAGCAGTTCAGAATCATATAATGTGAAGAGCTCTTGGCAAATGGGAAATTATGCAGAAATCTAAAAGAGAGAGAACTGAAGTTATGAATGTAAACTCTCTTTGCTCCCCCCACATTTGTGGAACTTTCTGTAACACTAAATACAAATGTCCCACGGTGAGGATGAAAAGATTTTCTACAATATGGATTATATTTTTATTTTTAAAAATTGAGAACCCATGTATTCTGGATATTTGTATATACAAATAAATATAGAAATAGAACTAAAATAAGGGCATCTGTACTTTTGACTCTATGAGATATAATTAAAATATAAAATTAATGAACATGATGACTTTGTAAATGGTTTTTATTAATTAAATTATACTCTTGAAAAATTCATTTGTTGAAATTCTAAACTTTATTACCTCAGAATAGGTCTTTATTTGAAACCCATTATTTTGCAGATGAATAAGTTAAGGTGAGAGCATTAGTGTAGAACCTAACCCAATATGGCTGGTGTCTCCATAAAAAGGGGAAATTTGGAAACAGATACATACATTTGGATGACATCATGTGAAAGAAGGCAGAGAAGAGGCTGATTCATCTGTAACGAAGGGTTGGCTAATATTGCCAGGACACCCTTAGAAAAGAAGACACAGCCATGGAGTAGATGGTCCCTAAAGCCTCCAGAGGTAGCAATTGTGCTGACAACTTTATCTTGACTCTCCAAGACTCTGGAACTGTGACACAGTAACTTTGTCATACCACGTGTAGTTTTACTTCCAAAGAAGTTGCATCCAGAAATAAATTTTTGACTTATTTGCTGTAGGACACCAGAATCTATTCTGCAAGATTTTGGGAATCTATGGATTATTTCTCAGGGTTATGTGCCTTGTGTGGGGTGGGCCCTGCATGGTCCTAATGGTCACAGTTTGCAATGTAAGCACTGCGCAGTTGTTGGCTCACTAAAGTGACTTCCAACAGATAAAACTAACTTCTTAGGTCCTAACAAAATCAACACATTATTATTTGCTCACATATGGAATTAAAGTGCCTTGACACACAAACACATTTTTCTAATTTGCCTAAAGTTACGAGCAAACAGGTGTCCTGTTGTATTAATTCAAAATAGCTATTTTCAAACCCTGTTGGTGACATCTAACCTTTTCATAATTTCCTGCCTTTAAATTAGAGGCTATAAAGTGTCACAATAAGAACCATATATGGCTTGCAGATATTTAGTTTGCATATTTTCTGTTTTAAACATTTTAGCCAAAGTCTAAAATTTGGGTAATTCATAGTAAAAACTGGATTTTTTTTGAGATGCCTTCTTGGACCTGTATTCCACTGTACAAGGATAAATGAGGTGAATGGAGAAGTCTGGTGCAGTGTGTGAAACAAGGCACGAACACCAGGTGAAACATCGTGAGATTGTCTTATTTATGTTATCATAGAAAACCAAACCTATTACATCTCTGCACATATGTCTTGTCAGAAATGGGAAGTAAATGGGCTGACATTTTCAGAGAGTGAGGGCAGTACCAGCAGCCAACATTTCACTTTTGCGCCTTACTCCTCTGATCCTCCTGTATTTTAGTGTAGGTTCCCACTGGAAGAGTTCACGTTCTACTACAGTACAGACGTTCCTGGAAGGAGCCATTTGTCTTGTTAGTCATTAGCATCTTATTGTGAATGTGCTTGTCAGATGCGCTTCAGCCCCTCTGGGCAGTTGGCAAGAGCAGTTCAGATAAAGAGAAGAGATCAGAGCAGAAAAAAAAAAATCAAGAACCAAATGAAAGTCTACAGAGGGCTGGCCTGGGTGAACTGCAGAATATGAGGCCTGTTCTTGTTATAATTTTTATAATAACTTCTATCTTAAAATTGGAATGATTTCCTCAGTATATAAGAAGAGAAATAATATATTTGACAGTCTCCTTTGCCCAGTTTTGAGTACACTTTAATCTGGTATTTTTGTTTATTTGTTGATTGATTGATTGATTTTTGAGACAGGGTCTCACTATTTTGCCCAGTTTTGAGTACACTTTAATCTGGTATTTTTGTTTATTTGTTGATTGATTGATTGATTGATTTTTGAGACAGGGTCTCACTACATAGCTGAGCCTGCTCTGGAACTCAATATGTAGTCCAGGCTGCCTCAAACTCACAGCAATCCTCCTGCCTCAGCCTCCCGACTGCTGGGACTACAGGCATGCACCACCACACCCTGCCTAATCTGGTATTTTTAAATAAACAATAAGCTTGATTCAACAATATAATTGTCTTTACTTTTGAAATTTCACTTTTTTCCAGTAATGTCAATACTTTAAATTCCTGTTCAGGAGGAACTCGTGTATGCTATCTGAAGCAAATATGTTTAAGGATATTATAGAAATATTCAGTGTAAAAAAGTAAGCATAAAAGTTATATGAATACTGACCCAAATATGAAATGCAGAAGAGTATATTTGGAATGAAGTGATCATCTGTACAACACACTACATGCTACATATACAGGTATTGCAAAGTTATGTAACTTTTCCAAGCTTTAGTTTACCCCTCTCTTCAATCCCCAGCTATTGCTCAGTCTTCATTTAAACACGAAGAAAAGAACAATGGATAGAAACACATTTTGTAAATGACAATGATGATGCAGGGCTCTGCAAATGTAAAGCATCATTATTAAATCAAATTCACTGCATTTAGAAAATTTCTATGTGGATAGTGTGTGTGTGTGTGTGTGTGTGTGTGTGTGTGTGTCAGAGCTCAACATTCTAAAGTAGGGTTTAATTTCTTATGTTTATGGATGGGGAAATAGAAGATGAAAACGAAGTGATTTACACAAAGTCATACAAGTAATAAAAGAAGTGTTGGGCTTCAAATCCAATTCTTAACAAATCATCAATAAACAGAAAAACAAACAAGGCAAAGCCAAAGTTGCGATGATTCTCATTTTCTACAATAGCACTTATACAGGCAAAAGCATGAAGGAAATCAGACTATGAGTCCCCAAAATATGTTACTTTATCATGCGAACTATTTTGAGTCAAACTCAATTGAGAAACAAAAGATACACAAAGAAATATTCTCAGAGCTTTTGCAATCTGGCTAAAAGCAGAAACTTTTAAGAAATGATGATTCTCATGAATTCCTTACCTGGGGAATTGTATTGCCATGAGGGGGAGAAAAAAAACAGTTGAGACGAATCTGGACAAATATTGCTAAAATAGCTTGTATCTTCCACTAGTTTACCCATGTATTTATCTTCCCATCCTTTACCATCCCAGAAGCCCAAGAGGGATATCTTATTCTTTTTTCTTAATAGCCACTGCTCTTCAGTTTATGAGCATTTGTTTAAGTGATGCAAAATTTTTTAAATTTTAAGTCCTTCTTTGGGTTTTCATTTGTTTCCTGTGTAATGCCTGTGCATGTAATGTTTTAAATGTCTATAAATTTGTGTGTGCTTTCCTCCTGTTAGTCTTCTCCAGCTGCAGACTCAAGAAAATAGAAGGAAAGTTTTCTTCTGCAAAGATGCTGCATATAATTTGAGAAAATTATTCTCAAAAACATTTTTATTCACTTTTTACCATGAATAATATTTATGAATTTATTTTCAGGCTTACTTAGGTAAAATAGATGATAGTTATATATAATCACAGACTATAACATGATGATTTCATATTAATTTATATTGTGAAATGATAAACACATCCAAATTATTAAACATTAGTTATCATTGGGTGTGTGTGTATGTGGATTTGTGTCTGTCGTGATAACATTTATGTTCTACTCTCTTAGCAAATTTCGATTTTAACTAAACAACAATATAGCATCTTTATTGCCTTTTCACAACTTTGAAAATCTGTGCACATACTGTTTCATAGAAAAATGTATAGCTTTTGATGTCTTCCTATTAAATAGTGGTTCTTTTTTTAAAAAAATAATATAGCATTGTTATGGTTTGAAGATAGCTTGTCCCCTCTGAAAATCGTATTTTAATTTACTCCTATTAGATATTAAGAGGTGAGACCATTAAGGAAAAATGAGGACTCTGTCCTCTTGGATGATTTCATCCATCCGTGCGACTAGTGATTAGTCATTGTCTTGACAGTGGGTCTACCACATAAACCAGCTGGACTATGTGTCCAGTTTTTCCTCCTGTGTGATGCCTCCACTTCCTCTGGACTCTGACAGCAACAGGCCACCATAGATGCAGCCCCTTGACCTTGGATCAGAATCTTGAGCCAGAGCAAACTGTTTAAAAAATTTATATCTTACTCAGTTTGTGCTGCTGTGTTATTAGCAAAACACAACGGGCTAAGGGAAGTATTATGAACAATCATTGCCATGCCATCCATTAGGTCTCCAGACCAGCATTTCCCTATTTCTATCACTCCCAGGTCCTGGCAACCACTGTTCCTGTTCTTGCTTTTATTAGTTCAATTTTAAGTTCTTTTTTTTTTTTTACAAACTACATATAAATGCTATATAAGCTTTGCCTTTCTGTGTCTGGCTTAAATTGTCCACCATAATGTCCTGCAGATTCCTCCATGTGACAAATGGCAAGATTTCCCTCTTTCTTATTGCTGAAAAGTGTTCCTGTATGCACTTGCACATGCGTGCACACACACACACACACACACACACACACAGTTGTTGCAGATTCCTCCATGTGACAAATGGCAAGATTTCCCTCTTTCTTATTGCTGAAAAGTGTTCCTCTATGCACTTGCACATGCGTGCACACACACACACACACACACACACACAGTTTTTTTCTATCCAATATCCATTAACAAGTCGTTTCTTGTGTGACAAGTATAAATTATAATTCATGGAACAAAGACTTCAGGTGTCTCTTATACTGTGTTGTACTCAGCAGGATTGGGCAAGGGAATACATTAAATACAGGACATATAACTTACAAAGTTGTTTTATAATAATTACCCAAAGAGTCAAATGCAAAGGAGTGCAAGAGATTAACAGCACACTAGAAGCCCAAAACATTCAACGGAGGGCCTAGATCCCAGCAGTTTCCCACACAAGTCCGTCTAAAGGCTTAGAGTCCAAGGCAGTGTCCTCCTTGAGACCCGCCAATGGCCTAGAGCCCACGGCAATGTCTCGTGCTTGTCCGTATTGAGGATCTGCAAATGGAAGGCCGAAAGGCCAGCGGTGGAAGCCAGAAAATCTACGCTGGTGAGATGAAGGATCTGTGCCACCAAGCTGAGGGATCCACATGGAAGCCAGGAAGTGATGCTCATGGTAAAGATCAAAGCTCCCCTGATGAAAAACAGCAGTCTTTCCCAGGGAGAGTAAGCTCCCAAGCTCCTCTTCCTCAGATAAGAACAGCCTAGTTCACATCAGGGAAACCATCTGCAGCAAGCTTCTAGAAAATCAACAGCCAAGATCTTTGCCCCCACGCCCGTTCTTTTTATGGCTATTGTAACAACCTTCAGGTGGATCCTCTGTGCCCAGAACATGCTGATTCAGTTCAGCTGGGCGTCACAAGTTGATCATTCATCAATCCGCTACATCCTGACTTTCTTTCCTTCAGTTATATCCCTAAAAGTGGGATTACTATGTTCTGTAGTAGCTGTGTTTTAAATTTATTGAGCAACTTCTTTACTGTTTTCCACAATAGCTGCACCGTTTCACATTCTCACCAATAGTATTCAAGAGCTACCTTTTCTCTACAATGGTAGCTGATGATTATTTTTGAATAATAGTTATCAAAGCAGATGTGTAGTAATATCTTATTGTGATTATGATTTGCACTTCTCTGATGATTGGTAATGCTGAGTGCCTTTTCATACATCTACTGGATATTTTATCTTTTGTAGGAAAAACATTTCTTCAGGTTTTTTGCCTATTTTTACATGAGTTACTTGTTTTTGTTACTTTTCAGTTGAGTGATTTCCTTATGTAGTTTGGATACTAATTTCTGATCAAATATATGGTTTGTATTCTGTAAACATTTTCTCTCATTCTTTTAGTTGTCCTTTCATTTTATTGGTCATTTCTTTTTCTGTGAAGAAGCTCCTATTTTGATGTTTTCTCCTTTATTTTTGCTTTTGTTGCTTGTGCTTTTTATGTCAAATCCAAAAAATCATGCCTATGACCAATATCAATAAGCTTTTTCCATATATATTCTTCTAGAAATTGCATGATTTCAGATGTTACATTTTAGCATTTATCCATTTTGTTTTAATTTTGTTATTTTAAAGGTTCATTTTCATCCTCCTGTGTGTCATTTATTGGAGAGATTAATCTTTCCTCATTACATTTTCTGGATTCCCTTGTCATAGATTAATTACCATATAAGCATGGAGGTTTTATTCTGTTCATGATTCTTCTATGTGTTGGTTTTGACACCAGTACCACAGTTTGTTTCTGATTGTGTGTGATTTTCATTTTAAATGAACAGCAGACATGTATTTCTCGGAATCCTGAAAGGCGAAAAGCTCAAGATTGAAGTGCTAGCACTTCATAGAGCTTTCTAGCTGTGTTCTCATATGGAGGAAGTTGGAAGAGCAAGAGAGTGAACCCAGTCCCACAAACGTTTATGCAGTCCCATTAATATAGCCACCAGAACTGCGTGGCCCTGGGGCTTAAACACTTCCCTAAAGGCTTCTTTTCCCAAAACAATTGCACTGGGGGCTAAGTTTACAATGCAAGAATGTTGGAGTGGGGCTCATTCAGATATAGCTGCTGCTTTCATTATTTGCAACCAAGAACCTGCCTACTACAGGGTCAGCGGAGCCTCATTTTTATCAAATATACCAACATGTTGATGGCATTCAGTTTTCATTGGTTTTCTCTCAGTTCCTCAACCATTTCAGTTTTTTTTTCTTTTTTTTAATTCATTAAGCTTATTGGTACATTTTAGGTATAAAATACGATGATATTCATCATTGGGAATTCGTACCTTCACATGATATATTTTGGTTCCTATTTTTCCCCCATTCCTCTACCCTCCCCCTTCCACCACTCCACCCTTCCCAGTTTACAAAGACTTTGTTTCTGAATTTTTCCTTTTTTCATATGTTTTTCCTTTCCCCTACCCCTCACACTTCCCCTTTCCCTGAGGAGACCTCTTTTCCATCCTTGCATGCATAGCTAGTTTCTTTTCTTCTTTTGGCTTTTTGTTTGTTTGTTTAATTGCCATTGTTTGATCACTATAGCTTTGTAATACAGTTTGAAATCAGTAAACAATGACATCTCTAGTTTGGTGTCCCCCCCTTACAGTGTCCCCCCCCAGATAGCTTTCACAAGTTGGGGTCTTTATGGTCTTATAATAGTAGGGGCCAGAGATTAAGCTCAGTGGTACCACTGCCTGCCTCACAAGCACAAGGACACAAGGTACCGAAAAAAAAAAAAAGAAGAAGTTTAGTATTTGTGCCCTCTTCATTCAATTTATTTTTAGATATTTTATCTTTAATATTATTATAAATGCCATTATATTTTAATTACTCTTTGGATATTCCATTGTTACTGTACAGAAATATGACTAGTTTTTGTGTTGTTTTTTTAACACTGAATTTATTAATTCCAGAAGTTTTATTTTATTTTGGGGCTGGAGACTTTAGGGTTTTCTATGTCTATGATTTTACCTGCAGACAATTTAACTTCTTTTTTCCCTATTTGAATATTTTCTGAAGAACATTTTTTTTTGGTAGTGACTCTGAATTTATTTCTGTATATACTTGTAAGAAAAGTGTCAAAATGCAAAATATATAACAAAAGTTTCAAAATGTAATTAACCTAATTCTAAGCCCAAGGAAATATGAGGTAAACCATGTTTCAGTCATCAGATTGACAAAAACACAAGAACATTTAAAGCTCACTAGAACAGAGGAAAGCAAAATAAAAACATTTTATTGAAAGGTAAATGGAAATCATCTTAGAATCTGACAATGTTAGTTGAACTTTATAAATCCCCTAGTCTGAGGAGATTATTCAGAGATTTAATTCCATAGAAATAATAACAAAATAAAAGTTAATCCCTAAAATATGAAAGAAAGGCAGTAAATTAAATGATAAACACCCTGACTATCCACTAACTGGGAAAATAGTTGAAATACTATAATGTCTCGATTTCTGTGATATTATATAGCTAATATGTAACATTTACCTATACTAAATTGGAAGTTGTACAAAATTTAAGTGAAAAAGCATAATAAAATAATATATTTGTATAAATCCCTTTTTTTAACAATATAAAACACAAAAGTATCTCTCCTATCCTTATACTGAATTAGATATTAATATTTATTTCAATGGAAATAGATGAGAATAAAACGTCAATCATTAAGTATGCTTATGCGAGGCAAGCAAGGGAAAAAATGGAACATGTTTTTTAAACTTAAAATAACATACAGATTTTATTTTGTGACTTAGTAAAGCTTAATAAAATCTTGAAAAATCATCAACTCAAAAGTTTTAGTCATCTGCTGAATGGAGAACTGTCACCAACGATATCCTCGGGTAAGGAAAACAATGCAGTTATAGTAACATCACAACCTACAGTAATACCCTTCTCATTATTTGCGATGCTTAGATTTAGGTGCCAAGTTGTCTAAGTCATAGCATCCAGTTATTTATTCAAATACCAGATTCAGCTGTGAAGGTGTTTTGTCGTTAAGGTTCACATTTATAATTAAGCTAACTCAAGAGAAAGTGATCTCAGGCACGCAGGCAGAACTCTTCCAATCAGTCGCAAACCTTAAGAACAAAACCTGAAGTTTTCTAGACAAGAAATTCTGCCTCAAGACTACAGTGCTACTTCAACCTGCCTTTCCAGACTGCAGGGGAATCATGGAGACCAATTCCTTAAAGAGAGGACAAAACACAGGCACAGAGAGGCAGGCACATGCACACAAAAAAACCAATCCCTTAAAATAAAAGCAAACACAAAAACATTCTGAGACACAAACTGATGTTTATGAAACTATTTTTATTTTTCTGAATTTTTATTTTTTTGAAATCAAAGAGGCAATACATCTGATAACAAATGTTTTTGGTCTTTCCACAAAAGCCTAAAATTTTTTCACATATCCTGATTATCTATGACATTTACGAACTGCTTGTATGTAGGTAATAACCAAAAAGTGAACACAAACAGAAAATAAACACACGCATCAGAGACTATTTTAAAATAATTAAGAAGCTATTCATAAAATGGTATAGAAAAATGGTTAAATACTGATACTATTATGTAAGTATATTAATCTTAGATTCTAATAAGTTAGTAAACATAACTATCATAAATCAGCTTTTCATTGGCTTTACATCAAGAAACTCCTCTAAGTGAAGATTGGACTAGGTTGATAAGATTTTTAAATTCTTGCAATTTCAGTGAAGATTGCAATTTTTTCCCATGTACTCAAAAAGGCCTTAAGCACATAGACTATTATAAATAGTGAATCAGAAAGATTGTTTGACATAGGGTTACCTCCTTTTCATTTATCTCCCTAGACCCATCTTCCCATGCGAGTGCCCTCTGGCCTTATTTCCATTGGTAATAATCTGTAATTTCTGCTATTTTCTCTTTTCAATACCACTAAAGAGTCAAATTTTCCTTAGGACATATTACCTATTTATAGCCGTTTAGAACATTTTATACCAATCGGCACTTGGGAGCTGTTTCTGGCTGTGTAACTAGCATTTACAGGGTTTCTGTAGACTTTTATTACATGGTGTGACATTAGATTGATGGACTGTCTCAATCTTATTCTCTGTCAATTGTACACCGATCCGTGACAGCCTAATGGATATGTGACAGTATTTGGAAAGGTGAGAACGACTACAATAACATTTTGGGGAGGGTGGATATCAAAGTTCTTTTTTAATACTCTTCTTAATTTCCCCCTCATATTAACATTTTTAAAACCTGCCAACATACGGTACGCCAGTTTTCCTCATCAGAAAAAGAAATGATACCTGTTTTAGACAAATGGTATTAAATATAATGGCAAAATAGCTGTCAATCAAGCTGAACAGGGTTATTAGGCATTCCCTGTAGCAGGAGACTTCCAAGGACCTACTCTGAATGGAATCCTGCTGTGATCCCAACTTGGGTCAAAGGTTATTGCTTCTAGGAAGCTATTCTCTGTTGAGGGAGGTGAACAGAAGGATTTACTGTTCACACAGCAGGACATTACTCAGGACTTGCCTGAGGAGATAGTTGAACCTTTCCCTAAGCAGGCATCTGGTGGCTGTGCCAGGGAACGTGCTTCTGTGACTAGCCAGAGCCTTTGAGCACAGAGAGCTCGAGTTTATTTACGGTTCCAAAAGCTCTACCAGTGTCCTCTCTTGAGGGGCAGGGGAAAGAGAGCAGAAACATCTGCAGCGATTCTCTCCCCCCACGGGGAAGTCACACATGAAATTCCTAAGACTGTGATTCTTGGTTTTGTGGCTAAGTAAGTTTCTAGATGCTTCAAAGAAATTCTGTGCAGTAGGTGAGTCAGTTGGGGTGTGAATGGGACAAGGAAAGGCGCTACCGGGGATGCTTCCCTCAACCTTACCCTTGTTTCAGCCTGAGCGAGAGCTTGGACAGGAGGGCTGGGAGCTCACAGTGTTTGACAAGATAATGGATACAAAATGCAGAGGCCCAGAAACTGTGATGGACTCATTGACAGAGGAGTGTCATGGGTGCTCGGCCCTATTCTTTGTTCACGTAGACACACTCAATTGAAGGCTTAGAATTCACTCCGATTTATTTACATTCCACCAAACTCTTATGATGCTTATATTTTTGAAAACGATGGGGTATTCTGGAATCTGCATTCGTGGGAAATGTGGAATGCATCTTTTTTTCATTATGTTGGGTAAATGCTAATTACGCACATAGCTTTTGACAATATTAAAAATAGAGAATAATACATATAACACAAATATTACAAAGGCCATGAACAACCCAGTGGCTTAGGTCAGAGATTAACAAAGGTATAAAATCAACATTTCTTCTCAACAAAAGCAGCAGGTACAAGTTTCACACCAGTGTTGTGTATGCAGGCTTGGAAGACCCACAGTTGCAGTAACGCCCATAGAATTCCATTGTTTATGGGACTTGCTTCCACTGAGACAAATGTACTCCTCAGTAGGAATGAAACAAAGAAAATCATAATTTTAAAAATGAAAACTGCAGCTTCAGTACTTAAGCCTAGTTCATAGTTTTAAAATGTATCTTCTTCCAAAACACAATTAGAAGCCTGGATATTTTTCTTTTACATGCAAACTGATTCAGCCATTCTCTTTTTACTTAAAAATGGGCTTCTTTCACCTCTTCTCACCTATAAAATGAGCTTTTCTCCATCAAGGGTCATTACCTCTTGTGAGTGGCCCACATTTTTTCCAAGACCCGGGACAGACTTTTCTATAGATTCACAATTTCCATTAATTTTCACCATCCAAAGCACCTAAATATCCACAGATTCAAATTGTAAAGTTACTGTTCCCCACCCTCTCATTTATTAGAATTCATATGTTAAAATGTCTGCATATCTTTTATATGTCTTACTGAGATGTCCTCAAATTTCCTTTTCCACAATAGGAGTCAGCAAAGCTGCAACTTAATCCTATTGTTATGGTGACTTTAGGTTCTTTAATTCTACTTTGAGAATCTTCTTGGATGATGTCTAGTGCTATTTTTTTTTTTTCTTGGACAGCCAGCCAGGAGATAAAAAAGCATCAGGACCACTACTTTGGTAAGTTGAGATGAAAGATTTTCACATTTTTTCTTTCCCAGTTACTTCAACACCTTGCATTGTGGGCAAAGCTTATCTCTCTTTTTATGTCCTTTTTTCTCTTTCCTTGTTTACAAACTTCTACAGCCTTAGTGGGTTTTTTTTGTTGTTGCTGTTTTCCTTTTCAGCAGTTAGATGCTCCCAAGTCCATAGAAAAATGAATGCTTACATATAAAAATACCAAAGACAAGTAGCACTGACTCTCTGAAAAGAAATGGGAAGAAGGGTGGAGAGGCATAGCCTATCATGAGTGTTTGACTCTTTAGATATTCCCTGAGGTCAATGTACCCCATCCCTTGTTCAAATGGAAGTAAAATTTGCTCACCAGAGAGACACTCATAAAAACAGACCTATCCAGTGTAGAAAGCAAACTTCTTCACGTACCCAGTGTGTGAAACATCGTCTTGAGACAGTGCAGAGAACCAGACTTTGGAGGGACACTTGAATAAGTGATCTCCTTAAAATAACACCCATCATTGGGTTCTAAACATGTTAAACAAATGAAGAACCTCTGATTTACTCCTTTACTCCATCTCTCACCTTTCTTTCATACCAGGGATTGAACTCAGGCCCTTGCACTTGCCAGGCAGCAGAACCACTGAGCCAAATCCCGGCCCCTCTCTCCTACTATCTAAAACAAAGATAAATTTCAGTCCACCTGATGCCATGGCTTCCCTTTTGGGTGGCTGGAAACGTGTCCTAAACTGTGAGATTCAAGTGGTTATTATGTTAGAAGGAGCTGTGGCTTTTATTTTGTTTTGTTTTATTTTGTTTTGTTTTTTAACCCTATTCCCCTTCCTGCCTTGTCCTCCTGGTGCGTCTCACCACTTGAGGGGAGGTACATGCTGCTTTCCTGCTGGTATATTAGGGAAGAATGCTGATGGGTGACTCAGTGATTTATTGTGGCTGGCTGGAAGCTGACTTTTTCTATCTCCTTCTTGGGCAGCAACTCTGAGTTGTGCTGGAGAAAAGAATGAGACAAGTGTTTCCCTACACTGGGCTGCACCTTCATGATAAGTGCTGTCAGGGTTTTGGGCACAGGCATGGAGGGCTATGGGTAGGGCTCCATTCCAGCCTTTGCAGCTGTGTACAGGGTATCTGCCATGACCTTCCTGGGTCCTAGAGTTACCTGTCTAGCCTTTCTATAGTATTCCTTTGGAGTCTTGCAGGTACCTTCTCACATGTTGTCTCTTCCCTCCACCTCATTTAGTTTTAGTATTCTTTTGTAGTTGTAGCCTTAAATGATATATAATTTATAGTTGCTATAAATCTTCTGTTAGTTCCTTGCTTATGTTGTAGGTCCCTAGGTATAAAAGCCTTTGGGGGTGCTTTTATTTTTTTGAGTACATCCTAGCTGTTCTGTATGATTTCCTTTCCCTGCCTTTCCTATCTCTTGAAGGCTTCAGTAGCTTGTGTGTCTGGTAAAAGGTCATTTTTCCTTGTCGTGAAAGCAATGGATCTGGATGACCGGCAGCCATCCCCAATCCAGTCACTACAGGAAATATGGCAGTTCTAACCTGAGGTAACAGGCCACAACTCTCACTCTGGCATTTCTAAACCTGGGGAAATGGCTGAACTGCTACTCAGGCAGTTCTGATCCTAGGAAACGAGGTGAGCTTCTGTCTGGGAAATCTGACCCAGAGATTCTGTCCTTTCTATTTTTTTCTTTTCCTCTCATTACTTCTTTTCAAAAGTGCACAAGGATCTGGAAGGCCTGCAGTGCATCTTAAATGATTATGTGTAGTGCAATGTCTGTCTCCAAAAATGTCACCTTCAGGTTGTAGTTTATAAAGTTGGGACTGATATAAGATGGAACATTTTAACAGGTTGATATTTCTCCAAATATAAGTTAAAGAGTCAAAAGACAAACTGTCAAATTTGGCTTTATAATGAGGAGGGAAAATGAACAAAGATCTCAGCTAACAATCTGCAGCCCTTCACTCTCTTCACCTTCTGACCCATATTGATTGTAAGTCTATAGTGTTAAATGGTAAGAAAAAGATACTCAGAGAAGCTTAGATTATTGAAGAAAATGCTATTGTGATTTACATAAAAAGAAGCACAAATTGATATCCTTTAGGGATAATTCCAACTGGCAAATCTATAGTTACAAACCTAAAACTAATGAAAAAATAAACCCATTATAATTCAAGATATTCAATACATGACCAGTGCACTTTGATATAATATAATTGTTTTATATGCTCTATGTATTAGTGTATATAATTTTTCTTTCTTTTTCTGTTTCCTTTACAGGCTTCTTCTGGCTCTGTTACGGCTTCCCCCCAAAAAAATAAAGAAAGAAAAAAAAAGAAAAAGAAAAGAAAAAATAAGCAGCTAGGCAAATATTCCAGAGAATTACCAAACATATCAATAAAAGGTAAGTAAGCACTGTGAGGCTTACATGAAACTTGCAAATAAAAACCTTAAAGTTTAGTTAAAGGTTATATAGTTTAGGTTAATAAGTATATTCATGTGTGTTAACTTTCAATTATATATTATGGTCTAAGAGTTCTATTTAAATTGGTTTATAAATAAATGGACCATCATGATATTAGCACAAATACTCTTTTTGCAAATGGCTTAACAGTAAACAAATTTAAATTAGCTAATAAAAGTTAAAAAGTCTTCAAAGTTGGTGACGTGTTTGCACTCAAGTTACTAGCCAATTGATATACTATTTTATCCTAAAAACTGGTTTTGTAAATATAATATCCATTGTTTTATGTATACAATTACTTGAGTTTTTCTTTGGTTAAAGAGCATCTAATTAATATAGCTTAAAATGTTAACTATGCTATACTTTGTTTCTCCTGAATAATGTAAAGTAACTTAAAAATAAAATATATGTAAAATATATAAATATATATAAAATATAGTTACATATTTAAATGGGATGATGCTTAAATTAAGAATTGCTTCTTGGCCTTTTGGCTAAGATCAAGTGTACAACATCTGAGTCTTCAATTGCTGTACATACTCTAATGAGAAAACATACTGTGGTTCTAAGTTTTAATATTAAGCTTATAGTTAAAATTAAAAATGTTTAATACCTATAAAGTAATAAGCACTCTCTTTTATAGAATATACATTATATCTAGATTTTAAACATATGAAATGACAAACATTTTCTTATTTGATCCTGCAATTTAAAACTTGATTTACTGTTGGCTTTAACTAAACAAATATTTTCTTATTGTATAAGTGAAATGCACTTGTATGTTGGATAATAAGGATATTAACACTGTTTCCTAAATTCTAAGCAATCTAAAGATATCTTTTACTTTTGTCAGTGCAGTTACACAGTGTAAACCTGCTAAAAAGAATCTAAGGACCAAGGATTTAGCTCAGTGGTGCCACCACCTGCCTTGCAAGCACAAGGACCCAAGTTCGATCCCTGGTACAAAAAAAAAAAAAAAATCTAAAATTAATCTGAAGACTAAAAATTTCGTTAATATATTAATTAAATAAATTAACATATCTGTAAATTAATTATTGCTAACCTTTTGGTGTATTAAATGCATGTATTTTCCCCAAATATACCAGCTCTCTAAAATGCAAATCTTAGCAAAACATCTTACCATGCTAGTGCCCACAAGCAAAACTACTTATGCTATAAGATTTTTCAGGCTTATGCTTATGTAATCACTATGTAACTGTATGGTGATAGTTGCCCTAAACACTATACATCCCCCATATGCTCTAAAGATGAAAGCCTAGGCACTAGTTATAAAGTCCATCAAGGACATTCTACTTAGAACTCATTAAAAAGGAGTAGCAAATTTAGTTGAGAATTTATTTATGCCACTTAATTTTTGTAATTGGATAAATATGTTATTTTATACTAAAATGGATGTTTAAATAAAATCTTTTAAAGATAATAGCAAGAACTTATTGGTTCAAATTTAATAGTGTCATCATCATTAGATAAAATTTTGTTTGCTCTTGATTTTCAACTTTTGTTGTTCAACTTCATAATTGTTATCTGTTAAAATTCTACAGAAATATAACTTCTAAAAGACAACCAAAGCATTTGTTAAGATGGCAGGCTAGTACAGATAAAATATGATGCTGACCCTACTACTAAAGGTTACTGTGATTAACAAAATAGTAGCTGTGCTCCTGCCACTCTTTATATTTTGAAGTGCCCAATATCCATATAGGATAATAATAGTTTGGGCCTACTGTTTTCATTTCAAGACTAGTGCAGTGGACCTTGTGGACATTCAAAAACAGACTTGGAGCCCACAGCTAAAGAAGATAACTGGGCTAACAGGAAACCAGTATTTTGGCCTTTGTCCTTTAAAAAGTCAGCAAGGAAATGGCATGATGGGACACCTCTACAGTTAGAGTCATTGTATGTGATAAATTCAGAGGAAATGGCTACTGCAGAGGGACCTCATCTGGCTACTTTAAGAATGTGACGGTTCCCACTTGGCATGTCTTGGCTTATTCTTTTTAGAACCTTTATTCAGCACAGCTTCCTGGCCTAGGCCAGACCTTAGGTGTGGTCTTTTACAGCCAGTGAAGTTTCAGATGGTATTTGACACATGTAGAGGACGTAGGAAGGGTGCGTTGTGTCTGTATGACAAAGGGAGAATCAATACTGAGGGGCACGAGATGGCAAGTGTCAGCTGCCAACCCTTGGTCACTCTAGTTCGTCCCTCACATGTTATCGTTTGGGTTTCATCCTCCTGATCAGCCACTTATTCTTCTGGCCAATTAATCAGCCCACAATTTTTGAGCATCTAGGTGATGCCCTATCTTACTGACCACAGTAGGAAAAAGAAATATAAACATTAATTACAAATTATGTAATAGTTCCGATTATGGGGTTATGTACAAGCTACTATGCCAACACGACTACTCCAGGAGGCTGCTGGAGGAGGTTTCACAGAAGCTGGACTTGAGCTTTACCTTTTCAAGGTGGGAAGGAAGTGAAAACAGAAAGAACAGTATGTGCAAAGGTAAAAGTGGGGGTGATGCAAACACCCGTGTTTTTGAGGGAAAGGGTGTCGAGTGAATATCCAAAGAGGAGATTATGAAGCTAGAAATCAAGGGATTGGCGTCAGAAAAAATGGACAGAGGCCTACAATTTCCAACCATGCCAACTGGCAGGCCTGCGTGTCTGGGCACACCAGCCATGCCCCCCTGCTCACAGGGAACTGTTTGATGGTGGCTCAGGATGGGGCCAACCCAACTGCAGATCTGTTCACTAACTTTTTGCCAAATTCCTGCTATGTGCAGAGCAGTGGACGATTGCAAACGCATGCTGTATGATGGCCCACGGAGCCTACCGCTGACTAGAAAGGCTCGTTCATAATCATCTCTAAATCATGGCTTCACTCTTTAACCCTTACCCACTTCCTTCCATTACTCTTAGGATGACCTGGCATTTTAAAGGACTGGCTATCATCCATCATCTCTTCTCCTCCCAGTCTTCAGGATGTGCCTACCTTTGCATTCCTTTTAGAACCTTGCCATCCATTCTCTGAAGATAATGACCTTCCTTGTTCCTTAGCCTTTCCCAACGAAAGAAGCTCATGCAGTCTGTGCACTGGTTACTTCCAGTAAATATGCTCCAAGTCTGCTGACAGAGTCCACCATGGTAACATTCTTTCATCTTCGCCTGCCTCCCTAATGTCCTGCTCCATCATTTATAACTTTCTTTTTATTACTTCCCTCTCCAGAAACTCCTGTCCATTGATGATCAAAGAGACTCAGATTAATCAGAAAAGGAAGTTGTATAAGGTCCTTTGTTCAAAAGAGAAAACACTTTTTTTTTCTAATTGTAGGCATCTCGCTTAACCAGTGAGTAACATTTTATTTATCATTTACTGTCACTTCCCCAAAGCATATGAATACCACCTATAAGTGACTTCAGGCCCTTGAATGTGCCCAGGGTTTGAACCTGAGACTCATGACACATAACACGTGCCTAATTCCTCCTTGCCTTTGCCTGTATGGGTCTCACTGGCCACAGGTGCTAACAGAGGCATGAGTTTGGGTGGGTTCTGGGGAATTGCAACTTAGAACCTCTTACAGGAAAGCAGAAAAGCTAAACCGGCAAACTAAATGGAAGCCCCTTATTCCTAGTACAGATTTCATCGACTCATTGGGCTTCAATTGAAAACCACAAATTCAAAGATAAAATTATAGTGGTACCTTCATTCATGAACTCAGTTCTTTGCATGATTCTAGTCACAAAATCCTGCCACCAAATTGGCAGGAAACAAATCAAATTTCTCTGTAAAGTCAGCATTGAACCTAACCATTGAATTTGATTCAATTCTGGTCCAATTTGGTTTGTGACCAGAATCATGGAAAGTCATGAACGAAGTCACCACTGTATTAAGAATCTCAAGATGGCTTTGATTTGTATTTCCCTAATGATTGATGACAGTGAACATCCCTAAAATTCTACAAAATGCAATAATATGGATGAACCTTGTGGACGTTATACTATGTGTAATAAGCCACTTTCAGAAAGACAATGTATCATTTCATTTACATGAGACATCTATAAAGTTGTCACATTCATATAATCAAAAAGTACAATCGTGATTGTCAGGATCCAGGGAGAGGGGAAATTAGGGAATTGCTCATCAACAGACATGTTTCAGTAAAGCAAGGTGAATGAGCTCTAGAGATCTACTGCACAGCTTTGCAGCCATAGTTAACAATACTGGACTGCACACTTAAAAATTGGTGAAATGATAGATATGGGCTGAGAACATAGTTCAGTAGTAGAGTAGTTGAGAAGCATTGCAAGGTCTTAGCTTGTCACCAGTACTGAAAAACAAAAAGATTTCATGTTATGTTCTTAGCGCAATAAAGTAAAATTGTTTATAAATTCAAGTTAGCTGCCGTGATGCATAGCAGTCCAAGAGTGAGACTGTGCTGATCACATTCTCATGTAACTGACCCTGTTTCTCCAGTTAGCACTCTCACTTTTTCTCTTTCTCATTGTCATTATTCAAATACCTCTGGCAGTTAATGACTCCCTTCTTCTAGGCAAACCTTCTCTAGTGGGATCGCAGTCATTCCAGGGTGTTATAATAGAATCCCACAGAACGGATGGCTTAAATAACAGAAATGGACTCCTCTCCACGCTGGCGCCAGCAGAGGTAGCATTTGGTCAGGACTCTATTTCTGGTCTGCTGCTGTCCATTTTCTCTCTGTGTCTGCACATAAGGAGAAGGGAGAACAGAATTCCACCTCCTCTTTTCAAAGGCCCATGTGAGGGACCCACCCTCATGACACAATTCAATTGCTGAAGTCCCACCTCCAAATACCATCACACTGGATATAGCTTCATCATATGAGGTGGCGGTGTCGTTGCTGTTGTTGTGGGGAGACACAAATATTCAGTCTGTAACAATTAGTCTACACTCTACTCTTCAATCCGTTACTTTCCAGTGTGATTTCTTTTTTGCTTCTCAAACTTCTTTATTGCTGCTCCCTTAACTACCCAAACTTTAATTACTAGATTGACGCAGGCCATAGTGCTGAATCCTCTTTTCCTTTTCACTAAAGAGCCTTGAGGATTTAAATACCATTTCTCTCCTGGCAGTGCCCACCTTCATATCTCTAGCTGAGGCTTCTGTTGTGAAACCTGGATCTACCTATCCTTGTTGACATTTACCAGAGACCTCAGCATCTTCACATAGATACCTGAAAGGAATTGCAGATTTAATGAGAGGCAAACAGTGTTTCCTTCTCTTGGCAATCTGTTTTTCCTATCGCTTCTCCTCTCTCAGCAGATGACACTCCTTTCTCCAACTGCTGATGACAAAAACTTTAGAGTCATCCTTGACTCTTCTCTTTTATTTTTTCCACACCACTTTTTTTCTAACTCTGTAAATCCTATCGATTTAATCTTTCAAATACAACCAGGATCTACTTCTCCCTGAAATCCAGGCTACTACCCTGGTGAAAGGTATTGCTGTCCCTCTGCTGATTGCATTAGCTTGTTATTCATCTCTCCGCACTGCCTCCTCCTGATATTTCAAACAAAGTGTCCAGAATCATCTTGTAAAGCATGATATTTCTCTGCACAGTAATCTGCAATGACTGATTTCCTTCTTTTCTGGTGCAAAGGATAAATTCCTTATTAAAACCCTAAGACCCTGTGTGATGTGACCCTTTGCTATCTCTCTCTGTTTTCTGCCATTCTTCTTGCCTGCCCTACTGTACTGTCCTCCCATTTACCCCTCAAACATTCAAGCATGTTCTTCATGGATTTTAGACTTACTGCTTTTGTGGAAAAGGATTGTATTGTCTCCCATAAGCAAAGCTTCCAAGTTAAAACTACCATCAGGCAAGACCTGGTCTAGGTATCAAACAACACAGTGAAGAATCTAGCCCTCAGAACTCAGTGAATAGCTCCCTTCTCAGCTGCTCTAGGAACTTTAGGCTTATCAATGTAGTAATACCAACAGAAAGTGTCTTTTGCTAGTAGACCCAAAATTCTTTTTTTTTCTTCTTTAGGTTCTACTGAAACATTTCAAGTTACATACTCACGTCAGAAAAAGTAACTAAAATATGACACAATTTGATCATACCAGGCGTTAGTATGTGTATGAACTACATATGTGTATGTGTATGAACTACGCCTGAAAAAATAAAGGAGAAAGAAACTTGCTTCTCAAAAGGAAGAGATCTTATTTCTCAACATAAAGCATATGTCAAATACAGCTATTGATGGAATACCATGTTAGCATTAAGATTAGTGTTTTGAAGAATTTTATATTTAATGAGAAAAGGCTCGTGACATAAGCTAAATTAAAAAGTAAGATGTTAAATGACTAAGAATGAATAAAATGAGAATTCTGGAAGAGTATAAATGAAATATGGAGAGAATAGTCTTTGAGTGAGTTAATTACGCAAAGCTGTCATTTAATTGTTATTTCTTTATGCTGTTGATGTTCTCTACCATGAACATGTATTTCACAGAAATGCAAGTAGGTGGTTAGACAAATAGATGAGGACGCGTGCAAAACACAGGAAGGTAAAGCATTCATGAGAATGGCTTCAAAAGTCCCAATTTTCTGGGTCTTCACCTTGGACTCACCAGCTACTACACACTCACGTTGGTGTTTGTCAGCCACCCAACTCCTTGTACCTTCGCTCCTTTATCTGTAAGGTAGGAATGGTAGTGGCCCCTTCAGAGAGTGGTGATGCGGAATAAATGATCCTGGCTAAATGCACCACTGGGCCCATAGTGTGGGCTTCAAAAGTTACCATTACTAAGGTTTAGATGTGGGTGGAGGTAGCAAATGAACAGAGGCATGCTTCAACGTTTGTGTAATATTATTTATCCTTACAGGATGATCATGTTGTAACTGATAAAATCAGTTCTTGGATTATTTGTTATAACCACTGTCTGAGGTTTGACTGAGCCAGGGTGAGAAGAGAAAAGAAAACCCTTTGGTTATTTTTACTTTCCTGCCAAGGATTAATCTGGAGTCTTTGTTCAAAAACTAGGAATACTGGGTTGCTATCAGTCTAGCAGTCGTGAGGGGATCAAGGGAGAGATAATTTAGGTGATTTAAGCCGTAGCTTTAGGCACCCTTCAGGTAATTCTGCGGAACTCTTCATTTCAGAGAGAGAGTTTTTTAAAACTTGCTTTTCAGTGAAACCTTTTGTGGCCCTCATGCAAATGGCCCCAACCACTAATCTGGTGCCTAATTCTTAATGAAAGTGATTTTTTTTCATTTGTGCCCACAGATGAGAAAACAAGAGAGAAAAATGTCGCCGGCTGCTGCCTATCAAATAATTGGAGTCCTTGTGAACAGGCCCTAGATGACACAGCAGCGCTAAATAAAAGATAAAATGGAAACAAGACTCTTTGAATAATACTGGCTGAAAGCAATTTCCTTCTTGAACTAGGGCACTGCTGATCTGAAAGCCACAAATTTAGGGGAATCATGCAGGGCCTGAGACTTTGATTGTATAGTTAATAAAGGATAAAAAAATCTTCATTTCTTACAGTTGATGACATGCAAAACAAACTCAAGATGTTCAGTGACAGAGTTGTAAGAATTTCAAATACAAAACGAAACAGGAGCTAAGGCTGATCTTTCAGCTGTTCACAACGTACACCTATAAAATCAGAAGAACTATTTGTGGATTTTTTTCCCCTCCTCTAACCAGGTCCCTGAGGTTTTGTACCAAACCCTTATTTTGGATATTAATTCTCAAGATGCCTATGTCATCTCTGTATTGACAGAGATTTATTGACAATAAAAATTAAATGCCTAAGGATTTGTCATGTATCCAAAGTTACTGTCCTCCTAAAAGTGTGCTTTAGGAAACCTTCTGCTTCCTGATTCCCCAACCTTCCTCGCCTCTGGGTGAAGAAAGGCAGGGTACTTGGCTCTAAGCAAGGCATTTAGCTCAGTGCTCCCTGACAGCTCCAGGTCCTTCCCAGAATAAGTTGGAACTTGAAAGAAAATAAATATATTTTTACATTTTTAAATGTAGTTGTCCTATTACAAGCACATTCTCCTGCCAATGTTGATGATGGTAAAAGGTTAATGAAAAAAAAATATATAAGGAATGAGCCACCCACTGAGACTCCAGGCAGAAAGAGAATTGTCTAGCCCGATGATATAATTCCCAAAAGATAAAAGGGGTTAAGACTCCATTTAGTCAAGCACAGCAACAGGATAGAAAAGTTCTGAAAATTAGCTTTGATAGATATAAGCGGAAGAGGGCCATACAATTATTTTTAAGAAATGAAAGAGAAAATTTTAGAGATAAGACAAAAAGGTGAACAGTGGGATGCCCGGGTGACAAGATATACATCCCTTCCTGCAAGATCTTGCCTGGAACTTCCCTGGTTATTTTAGAAAGGACCTCGAGAACATTGTATTAATGTGATTTTTTTTTTTTTTTGCTTCTCTATATTCTGGAAATGCCTTTGGATGTGGTAAGGGTCCTTGAACTTTTCCATTTTTACTTAATAAATGTGTTTTCCTTTAGGTTAAAGTCCTATCGATGTGAATATAATTCCACGCTTTTAGTAATCACAGAGTGTTTATGCATCTCTTACTACATCTTCTTAATGAAGGTAACTTTACTGTAACCTTGACTCCGGTTTTCCTCTCAGGTTATTTTCAAGCAGGATAGACCAATTGAATGAGAACCTCTTTCTTGTCTGTGTTTGTTCAAATTTCTATAGGGGAGATGATACACCCTGAGAAAGATAATAAAGACCTGTGCCTGAAAAGTACTAGACCAGTTTAAAAATGGATTCCCCTATAAGACCTGTCTTATCAAGCTACTATTTTTCCCCGCAAGGGATTGTATTCTACTAACATAATCAGGCCATTCATGGATAAGAAATCAAGGTCCTTGTCCTTGGGGTAATGATCTTTGACTGATATTATCATCTGATCTAACCTCTATAGTCAAAAAAATGTACAATTTATTTGCTCTTTTTCCTGAGTGGAGAAATATGGCATGAATTCCAACAGCTGATATGCACTAATTATAGCCATGGGGAAAGGTAATGGCTGGTCTATTTTAGTTGTGTAAAATAACTTAGATAATTTACTAATTAACTAATCTATTAATTAACTAGGAGGAATGTATGGGTATCAATACTTTATTTGATCATTTTAATTTGGCTCTTGATAATTTTAGTGTCTTTAATGAAATGATTTTATGTGACAGGAAATGGCAATGCACGTTTTCTGTGAATTTCATAAGCAGACTTTCAGAACAATTTAAATTTGTATCCACTTGTAAGCATTATGAAAGAATTTCTTCTTATCATTCTGAAAGTGATGCATTATCTAAAGTATAAATGAGCAATGAGAAAGATTGACTATTACCAAATTAGTAAAGATAACAAGTACAAACAAGGGTGTAGAGAGAACCCTTGCACATTGTTGCAAATTAGTACAACTATAACAGAAAATAGCATGAAGCTCCTCAGATATTTAAAAATAGAGCCATCATAAGATCCAGCAGTCTCACTATGGCATACATTTGCAATGGAAATGAAATCAGTATACTGAGTAGCCATGTACACTCCTTTGTTCACTGCAGCCCTACTCAAATATCAAGAAAGGCATATAATCTAAGTGCCCATCAGTTCATGAACTGATAAAGAAAATGTGGTACATATGCCCAATGGAATAAAAGTCAGCCGTAAAAGAATGGAATCCTGTCATTCGTGGTAGCATCGATGGAACTGGAGACCTTTGTGTTGAAATAAGTTAGGCACAGAAAGAAAAGTGCCACAGGCTCTCATTCATATATGGAATCTATGAAAAGGAAATATGATAGAATAGTAGAATGGTGGTAACTAGAGACCAGAGAAAGCAGGAGGTGGGGAGAGATGGATAAATGTTGGTCACTAAACAGTTACATCAGAGAATGAAGCTCTGACAGTAATACATTATGCATTTTTAAGAGTTAAAGGAAGGATTTAGAAAGTTTCTTCCATTAAAGAAACCATAAATGTTTGAGGAGATCGGTGTGTTTAACCTAATTTAAACATAAAACATTTAAATGAATACAGTGCATATGTGTACCAAAACGTTATATGATACTCCATTAGTGTGTACCTTCTTATGCTTTTGTGTACCAATTAATTGTTTTGTAAAGTATCTAGTGAGGTATGAACACTGGTCCATCATGTTTATGGTCACAAGGGTAGTGATTTTCCTAAGAAGTATTTCCTATAATTGTAAGGAAATCGGACCATTACAAAATACATGTGTTAACACTACTTCTTAATGGCTAGGGCTGTGCCCTAATTATGTTGTATTTTGTAATTGGCATATGGGTTCATTCAAGGTATCTTTCTTATCCTAGGCCAGGTTTGCTGCCAAATCTTTGTCTCTGTATGCCAAGATGACTGTAGTAGTTTCCGGTTTGAAGGAAGACTTGATTAAACGTGCCACAGATTAGTAAAGATGCCCAAATCTGTGCTGTTCCAAGTCGCAGGGTTAGGAAAAAGGATATATATTAAAACACGCAGGAAAGTTAACCTGCAGATTGTTTAAGGCTATGTGCAATGTATTTTATCCCAAGTTTCCAGGTGAACTCAAACTTTAGCTCATTAAGCCATCATGAAAACAGCGATCTTCAAGATATGCTATGGGTGAGGAAGAGCTACCAGGAAGGTCAAAAACAGAAACCAGGACTTGAGAAAGGGAGATGAGAATGTAGGAGGAGAACATTTACCCCTAGTGTATTTTTAGACTACATAATTGGAATTTACTCTTTAAAAAAGAAATCAAAACAAATCATTCAAAAACAGTCACAAAGAAATTGGGGCACATTTATCTCACCTGAGTTGAACCATACATAAGGCTGATCTTGATTAGTCAGTGATTTAACATCTCTTAAATTATCCCCTTTGGGTGATCAGGATTGACTTTTAGAACTTGAGGTGAGGAAATGTAGAGAACATTGCTAGCTGGCATGAGTGAATAAACTGGAAACAGCAAACCTGTGAAGCAGAATCAGTGTGCGTGCATATTAATTCTTGTGAAAATTACCATTTTAACCCAACTTTATTTGAATTCTATTCAGTTTCCACATTCTTTAATCATCAAAGCATGATAGGTGCTGAAATGGCCCAAGAGGAAATGGAGATTAGAACTTCTCTTATGGCATCATGAATGCAAATGTCATATCCTCGACTTAGAGAGAGAATTATCCATTGCCTAACCCACTGATGGAATAATTATACAAGCAAATGTGTAGTGATCTCCTAGAGTCCAAATAAATAGAAGAACCATTCTCCCTTGAAGTTGAAACTTGTGTCCTATAAAGATTTTACTGCATCACATGTTATATACTCTGGGGAGGACGTTGACAGGGACCCAACATTATAGAAGGCAGGGGAAAAGGCAGGACCGGGACGAAAGTGTAGTTGAACTGGTACCCTGACCAAATGATAACTTCAACCACTGATCAAATCCCAGAAAAAAATTGGAAAAAATACCTTCTTTTAAAGTTGTCCTGTGTTTCAGTGAGTGGGCATTTAGAAAATGCTTCCTAAGTCATTCTACATGGGTCCCATTAGGGCATGGTGTTGTGCATGCAGTTGTTCTGCAACTAAAGCCGTATCTGGAGGGTGTCCCTGCTGAAGCCGGCTTGACAACAGCAACCCTAGCAGCTGAGACAATAAGTCTTTCTGGAGTTAGGACTTCAACAACAAGTAATCCCCCCAAAAGGGATCTGGATCTGGAGAGGGCGCAACCATGACCATCACAGTTTTGCATTCTGTTGTACTGATGCCATGTTGGATAGGGAAAAAAGAGGATGCAAAACTGGGTCTCTTGTTGCACTGAATAATTCATTAAATAAAAGTTGTAATTTCTGTGGAAACATTAGATTCAGTCTTAGTTCATACATAAATGTTTTGCTTTATAAAAGAAAGCTTTCACTTAGCATAATGTCCTCCAGTTCCATCTTTTTTGCTGCAAATGGCAGGATTTAATTCTTCTTTATGTATGATAATATTCCACTGAGCACATGATGCATGCATGTGTAGAAATATCACACTGGGCCTCATTAATATGTACTATGTATTCATATTAATAAAAAATAAAATAAAGAGAGCTTTCTAGTCATGTTTCCCCAAGTAGTACTAGAAAAGAAACTCATAGAATATACCAGCTCCTGGTTATGAACTTGGTTTTTGAACTCTGAGAGCTGTCAGTCGAGAACATGTCCAATCAAGAAAGCCCCAGGGAAGCTTTAAATGTGAATGTACAGAAGTATATTAAACTTTATGGTTCTATATCTATTTAAAACCTATCTATCTCACTACTGGGTATACACCCAATGGAAATGAAATCAGTGTGTTTAAAGATTTCTGTCCTCCGGTATTTATAGCAGCACTGTTCACAATAGCTAAAATATGTAATCAACCTAAGTGACCATCAATAAATGAATGGATAATGAAAGTGTAGTATATACACATAATAGTATATTAGCCAGCTTTTATAAAGAATGAAATCTTGTCATTTGCAACATGGACATGCACAGATTAGGAGACCGTTATTCTAAGTCAAATAAGTCAGGCACAAGCAGACCAATGCCATATGATCACACCTTATGTGAAATTGAAAATATTCAATATCATCTGGGTAGAGAGAAGAATGGTGATTACCAGAGGCTGGCGTGGTGTAGAACAAGGAAAAAAGGGAAGATGAAGACATTGGTCAAAGATTAAATGTTTATGGTTAGGTAGGAGAAATTAATTTCAAGATACCATATAGAAAAGAAGTGACTATAATTGATAACAATATTATATGCTTGCAAATGAAGAGATTGGATATCATGTTCTAATCACATAAATGATACCTTTGAAAGGTAATGTGTATGTTAGTAAATTAGCGTTAACTTCTCCACGTTGTATATGTAAAGCAAAATATTTTGCATGAAATACATGCAACATACAATGCTATCTGTCAATTTGCAAGCTGTTTAAAATACTATAAAAATATCCCACCAAGGTCATATTTATCATGCAAAAAGGAAGCAGAAAATCTACTTAAGATCTTAATAATTTCAAGGAAAGTAGCTTAAAGACCAAAATTTGGAAAAATGTTTTTATTTAAATTTTTATTTTTTATCTTTATTAAGATTATTAGTACATTTTAGGTACTACAGTTACATTTTTCATTGGGATCTTGTACCTTTACGTGACTCAGCCCTCCCTCTACCCCTCCACCCTTCCCTGTTTACAGACATTGTTTTCATATTTTTCCTTTTCACATATTTATATATTCAAGATATCATGGAAAATGTTTTTAATATGCTATAACTATATCCAATCTGATAAAATTTCTACCCCCAAAATGTCATCCACTTTAAATAGATTTGTCTCAGTATTCTCTAGTTGCAACTGAAGATCACCATTGTATAACAGAAGCAAAAGCATTGTCTCTCTGACTAGTAATACGCCATATCTAACACAGTGTAGAATATAATGTAGGTAAAGAATGTTTCTTTAAAGGCCTTTCCTGGGCTCAGCTTCTTTATAAAATTCTGAGCTTCTTGGAAACCACAGGTAATTTCAGGCTGCCTAATTTTAGGATTAACATCTGGGAAAGAATACCAAGTTGATTTCATCCAGGACAAAGCCACTTTTTTCTTTATTAATTCCTTATTTAGCTGAACTATAAATATTATTAAACATTTGCTTATGAACTGCCAGAGCACCATGCTGTTCCACAGATGAGGCTGGTGTGTTTTAATTTTATGCACTTTGAACATGCTTAGTTTAGTTCCCACTCTGCACTCCACATTTTCCAAAATTCCAGTTATTGGAAAGCTATTCAGGAACAGATTTTCTTAACTTTTTTCTGGTAGTGAGGGTTGGTTCGGGGACATGTGTGAGAGTAGGAGGATTATGGGGATGGATTGGGTTATGACACATTTTCATTTGCAGCTGCTACGACTCCCTAGCCTTAATCCAGCCCAGATCTCCATAGAAACTTAACACCATTCCGGTGACCCTAGAATTGCACCAGAGCCTCAAATCGCCAAATCAGGTAAGTCATTTGTCATCTGAGCCATAAATATTTACATCCACCAGTGACAAATGTATGAAGACTGTGGAGTGACTGTGTAATTTCAGCTGCTCTACTCAAGCCTGTCAGTAGTTTCTCTTATCTCTTGAAAGCCCCACTGACTGATTTCTGCTAGTTGAATAAGAATGTACTCTCCATCTTGTTAATCTACTCTGATTGCTCATTATGCCCCCATCAGTCACTAAGGAAATTTTATTTGTTTTTAAATTTAAGACCTGTTGCCCACACATTGGTCAGGGCTCAAAAATATTGAGATCTGTCGCAGCTCTTCTTCCTGCCATCCTGTTTTTCTGTCCCTAACAACTCCAAAAGATCATCACCAATTTTTTTTTCACTTGACTGAATAATAACAAATGATTCAAAATTTCGCCTACTTCACCCTGTTGATCCCTTCATATAAGTAACTAGGAGGTTAAAGACTTCACAATGTTTTGAAATCCAGCTTACACATAGGCTGAGAGCTTCTAAGCATAGTCAAGTGACCGTCACAAGCAGATGCACTGTAAACACATTTTCAAGCCTGTGTGCTGAAAAATCTTTGCAATATTAACTGGCCAAAACTGAGCATACAAAGCAAACTCTTTTTTTGTAATTCTTCCATCAAGATTGGGCCTAGGAAAAAAAGGAAAATCACTAAGACTATACTGGTCTTTCATCCACTAAGATATTATGTAGTGCTTGTATTTTTATGTATTTACTAATTTAAAAAATTTGTTAGGGTTAACTATTACAGTGGTAAAAATATATTCAATGGAAATATAAAAGCTAGGAGAATTCAGCTTTAAAAGAGCTGTAGAAATATGTTGACTGATATTGCCATAATTACACATATATGTTTGTCCTCTTTGATCAAAAGGAATTTTCCATAAAACGCTATAGTGGTTGGCTGGCTAAAAATTCAATGGCTAAATGACTGTTAGATTTATTAGCCTTTGTAGGAATTTTCCTGTAGGGAGAATTTGGATTTAGCAAAGACTGAAAGTGTGGCTCAAAATAACTGAATTAGCAACTTGCAGGAATTTGAATCATACCTGATAATAAAGTCTCAACTGACATGGCCTCCTAAAAGTTTCCTGACAGTGCGGGCTGAGTTAAGTGCTTCAGTTGCCTCTCTTACTCCCACAGCATCCTGTGTAAATTGTGTTTATGGCACCACTTTAGGATTTGAGTTCCTTGAAGTGAGAGTCTGTTGGTTCATTTCAAAATCTTTAAAATTCAGCATAATGCATTGCAAATAATAAAGCCTAGAAAATATTAGTTGAATAGACAAATGATACGGGAATCTGATAAAAACAAAACAAAACAAAAGGTTCTTAAAACAGGAGGTGTTAGATCTTTTTAAAAGTAGAAGAGGTAACTAGATCTTTCTTATCTTTATTAATATTCTCCTCCCTTGTGTGTGTGTGTGTGTGTGTGTGTGTGTGCGCACATGTGTACTTGGTACCAACTGATTAGACTAACATGGGTTTTGATGAAGTGGTGGCTTATAAAAGATTAAGCTATAATGGAATGCAGAGACCAAGCTGACTTAGGTGGACTTCTACTCGTAGACTTAACATTTATTGGGAATTCATATACCCAAAGTTACAGCCATGTGACAGATACTTTTCAGTAGCACATGGCTGCTATCCAGAGCCCAGAAGCATAATTCACCTCACCCATGCAACTATCTGATCACCTCTTGCTTTGCCTTCTACTTTCCAAGTACAGAGCTTCTATTTCTACAAAGCTCTCCCTTTCTCTGTGGTTGAATATTCTCAGTGCTTCAAAACTATCTCATATTTCCTTCTGCCCAGGAAAATTCTCATTTTCTGATTTAGTTGTTTTCAGCTCCTTATTCTTGTGATTATTAAAGTAGTCGTTACTATGACTATAGATTTGATCTTTCCAGGCTATTTGCTTTTAAAAAGAGCAGCGCGTTAATCCAAACTAATTTATAATTGCTCAAATATTTTCATTAGAAAAAGTGCTTTAATTAGAATGGCTTCTGGTGGCTCTTGTCTATTCGTGTCTCTTCACCCCAAAATTCTTAGTAAAAGAAGAATTATAGTTAAGTAAATGCAACAAGGCTTAAAAAAGTCACTATTAAAAATTAAAGTCAATGAATGAGTGTTCAGTGCCAAAAACAACATTCCTGGAGACAGACAATCTAAGGTCAAGACATCAAACTTTGGAGTGGTCATTCAACCTCCTACCATTTTCTTATTTGTAAAATGGGAATAAATGCTGTTTTGTTGATTTAGGAAGTAACATGTGGAAGCGCTAAGTAAATACACATCTCAAAGGTATAAATACATTTTATTATCCACCAACAGATAGTCTAAATCAAACAGTTAAGGTATAATCTTGCTTTCTGAGACAATACTGTCTTTTGTGAAGAATGAGCCTTTTTAAAAGAAATATTTTATTATTTTAATACTTTTGGTATGGTAAATACAATTTGGTGTTAAGATTTCAAAATAAAGATAAAAAATATTTTTCATCTTTTTTCTGTTTCGTAGGAATGAACGACATGTTTTACTGGAAAAAATATTGCGAGGTAGTACTTGCAGTATTCAGGAAAACCCGATAAATTAGCTGGTGCACAGAACTCAGAAATATAATCAGAATAATAATCAGAAATCCCCAAAACCAGTCTTCTTAGTGGTAGTTTTTCAACAAATAGATCTTGAGACTATCATTTAATCTCACTGAGCCTTGATTTTCTTCTTGTTTGAAAGGGGGTAATTCAACCGTTTATTCAAGAAATACCAATAAAAATGTCCTATGCATTTAGCATCAGTGATGCAAAATGCCAACCCTGCCTTTGCCCTTGAGGGTTTACTTACCCTGCCTACCTCATAAGAATTTTGTGAAGATAAGGTTAGAGGTGCAATGATACAATTTGGCGAAAGAAGAAAAAAACCTTCTAGAAATAAATAAAATTCTTTTCATCATGCAGGCAGTTACTTTTAAGAATAATGAACAGCAATGCTCGATCTCTAGTGAACATATCTAAGGGACTAGGTTTTTAAAAGTCCAAAAAGCACTTGCCAAGACAAAAAGGCTTGCTCTTATTTTGTTGAAATAAACAAAAGACTTAAATTCAAGAATGTTAAAAGAAGTGACTCCCAAATATCTCCCTACATTTCCTTTCTGTGATCCTACAAAAGGAAAATAGCAATAACAATATCTATTTTTCTATTTGAATAATAATGGTTCTTGTTTTGACCCTATTTGAATGTATTGTCATCTAATTGGTCACCTCTAACTCAAAAAAAATCTGTATTAGTTTGACAGTTAAAATCTCTGCGCATACACAATGACAGACTTGCCTTAATGAAACCTGATTTAAACCATGATTCATTCATAAAGATAATATATTTTAAAGACTCAAATTTAAATTAGAGCTTTTGCACTTGAATATTAAAATTCAGAGAAGAGTTATATAGTTGAGTCGCATGAGGGAGTAAGCGATGTAGAAGTCTCTTTTTGTTCGAGTCATACGTTTAGTGTTAAAATTAGAGTCGGGTGGGACTGGTTAGTAAAAGTTGCCGCTTGCCCATTTGGAAGTAGTGTGAGTTTTTTAAAAATGAAGGTTTCTTCTGTCATTATTGCTCTTGAAAGGCCTTGACACTTCTAGTTACATATGTGTATGAACATTTCTATAATGAGTTGATTCATTATATTGCCTTATGTTTATTTCAGACAAGACTTCTATATGTTTTAGTACAACGGATACTTGTTCTATATGGATTAAAAAAAAAGAGCTGTGGATCAAAGTGTCACGAAGAAAACATATTGCATATCCTGAAACACCTAATCAAGTTGCAGCTAGAAAGGTAGAAACATCCACAAAAATATTAGTGACACAAGAAATGTCTTTGGGAATATCTTTATCTTGCATGTGTGTTTTTTTTCTAAAGTGCTTCATTATTCATATATTACGAACTGTTCATAGTACGTGGTTTAGATACTCTCCTTCATGCACTGTGGTCTCCAGTGACCTGTTAAAATGGTCTTAGCACATTTCCAAGGCTTTTCGTTGCAGTCCAGCCTATTTCTAAAAACGATCCATCAATATCATGTTCAGATGACAGTTTATGTAGAACCTGCCTTGGCTTAACCAGTCTGTCTAATACCGAGAGCATAGAATTCTCTCCAGGAATGACATCTTGAATAAGTTTGGGTTGGGGCATAATGCATTTTTCTTCAAGTCGATTTTTTTCTTCTATTCAGACATTTCCTTGCTTTTACAAGGCTATAAAAATAGGAACACATTTTTCTTTCCTTTGAAATGATGTTGGCCCCAGTTTGGTTCTTCTCTAGAGTATAAGTTAATTAAATCTGCATGCAAAGAAGAAAACATTTCCAAAGTCATGATTTTGATGTTATTCGTTCTATTCAACCTCAATAGCTATGATAGCCCATCGAACTTCTGCTTGTTGACATCAGCTGAATTATTTGGGCTGACATTTATGGAGACTATTATTATAGGACCTTATGATTGTCCTAAAAAATAATAGACCAAGGAATTCTCCAAGAGGTAGTTTTCACAATTTTTTCCCACATTCTGGCTGATTCCTCTCCTGGCAGAAGAAAAGTTGACTGATTAGACTGAATTAAAATAGCTGAGAAACACACAGATAAAATAGCCAGTGACATACGCATCACAAGTGAGTTTTAGTGCAGATGCTGAAGATGTAGTCGACTCTCCTCCCTTTTCACCCCTTCACTGAGCCTCGCAGTGGGTTTGAGTATTTCTGAAAAGTTAAAATGGCTCCCCCAAAAAAGGAGAGACTCACTTTTTATTCTTTTTCACATTACACATCAGCAACCTAACGCAGAGCGTGTGCCTCTTCCCTAAATGTGATGCTGCTGAAAGGGGTCCCACCATTTCCTTTCTGCCTTTGGAATCCTCCGCTGCAGAGCTTACAGCAGTTTATGTTTTTAATAGTAAAACACACACAGGATCCCCAAAGAGGATGATTTCAGGAGCCAAGGAAGACCAAGAAGATCATGAAATGGAGTTTGCCACACATCTCTAGTCCATGGTAATCCTAACTACTTATTCTACTCTTAAAGAGTAGAAAGTTGCAAACAATGACAAATTTGTCAAACTTAGAATGATACCACACTTGTCTCTTTCCTTGTGGAATGCTTAAGTGCATATTACTCAAAATAATTATATTTAACTCTTCTGAATCTGTATGCCAAGGCTTGTATTATATACAGTTAGACTCGTATCTTACTGTTAGCCCTATGAACAACCCTATGAGGCATGAGCTATGAAGTATCCCAATTCTACACTTATTGAAACGGAGGCTTTAATCTTTTTCTAAAATAATAGAGCTACACTATGGCAAAAATGACCTGTAGGCTCATTTGTCTGACTGCAACAACTTATGACCTAAGCAAGTTACTTTATGCATCGTTAGAATCACACTGTAGGAAAGACCTACTTTCATATGGCCCCTTTAGTATATGTGCTGCCAAAGAGAGCACAATATATCCAATCTGTAAGTGAGAAAAGGAAGACCCTGAGAGGTAGCATTTATTCCTTACTATTTAATTGGAGAACTAGGACTGTAATATGTTCATCTCTTAATTCTCAGTCAAAATAGTAGGCAGTAAGCTTTGTAGGTGTAACAATATATCTTTGAAGAAACAATCCTGTTAAAATAATACTATCCAGATTATGTTAAGGTTTTGTATCTGTTTACTATTTTTATACCTCACCTGATAACAAATTAGTATCTATCACTTTCTACATATTTAGATGCAAAATTCTGATTTTAAAGGAGAAAAAATAGTAGCACTATTTATAATATATTGAATATTAAATATTGACTATTGCCTGCACTTCACCTGGGAACTTGGGTCCTAGTACATCTTCCCTGGTCTCATATCTTTACTCTTCTATTTCCTAAGATTTTATGTACATTTTCTGTTGGGTAATTGATCCTATTTGTTCCCTCATTTCCTTTCCTTAATATAAAATATCAGTATCATTGAATTCTGAAGGAGTCAACTGTGGTTCACGGAAGTGGAAAAAGTTGCTTGACTTGCTTAAATTGTGTTTTCCTTCCCACGAGGCAGCGTAGTGCTGTAGAGAGATCTTGAGTTTGGACATAAGCGATGCCTAAGGTCCAAATTCAATTCTAAAATAAGACTTTGTTGCACAAGTTTAGTCAATTTCTTAGACTTCTCTAAACAACAGTTTCTTTGTTTGAAAAATTGGGAGTAATAATGCCCATCTCATTCAATTGGTTGGTTTAGCGTGACCATATGGAAAAAGAAGCCAACTAATAGTGATACTTTTAGTTTCCTTCTTGTTTCTATTCCATGAAAATATCCAAGAAAGGCTTGTTGTCAGGGACATGGTTTTTGGTTCAAGAATTCATTAAGATGAAAAAAAGAAAACCACTTTTTCTCTGATATTCAAAATTGCTTAAAGTCTGGTCATGGATGTGGATGCAAACTGGAATGAATCCAGGTGTGCAGAAAGATTTCTTTCCCCAGTGCTCCCATACTTGGTGAATAAGTTGGCACACTGTATCATTACTCTATTTCAGTGTGAAACATATACCTATGGAAGGTAGAGTAGGTAGAAAAGAAGAAAGAGAAATATAGAAATTTACCTAATAAAGAACAAATCTCCATTTGGCTTATGGTCATGGAAAATATGGGTTGAACTTTGTGGGTTAAGGCCCAAACGGATTTTTAGTTACATCTATAGATACACCTTTCTCAAGCGTATCATTTCCGCAGAGGATAATAGGAATTGGATTTGAATTACAATGCAATTGTTTGTACTAGTTGTTCAATATGTTAATAGTTATGCAAACTAATGAATCAAAATTTTGTGTATGGTATCTGACAGAAAGTTAATAGGGAAAATATCTAAATCATCAACAACTGAACTCCTGTAATTTGAAGCTTTGACTGATACATTTCCTTAACACCTGCCTCTCAACCAACAACAGTACTGGCAATGAACTCTTATAGTCCTCTTATGGTGAGTGCCGTTACATTTTCCAGAAAGCAGGAACTGAAACTGAAGGGGTAAATTGCAGAACCAAAACACTAGAAAACATATTCTGTTTCTTCTCTGAATCAAAGCATCAGTCCATTTATGTGATGACAGTATTCCTAATTGAAAAGCCCTGCTTCCCAGACTTGATAACCTCAGAAGAAAGATTGTCTGTCTGTAAATGTAGAATCAATTTAAATCTCTACATAAAATCCTTGTATTGATGTCAAGTAAACTTTCTCTGTGTAGGAGGAAAAATTTTGAGAAATCACTTTCTAAATCTTTCACTAATAATTTGTAGAAATTGAGGGATTGCTAATATTTAGGATATTACTAAAAATTGTACTGTTTTGAAATGAAATTAGCAAAAGGTAAAACCATTGCCTTTTCAGCTCTAATTGGTTATATCGTCAACTATATGGTTTTTAAGGGATAAATATTTGTATGATTTTAAGGTATATTTCAAAGCTGAATAGAATACTTGTTAAGTGAGGGTTGAGATTTTCCCAAAAAGAATGTGGATTATACATTGGTCAGAATTGGTCAGAGTTGATAACACCTCCAACAATCTCAGTGTTCTGACATAAAATAGATTATCTGCTGGAGCTATGTGAACAAAGCTAATCACTACGATCTCATTTCATAGATATTTCATCTCAACACATATGGCCGTGATAACGGGGAACATCACATAACATGTAATGAAGGGAACATTATATAACATACATTAGATCTTAAATCTTCTACCTCATTATCTATCTATCTATCTATCTATCTATCTATCTATCTATACATATATATGTTCTGATCATACTTACTGGTCAAAGTCAATCTCATGATCATGTTTGATTTAAAAGATGTGGTAGTAAAGTCCCCTGTTTGAATACAGAAAGAGTCCTGGATTACATTTGAAAAGCCCCAAGGTTTACCATGTCAGTTATTCCAGATTTGCTTACTTAATGGCTTGATTCTCTTTGATTTACTCTAACAAAAGAAGTCAAGAATCTAGTCTTTAAAAGGTTGAACGCTACCATGGCCGTCTAGAGATGGTGGCCTTCGAGGTTTTACAAAATGCCATGTTTAATTTGCCATCCCTAGGATATGAAATTGTTTTACCTGTTTGACTAAGCACTCTGTGAGTGAAAGCAGCATAAATTTTGTGCTTTGGAAGAGAAATTTTGAGGTAATTTTTCTTAAAAGATGTTGACTAAATGTGAGTTACTTAGGCCTCATGAGTTTCCCTTATTCTATTACTAAATTTTATTTTCAATGACTTGCAAATAATGGGAAAACCGTGAAGTTAGAGTTACTTTCAAATTAAAGCCTATCATTTCATTAGTGTACTTTTTAGTGTACATTCACTTTCATGGAAAAAATCAAGATAAGCTCTAATGATAATTACTTAAGCCATGATAGGAGTACTTGTTGGAATAATTTTTTAAATTCAAATATAACAAATGGTGGTATTTTTTTAATGTAAAAATTACACTAACATCAAATGAGAGGAAACCTTGGTTACAGAAACTGTTCCAAGGTATATTGGTCAAATCTGGTGATAAAAACATGTTAAAAGGTAATTGAGTATAGGATGGACAAAAATTTATAGTTGCATGATTGTACCTAAAGAAATAACAGCAGAGTTAACTATTTGTAAATTTGAACCAATTTTACTAAATTTTAAAATTTGTAATTCAGGAAAATTGTGTTTATCTTAGCTAGACTTTATATTTTATATTATATTTAAGAGGGGTCTCCTCAGGTCAGTAAGACAAAATAAAGACTTAATTGCTAAATATGAAAAGTGATGAAGTGAGAGTTAATGGCAAAATAGCTAACATCCCTGTGAGAAGGTTGTATTTCCATTTTCCCCAACAGAATAATATCAAATGTTATGTAATAGTTTTGCCCTTACTCTCTAACATATGTGATTATGTGACAATGACATATTTCTATGTCTCGGGTAGCTGACCTGCTTTTGCATGCAATCCAAGACAGCTTCAGGGTATTCTAAATTTTGTATATAGCTTTTAGCAAGGCATTTAAAGATTGATATCAACAGTATTTTGTCAGAGGATTTGAGACTCTCTACTCCTCAGAGTCATCATATATTGTACATTTTTCCTATATGAGAACCACTCTAGAAGAGGATCTAAAGCTTTTCACTCTTCCTTCCTCAGTCAACCTACACACTCATGATTCAAGAAAAAAATAATAGATGGGACGTAATGGATTTGGGTAGAGTTTGGAGATTTGGAATTAAGAGAACAAGGAGACAAACCTAGGGCTTCTTTCTCCTCACTTTCTTGGTATCTCAAGAGAATAATGAGGTACAGTGTCGGCCTTTCACATGTCTTTGAGGTCAACTTTGAGAATGGGATACATTAAACAATTGGGATGATGGCCCATGCAAATTGTGGACTTAGCATGTATATAGAGTGGTTGTTCTGAACTTTTTAAAATGGTTGCTATGTTTGATTTATTTATACAGGGTAGAAAGAAAAAGTTATAAATTTAAGTGCATGACCAAGAGCGACTTGTATATTATACTTACCTGAAAACTTTCTTTTAGTTTAATCCATATTTGAAGAATAAATTGGGATTAGATATGCCAGTTGCCTATAATAAGACTTAGAACATAGCAATAATGCAATGAATATTTGCTATACTAATTAATAAGTTAAAATGCCTGGTATCTCATGGTCTAATATTAAGTATAATTAATAAAATTATTTAGGAGTCCCCAGGGTTTAAAATCTGATCAAGAAGTTTTTATATTATGCACTACTTTTATATCTTATTGGCTTGAGATCTGAAGACTAATTTTTATGGAAAGGCTTCTTCTAAAATACACCAAACTTTTTGATGTAATTTTCTATACATCAATCAGTGTATCACTGGAAAATTCAAAAGGAGTGTAGCAACAGTGTAATAAGAGAAGGTGCAAACTAAATGCTTCGAGGGGATCTCATTTTTTAAATATTCTCTAAAAATCATCTGTATGCTAAATTCCTTGCCACCATCCACTCTATAAATTTGAGTTGCAAATGACTTTCAGTGACTAAAAATTTTTAAGTTCTGCCATTTTTATATTTCAAAGAATGGTAGATACATGCTTGCTGAAACTTATGTTTTAACTTTACTTATTTGAGCCAGCTGGTCCAACAGAATTTTTTGAACACTTTACAAATACTAGGTTTAATAAATTCTTTAACTACTTTTTCTCATTTCATTAAATTACTCTTGGAAGTGCTTGCTGATTAGCCACTTCACAGAGAAAGTGAAGTTAAAATTATTAAAATATCTTTCTTCAATGCCTCGGAGGAAGTATGTTATTTAGAGAAATAACAAAAACTACATTGCTTGTAATTTTACTCGTTGAATGTTGTCCCTCTTTTTAGTCCTCTTTTTCTAACAAAGAATTTGGTACTTAGAAGATTTTGTTTCTTCTGTTTATTTTTAGAAATGCTAACTAAGAATCAACATGTAAATGTAATTTTAAAGTTCTTCAGATCTGTACTTTAAAATTTTAAAATATACTATTTCCCTATTCTTTGGCAGGTCTAGACAAAAGAGGTTTCATATCTCAATATGTATTATCAATTTTCAAAAAAATTGGGACAGAAAAAAAATAAACTTTAGACTTCCTACTTTGTAATGATCCCTAAAACATTTAAAACTGAAATGCCATCGGGTCAATATTATGGATATAATTTATATCTAATGCTTTCTTACGATAGCTTGTTAGGGGTGGCAAGCAAAGAGTATACTCATTTTATCAACTAGAATGTCCTTCCTTTTTGCAGTTCCTAAAGCAGTAACATCAGTTTCATCAGGGAACTTGAGCCTTTTCCTCCAGACCTCCTGAGTTAGAAATTTTGAGGTTGGAGTCTAGAATCTGTTTATCAAGCCCTCCACATGACTCTGATGCAGCTAAATTGGAGAATGACTGATTTACAGATTCACTGTGGAGAAAAGGAAATATAAATTTATGACTGTGATAATTCAAGTTATTGAGTACAAGATAACAATTCCAGGAACTGTGCAGTCCCTTTAAAGTGTAGACCTTAAGCAGCAATAAATTTGGAAAGAAATGCTTTCTCCACTAAGGTCAGTGGATTGTTCCAAAGCTTGAAAGACCTTGCAAGGTATGTAGGCCTAGATTACAAATTTTATAGACACATCACTGTCAAACAATCCCTTTGACCTCAGTGTGGCTTTAGTTTCAAGGTAGCCTTAAATGAGCAGAAGCAATTTCAGGGTGTTAGTGGTTCCCTATATTGCTAGGAAGTTTATTTGAATTCCTACTATTCCTTTGGCATAAAATAAAAAGGGGAGATATCACTAAGGATTTTTAACATGAGGCCCAAGCACAACTCAAGATTATAACAAGGATTGAATATAAGTTTACCAGATAAACTACAGCATGCTTTGTTAAATTTGGATTTCAAATAAACCATTTATGAATCTTTTTCACATGGACATGTCCCATGAAATATTTGTAGCACATTCATACTAAAATATACTATCCTTACGAAATTTCAATTTATCATACTACCTGGTATTTTTATTTGCTAAATCAGACTGCCTTAAACAAGTAACCTCTATGACTAGTTACCCAATCCAACAAATAAGTATGGTTGTGCCTTACTTATTGTATTTAAGCAAACATATATACTTTCTTCAGTGTTGATATATTAACATAGGTTTTTTGTTTTTTACATATAAATATCATCAATATATAGCATTTTATGAAATCTACCCTTGATAGGGGAGGACAAAGTATACATATAAGACAGGCATATATATTCTGTGTGAGTTGTCTTCACTTTAAAAAGTATATTGTATATTATGTGGTTTGATTTGATATAAGACAATGTGAATTTATCTCCCTAATTGATAAGAAAAATATTTACTGAAAGTAATAAATTAATTATTTTTAATAAAAAGTGTTATAAATGAATTCTGGAGGTTCTATATTTTCAGCCTGATTGGTGAATTGTATTTCATATTAAGAACATTACTTCTGAATAATTATCAGATCACCTGTTGTGCCATATTTATGAGAGGAGACCGTCTTAGATACTGTTTTTCTCACCACTCTGATTTGTAAAGTTTTGCTGTCGGACAATTTGTCACATCGTCCACCTCTATTGATAAGGAAATTGAGGTGAAAAAAGTGCTGAGATTAGTCTGAGACTATACTGTGGAGAACTATTCAATATATTTCTAATAAGAGGGAAAACTTGCGTACTTTTCCTTAGATAAGCACTTTTATATGCTTACATCTTTGTTTTTTCTTGGGAACATTGAATGATAACAGGACACATTATATTTTGCCCTCCTTACAAATAATTGAATGTAGTCATAGAATAAAACATCTTTTCTTATTTGACATATATAACAAATAATGGAGCCATGACATATGTACAGTGCTCTATTAACACTACGATATGTCAAATCTTCTGGAGCGTAAGAAAGCATTTATTTATCAACTTAGCATGTTCATAAATTGTTTTATATTTCAGAAACTAAAATGTGCTTTGCCAACCCAGATTTTTCTTAAATGTCTCTTTTTCCCTGTAATGAACTATCACAATTCATTCAAAACCTAAGAAGAAGTAAGACACGAGATAGGGTCTTCATTCATAATAAATTCTCTCTCTGTGACAGCATTGAATTAGATGACAAAAGGCTAAAATTACCTATCAAATAAAGACCTGTAGATTTATAAAGCAAAAAGAATTAAGATTGAACCACAAACTCATTTAAATTTCTGTTTCTTCTTTGGATGTAGACAATGGGAGAGAAGACTAAATAATATACAAATAATAAATTTTATAAACCTATGAGATATCTGAAGATGCAGCAAATCCATTAGCCAGAAATCAAAGATAGTTTCTTCCAAAGAGAGAGGTCCTGAGTAGTAATCTGCTCAAGTAGGTAGCCATTATGTTAGGAAAATGGGCCCAGCATAGATGCAGGTAGACATCTCATCTAAAATATCTAATGACTTACTAATATCTGTATTATAAAACTGCAGCCCTAACACAAGGGGAAACCACAGCCAGGCAGAGCCTTCTCCATATACTTACCCAAGTGAGTACAGGAAAGATTGAGAACTGAGTGGGAAAATGGAGGAAACTTGTTTTGGTGGTGCCCGTCTTTGAAAGGGGAACAAAATCTGTGCAGGAAACACAAATAGCCCTGTCTGGGTCCTTCGATTTTGTCTCCATGAGGAAACAAATTTTTCACACCCTTGGTGGAAGGGCAGTAAAACATCTTAGGGCTACAAAGGTAAACAAACATTGAGACAAGGTGAAGGGAACAAGAAAAATTTCTTTGTATTGGTAAAACAGGAAGTCATCCTGGACCAGATCATAAGTGTTTCATGCCTGGGAGGGAGAGATAATAGAAAAGACCACTCAAAGGTACAAAATGAGATTTGACTGCCAGAGGAGGAGGACGTCTCTGAGAAAGCCCTGACTCAGAGATGCAGAATAGAGGACTTAACAATAACAGGTACTCAAGCAGAACAACAGAGAAAAATCCCCTGAAGACCAATACTAGGCTGGCATCTTCACACAATAAATTACATAGTCTGCTCTGGAGGACATGCAAGAACATGGAGGAAAATCCCTCTGAGATCTTTGCTTCATAGGAAAGCCTAAGGTTCATTATGGAACAGAAACATTGAGTAAAAAGTTCTGACAACTGAGTTTCACACTCAAGTAAAAGGAACACAAAAGTTATTTGTAGCATGTAGTATGTTGGAGGTAACCAAACAACTGGAATCAACAGATATAACAGCAGAAGTCCAGGCCATCTCCTAAATCAGTAGACTGATTCAGTCTACCCACAATAAAGACTGAGCAGAGAGTTATATTCATTTTCAAGCACAAGTACTATAATCTCAGTCTCTACTACCCTACCTATACTTTCCTGTAAAACACTACTTGAAAGAGTGAAAAAAAAAAAAAGCACCAACAAGAGACAATGATATGAACACGACCAGATTAAGATATAAAAAAGATGTTGCAATTATCACATGGAGTTTAAATGTATGTGCTATGATCTTCAAAAGACAGTCCAGAAAGCCGACGGTGGTAGCAAATACTATAACCCAGCCCTCTGAGGCTGAAGCAGAAAGATCGCAAATTCAAAACCAGCCTGGGCAACTTGGCAACTTCAGCAGAACTTGTTTCAATTTTTTTTTTTTAAAAGTTTAAAAATGCTGGCACTGTTGCCCAATGCTAAGACCTTGGGTTCAACCCCAGTACTGGTGGTCAAAAAGATAATCCAAAGTAAAGAACAGTCACTTTATACTTCCAAGACATTAAAAAATGAGACACTGGGAGAACAGTCTTTTAATAATAGTCATCCTTCATTTCTACAATTTCTTGGTTGCCAGTGAAATTTACATTCTTTTGGATTCTCTGGTTTATCTGCCTAACAAGTTAGGACCCATTCCATTTAATTTTTGCCATCCAGCACTTAATTAAGCTTACTATCTTCAGAGCTCTGGGCAGCTGGGTGAGCCCAACAACGAGTATTAAATTTAAGTTCCTGAAACTAACCTGATGGTCTTCCTTAGAAAGACAGGTAGATTTATTTTTAAAATTTTTTATTAACTTTCCCTGTTGGCCTGAGACACTACTCAAGGTACAACAGGATGTATTAGTGACTACACAATATCTGTATTGGCCTACAAGGAGAAAATCTAGCTGAGTTATATTATCTATATCAAAGATAAACAGTCAGTTGCAACTGAACTGAATGCTTTTGAACTCTTTCAGCTAAGGTCAGGAACAATTGACTTCCTGTCCTTTCTGGTTGAATTATATCATCATAGAGATAAATAACAACAGATTATTGAAAATTAAGAATTAGATCTACCTCTAGGAAATTCTGCTGAGTAGGGAAAGGTAGATTATTTTGGAAGGGTCTTTGCAGTTATGGGCAGAGTATGACATCTGCTGAGAGTCTTTTTTTTAAACATATCCGTCTCATCACCATCCCTGAGGTAAAAATCACTATATTTTTGGAAGAGGAGTCCACAAAGTTGATTCACAAAGGTGCATGTGACACCCCTAGAATGAAGAACTAGTTACTTCTCAGATATTGTTGAGAATTTCAGGAAGGGCTTTCCTCAGTAGAGAGTCATTGTTAACATTGCTTCCATGTTAACCTCATAACTGGACAGCTAGGAAACAAGGTTCCCAGTTCCACTTGAATAATTTACCCTATTCCGTGTTTCTGGAGGGATTGTGAGGGCAGTGAGTCCAATTGCTTTTGTTTGTTAATACTCATGCACAATGTTAGTCAGTTGTTCTTTATCCACATTGCAGAAAGATGAGCAACGGCATAAATATCGAAGAGGGAGGAGATACAGCGGGTGTAGATAGATGTTTTCTGTTGGAGGTATAAGAACGGGGGCCATGCCATATCATTTTCAGTGTCAGTAAGGTAAAAAAAAAATCATGAGGAACTGGGTCACAGTCATGAGTTGGAGGATGACAGACCCCACAGTTGATTGTATCTAAGGTGCTTGCAGCATTTTGAGAGAGCTTTCGTACTTTTCTTTCAGCAAAAGAAAAATTCCATCTCTCTCTCTCTCTCTCTCTCTCTCTCTCTCTCTCTCTCTCTCTCTTTTTTCTCTTCTT
>NW_022900945.1:16717874-16753513 GCF_012274545.1 Fukomys damarensis | reverse complement strand
TCTCTCTCTCTCTCTCTCTTTCTCTCTCTCTCTCTCTCTCTCTGGTGAATCTTGAGGGCTGAAGTGTTCTTTCCACAGAAGTCAAGGCTTTGCTTGTCCTCCTTTACCTAAAAATTGGTGTTTATTAGTCCGGGGTCATCATTTTATCTATTTTTGGGAATCCTCCTCTATTTATACACAGACCCTTTCTTCAGAAAGGTCATATGTAAGCAGGGCAGGACATTTTCATAAAACTGACAAAGACCCATTGCATCCCCCACTAGTTGTATGTGAAGGCTGCTGTGGGAGGCTTGGATAGAAGTGTCATCAACAATACTGGTGTTCTCTTTATGATAAAGGATCACGTCAATCCCATGAGGTACACTTGAGCGTGTGCTGACCTTGGTGTACCATTGTTATAAAGGGAAAGAAAAAAATTATGCCTAGGAGTGGAGAAGGCAGAATCTGGAATTTTCTAAATAAGTCTATGTGATCCCCACCCAATTGGTCTTGATCATAACCTAGAAATTGGCCAAAGGGAGGAAAACCTTTCAGCAATAGCGACATTAGGTAATAGAACTGTCCTGCTGTGGAAAAGGTGAGGAAAGCAGAGTTAGAAATCTTTCTAAGTAGATTTCGAAGGTGGCTCTTTCCATGGTCAAAATTACCAGATACCTGAGGGTGTTGCAGTGTGGGGTCCCCTCAAGTAGCTTGACTATGAGCTCTACCGAGTGAATTCTCAGACTGTTACTGGTTGAGAAAGCTCAAAAAGTGACACACATTAGTATCAAAGTCATGTTTGATTGATTGCACTAGAAGATCCACACAGTGGTCTGAAATATCTTTGTACTGGTGAGGTGCTGTTGCTAATCCTTAAAGTGAATGACAGCTTTGACACAGTTTACCAGAAGTGGGTGGGGGCCATGTCTGATGTGTTGCAGCCTTTCTCACTATAAGAACACAAGTCAACTGTCACGGCAGTGACAATTTCTGAGATATATTAATAACTTCTGTATCAGGAACAATTACTTTGCTTTCAGTTGATGGTGATGGATATGTTGCCCTGTCTGGTACCATGATAGAGCTGGGCTACAGTGGTGTGATTTGCAGTGTGCAGGCCTGACCAGTGATTTGATTCTGCTCAGTCTTCTCAGAGAATGAGGTCTTACCACAAATATCCACATGAATGACCCATACATTTTGATCTATCACCATGATATGTTGCTGTAGTTCACAGCTCTGAAAATGGATATCTTAAGTTTTCTAACATATTGCTTTCTACACTGGCAAGGCCACCGGCAACAAGTCAGTAAAAATAGGTAAGTGCATCAAATGAGTTGTAGGTAGATCTGTGCTGTGGCTTTGCATTGCGTCCCTTTCGTGAAGCAGTCACATCCATTTCTGATTCTATACGTCTGTGGAGGTTTAGCAGCTATAGCACTCTATTGGGCCACACTGGGCTTCTGCTTATTGGAAAGATCGATGAAATTGGCCCAGGCTTCCAGGGAGACACTGTGAATCAAGGACCCCTTGGAGCCAACTCTTCCATACACGGAAATGTGGATGATAAAGTTTTCCACAGAGGGATAACTATAACTTATTCTTCTAAATCCAAAATAGTTCTGAGGTAAGGGGTGTTCTTAAATATGTCACTGACTTTGGACAAGAGAAGCAGGTTAAAGCCTTCCCACACTGATAGTAATTCCATGTCAGCAAACACACAAATAAGCAGTCATAGCCTCCCTGAGTTCAGTTTCCGCAAGAGTTTGGTAGTAAGCCATAATAATCGTATTGCAGTTAAGGTGGTAAGTATGTCACATAGGCAAATCCAAACCCAAGGAACTCCCTTCAGTGGTGGGTGCTCTTTTTGGTAGAGGTGATGATCAGCAAAGTCAAGTCATAAAGATTTGGCATTCAAAGGGGTTGTGAGGGATGTGAGACTACAAATGCAGACAATGTGGCACAGATTTGTGGACCGCTTCCAGCATACTGGGCCCTCTTCAAAACGTGCTGCTTTGTGGCTTAGTCAATAGAAGGAACAACATAGAAATAAATGCCTAGGCTTGGCATGCACTGACCCAAATACCCATCAGTGTGGAGGTGGGCCTTGTTTTGGTGGTGGAAGGCTGACACAGTACTGTTTCCTCGAGTGGGGGAATTAGCATTACTGATCTGTCTGTGCCATCTCAAGAACTGTAGCTCGTGACTGACAAGCTGTGTTCTTATTCCAGTAGGAAAAAAAAATCTTTGTTCAGCAGGAACTATCCCTGAACTGTATCCCAAACGAAAGAAAGTCAGTGCCTCACAAGAGATGTAGGAATGTGAGGGACCCATATGAAATTGTCCCCCTCAAGACCTCAAACTAAAAAGACTGAATTTCATTTCGTGTACACTGTACGTGACCTAAAAAAAAAAAAAATTCCAGTCTCATTTTCATTTCAGAAATCAGAAGGATGGGAGTGTGAGTGGTCTGGAAGTGATTTCTATTCTGTCCTTTATCTATTTCCTTAGGGAGATATTCGAAAAACAACATAAAATTGGGAAGAGAAACAAAACAAACAACCAAGTCATGCAGGCTTTTCAGGGAAAACACCAAATAATATGCTATCTACCTCAATGCTATTAGCTTTAAATTCATCAAACTGCATTCACACAGCTCTATGTACCTTAAGAAACACAAAGTTGAGTAAGCACACATTTCCTATTATAATTGCTAATTATTCTTATAAAATATCAAATGGTGATCTGTTTAATAATTCAAAGATCTTACATAATAAGGAAAGAACAATGGAAGCTCCTGTCATAAATCGCATCTCCAAAACTAAATAGTTGAAGTAAAAATAAATTATTCTATATTGTTCTATAGACAGTTTCTTTGAGAAACCCTTTGGTTCTCAACTTTGGCTGCTCATAAGAATTACCTGGGGAGCTTTAAAAGTAACAAAGCCAGATTCCATGCCTACAGATTCTGATTTAATTGGTCCAGGGTGGGGCTCATGTCTGGGTGTCTTTTAAAATTCCCCAAGTTATCCCAAGGTTACAGCCAGGGTTGAGAACCACTGGCCTATGCTGCAGTGTAATTTTGCTTTAGCTCCTTGGTCTGTGACATCATTTTAACACAGAATCTGTAGTATTAGTTAAGTATACAAAAACAAAACAATTTAAGAATTTTATAGCATTTCTTTACAATTCCGATTGAAAGGTGAGATTTAAAATATGTCATTAATTTGTTTCAGCATTTTTTAATAGGGGGGGCATATGGCAAATCACAACCACCTGGGCTGTTCTTTTATGAAGTAAAATAGCCACGTTCCCACCAGGAGATTCTAGTATTTGGAAAGGCATGTGAATAGGGGAATGAAAAATGTGTAATTTTTAAAAGTTCTCCAGATGATTCTGATCCCCCCTGGCTACAACTACTCCATCTTTTGTAGAAAAACCACTGCTTTATTTATTTTGCTTGTAACTTGCCAAAGGAGTTAGGTAGATGTTACAGTGATCAGTGGTTCACCGCAAGTCTTTACCCTCTAGTTATATGATCAGGTTAATCATTTCGAAGCCTCAAAATACAGGTCTTAGAAAAAGAACACTATTGGTTGGGAAAGATACCACAAATTAGAGCAATTTAGACCCAGAAATAGCCAAAAGCTTTTTTACTCTAAAAAATGATTCTAAGAACAGTTACAAACATATGTTATTCCCTTGGAAATATAAGAACATATCATATAAATTAGTTATCATGTTAATAAGCGATCATGTTCTGGAATGCAGATTTCTCAATAAAGTTTTTGAATAATCCAAATAAAGCACAAAATAAATTCCATTGCTTTTATACTTAAAACTTCCTTTCTATAGATATACTACATGTGTGCCTTAAGTAGAAAGGTAAGTAGGCGATTCCCTGCTATTCAGTGTGGTCCTTGAAACAATAGAATCCTATCATCTCAGAAATACAGAATGACAGGCTCTGGTCCATACCAACTTAATCAGAATCTGCATTTTAACAGTATCCCTGAGTGATTTGTATGCACATCAAAAACTTAGAAATGTTGCTTTACTAAATTGTTTTTAAGACAGTTGCCTAAATGACTGCCTAGAAATAAGCAAGAATATCTCTAAATATCTTTGTTTTTAAGAGTAGGAAGAATTTATTGAGAGGAGTAACCCACTTCCTGGGCCCCCTCTAAATATCTTTAAAACCAACATCACATACATCATGCAACAGACTTCTTTAAAAGGATAACAAAGAGAACTTTAAAAATCTTAGTTCTTACCTTCTTACACTGTTGAACAGCATCCTTACAAAACCCACTGGAATCTTCATCTCTCTGAATACAGCCAATAGATGATAACATAGAACTGAGCTTGCTGGTACTGTTGGTAAGAGTGGTATTATGTGTTTTGTTGTTATTCTTTTTATCTCAGTTTTCCATTTCTATTTCAGAAAGTGAACACAACAGGCTGTAATTCGCTAACAAGCAGAAGTGCAAACTGCTCTTGGGGGTAAAAAAGAGAACAAAACACAGCCATAGCCTCCACCTGCTCTTTTCATTTCAAATCAGTGAAATAAAATGTTATTTGTCCAGGTATCGAACATCAAGGGAGAAGAGGTGAGAACAGCAGGATGAAAGGTACAAATTTACACAGTATCATCTTAAATAAATGAGTTTTCATTTTTCACAATTACAGTGAAAATCAAATTAATGATTTCCAAAAGCAGCCTCCACTTAATAATAGAAATAATAACAAAATAACAATGCTAACAAAAATATCTAGAAATCTTAGCCTGTCGCACTGGTGCCACTGAATATTACATCATGTGAACACTTCCACTGTTGACGTCTTCCGTGTCTCCTCCAGTCAGAATTACATCGTGACCTCCACAGGAGATGCTGCCGTGTAATTTATGTCACCCAGTTAAATGATGACCATCACCATGAGGGTAAAGCTCCCGACTTTCAGTTAACATCTGCACAGTTAGTATTTTGAACTGAAACCACTATATCATGTGAATAGCGTTTTCACAAGCCAGAAGGATTTTCCCTTTTACATAATGTGTAAAACACAGAACTTTAAGTTTTCCAATTTATATAATTTGGGTCTGGATGGATGATTATATCAGTAATAAACACCATGTCTGTAAGTAACATGGAGAGTATGCATTTCATAAAAACCTTGGAAAGCTGTGTGAATATGTGGACCATATATGATGTAAAAGGCCAAGCCCTAATAAAGACCATGCCTTGGGAAGAATGCAGTGCAGAGTTGCCTGACGTAGAAACAAGTCTGTGTTCTCAAAGTAACACCTTGTCCCAAAACTCATAATAGGAGATGTCTGGCTCGATGCCATTCTAGTAGATTCTGCTGTTGTATTTCTGCAGGGGCTTTAGTTCAATCTCCCAATCTTCATAACAAAATGGCCGAAAAATGCAAACTATGGAAAACCAAATTAGAATAGCATGTTTAATCAAATCTCTACTTTTGTCTTTTCTTCTCATATGATCACCTGTCTTCTCCTTCAGCGAAAAAAAATTTTTTTTGTATTATGGGCTTAGATAAGAAAAAAAAGAGGCTGACTTTCATTAGGCCCTAATTTAATGATTCTGTTTTCCTGAATGTGTTCCAGTCTGATTGCGACGTCATGGCCTATCACTGACAGGAGAAATAGAAGTTTATGAAATACTAGCCTCTTAGGAAACAGTAGGGCCTCCTATGATGCCTTGCAAAAGGAAATTTAAATGAAGTTGGGATTCAAAAAGTTATTGGTTTGGAGTTTATGGTGTAAGTCAAAATTAGACTATTTAAAATACATCAGTGTTAAATTATGAAGATAAAATTTAGGCTGCAATAAAAATATCAAGAAGTGATAACTTATTTCCAAGAGTGCCTGGCACAACATGTAATATCTATTATTGATCAAATGAATGAACAAATCAATAAGAATGTCATTCCTTTCCTTTGCTTTGAATTAAAGATAACCTGTGAAAAAAAATCTAGAAAATACGTTTTAATTTTTAACATATTCCAATTGTACTGGTTAATAAAAAGGAATTAAAATCTGATGGAAGTGTCTTTGTTTAATCATATGCTAGTTTTGGGCAACGTTTGTCATACTGGACAACAAGCTTCTTCCAATATCTTCATTTCAGAGTTCACAGGCCCATATTTTCCTAATCTTCCACTTCACCAGCCAACTTCAGTGCTTTTAGCAGGCATCTCATCCTCATTTATATCATTGAAAAAGAGGCTAAGAAAATTCCAAATTTATATATTCAGCACATGATTCTGATCCCCCCTGTCTACAGCTGTCTTCTGAGCTTGAGCATCATAAAGCAAAAATCATAGTTGGTTTACCTACTGGGTGCCTTATATTGAACAAATGTTAAGCATCATATATTTAGGATAAAAATTAAAAAGCAATCCTTCGTCTTTTCTTTCTCAGCAAAGGGTCATCATATGCCTAATTCTTCCAATCAAAGACCTAGAAGGTCTGCTCAATTCTTTCTTTTCCTCACCCCTCCACCCCCATGTCATCCACCATGTGACGACACTTCAGGCCCGTGATGTACCTCAACAATATACTATATCTCTACATTCAATCCTTCATCAACTTGCTGCTTGATTCTTGCAAAAGCTTCTCTATTGTCCATTCTTTTCTATAGCGATTCATTCACTCCAAAATAACCAGAGTGCTCATAATAATCACTTACCCCATTCAAGTAGTTGCACCCTGGACCTGTGACTCCCTACACACTTCCTGCTTCTTACCCTGAGTCCATTCTACTGGTCTCCTTCCACATCAAATTTGCAAATCTATTTCCTTCTATACGCTCTCTTGTTTGCTTTTGTTTTCTGTTTGTAATATTTCCCTCCTATTCCTGTTCTTGGCATGGCTGGCTCCTTCCTACACTGCAGTTTGCAAGGGTCGCACTTGATTGCTCTGACCACTTCAGCGCACCGCCTTGGCTTTCAACCTTCACAAGTACTCTGCATCTCCTTCGCTGCTGATATGCTTTACAATATCATCCCCATCCAGAAGTTCCCCTTTACCTCCCTCACTTCGCCTCCTCCTCCGTTCATTTTTCTTCTCCCCACTTAAGCATAAGCTCCATGAGGTTAAGAACTGGTCTTTATTTTCTGCCACCTATGCCCTTCATGTTGCAAATGTTCAATAAAAGTGTTATAAATACATACGGCTACGAAAGAGTACTCCTCACTGAGGTTAAGAACTGGTCTTTATTTTCTGCCACCTATGCCCTTCATGTTGCAAATGTTCAATAAATGTGTTATAAATACATACGGCTACGAAAGAGTACTCCTCACTTTTTTTTTTCTAATTTAAAAAATAATATTCTTTTTGGTAAACATTTCAACAGGTAACATAACTGACTTGCTGAGTTTGTTACATTGCATTAGTGCATCAAAAGTCTTATTCAGTGTTGACTTATAAGTGTCTTGCTGTGCTCTTAAAGTTTTTCCTCTGAAAATTTCCAAACATAATTGTCCTTGTGGAGGTAGGAAGAACTCGGGTCTGTGGAGAAGGGATTAAGTCACGGCGATTCCTTCTTCATGAATGGGTTAACTCCCTTGTAAAAGAGGCTGTAGTGACCCTTCATCATTCTCTCTGTCCTCCATCTTCTGAATGGGAGGGCATGACACCTGCCTTCTCTTAAGAATAAATCAACATGCCATCAGAGAGGCCAAAGCTCTCATCAGACACCAGAGATGGTAACTTGATTTTGGGCTTCCCATTCTCCAGAATTGTAAAAACTAATCTTCTGATCTTTATCAATTAACTAGTCTGCAATAATCTGTTTTAGCAGCACAGATGGACTAAGGCAGGATCCACAGTACTAGTCATGGTTGGGAGTGGTTAGTCACATGGTCATATGCTTAAGTATAGAACTACTTGAAGAACATGTTGCCATTGACCCTATAATTGCTGGGTTGAGACTGACATCACTCAAAAACAAATGACATAACAACAGATTATGATACTGAGGTTATTATTTGCCATTTGTGGAATTTAAGTAGTGAGGTAACGGTAGCGAACAATGCAGAAAAACATCGAACTTCACTATAAAAAGCTACCGAGGATTGATGCTTGAAATTCTTGCATTTCTCGGCCTCACTCATTTCCTTTCCTTTCGGTCCTATACGGATCTGACATTCTGAGCATCCTCCGTGTTGTCTCCAACAGATGTGAGCATGCATATGCTAATTCAACACACTTCCTTCCTACTCATTGCTAAATTCATAACATCTTCAGTGTTTTCTAAACAAAAGCACTCAAATTATCCAGATCACAAATACTGATAATGTGTTTGGCAAAACTGAGCTGCAGGGTAACTGCATTTTTTCTTGAAAAGCTATAAATTTCCTCTAAAATTGTTGGAGTTCTGATCTTCGGCTTTATCAGAATTTCCATCCCCAGTGTGTGGGGGTCAGGAAAGGAAACGATTTCTATCAGATGAAAAAGAAAACAATGTGTTTTAACATAATTATTTAAAACTATTCCTACATGTGGAGAATATTTTGTGTGATAGAGAACACATTCTAGTAACTAAAACAGTATAAAGCTGTGTCCTGAAAAAACATTCTTGAAACATTTTTCCTCATAACTACTCACTTTTCACAGGGCATTATTAATACTTTCTCTCCCTGTTCTGTTTTAAAACTTGTTAATTCATTTATTTATTAACATTAAGAATCAATTTCATGCATACATTATAATATGCATATTGAAAAATACAAAGATTAATGAGGCTGAATAATTGTCTTTCAGGAACTTATATTTTAGGTTAAATGGCAATAGAAATGTGTATTATTTCATTCAAGCTGCCATATCAAAATACCATAGATATGATGATTTAAGTATAGAAATTTATTTGCTTATAGTTCTGTAGTTGGAGAGACCACTATTAACTTTCTGGCATGGTTTATTTTCTGAAGAATGTTCTCTTCCTAACTTGTCTCTTTCTTGCTGCTTCTTTGATTAAGCAAGAGAGAGAGGAAGAGAGAGAGAGAGAGAGAGGGAGACAAACAGACAGGGAACCTTTTCCTCTTCTTACGTGGCCTCTATTCTGTCAGTTTACAGCCTTCCATTTTGACTTCATTTACTTCCTGAAAATCCTTTCCCCAGGAATAGTTACACTATAGCTAGAGCTTCAGCACATGAGTGTGTGTTAGTCACTCTGTTGCAAGTAGTTTGCTATTTCATGTAACTCAGTTTAATGGTGTTAGAAACATTGCTATATAATGCTTCCCATACTGCCTAGAGTTCGCTTTGTCCTGCACACTAGAGACAATACTGTTACAAATAGACAGCTAAAATAAAGCCAAGTTGCCACCTCTGCCTGGAGGCCAGGTTTTAATCCTGGCTAACTTTATTCCTGTTCACTCCTGACTGCTCTAGTACCTTGATGGGTGTATTGCATCTTGCCCTGTATAGGCATGGCACAACTTATGGTTCATAGGAAAGTGGTTAATAATGTTTTCCAAGAAACATCATGATGAGCATGTTTCTGTTCATGAAGCATATTATTTTTAGTTCGGATCCTAAATAATTACACTTTTCTTTCAAAGAAGTACGGCATCACGGAATAGTGTGAGAAGATAATATAATTTAGCAGGAGAGCAATGCATTTTGCAACTTGTTTTAGGACCCTAAAAGCAAATTTTCTGATCAGCTTACTTAAAGTATAGTTTTTGTAAGGCTTAAGTGAGATAAGTAAATGAATATATGATATTCTAAATATGGTTCTTACAACTTGGTGGAGTCTAAATAAATGGCAGGCATCATATCATTACTTTTGTTATCAAGCAAAGATTTCTTCCATAAAAAGAGAAGCTTTTTGCCCCTTGTAACCTCTGCTGGCTCGGGTGTACGGTTTTATTTCTCCTCTGTGAAGCTTGTTTGCCATTCCAGACTTGGAGTCTGCTGATTATGGACTGAACCCCTACAAACTGAAAGCCAAATCAATCTCTTCCTTAACTTTAGGCAACTCGTATTTTGAGAAAGGTAACTAACAGAAATTTGGTACCAGAGAAGTGAAATTGTGGCTGTGACATTACCTGGCCAAGTGGCTCAGAAGCCTTTGGAACTGACTCATGAAAGGGGTAAGATTAGGAAAGATCTGGGACACTGGCTAGAAAAGCGGAGCTGGAATGACTTAGGCTGTCTGGCAGAGGAGGGGGACTCTAGTCAGAGCTCAGAAGTCCAGAAAGCCAGGAAAGACCAGACTCCGGAGATTTCTGCTGGGAAAAAGGACTGCATTGGCTGCTGTACTCCAGATGATGTTTGTTATGGCTTGGCAGAAAGTTGGTCTGCATTTTTGTTCACGTCTAGAAACTCTGCCTGAGCCTGCGATTAGGAGTGCTGGACCAATTAATCTTGCAGAAGAAATTCCACGGCAGTCAAATACTGAAGCAGTGGCCTGGCTACTGTTGGGGGCTTTTAGCCTGATCCATGTTGAGAATCAAGAACAGAGAGTCCAGCAGAATGTTTTAAAATGTTTTGAATTTGGCTAGAAAGGAAGCTCCAGTAAAGATGAGGACTGCAAAGATAGAGCAGAGGAAGTCTGGATTGTTGAGAAGGAACTGCAGAATAGAAAATATGGCCTGAGGACATCGCAAGAAGCAGTGGGATTCCATCCTTCGCAGTCTCAAAACTGCAAAAGTGAAGATCTTCATTTCAAGAAGGAAGTTCCAGGGCACCATGTTCCAAAATGGTGGCCTGAGGAAATTGTCCCAAAATGGCAGTTTAGGGAATTTGTTCCTCGGGTTTGGTTTCAGAGTGCTCAGCAATCCAGGCACTCAACTCCTACAGCCTAGAGGGAAGAAAGTCTGACTACTGTTCCCCCGGAAAGTTGACCTTGGCATCATCCACATGGCACTGGTTTTAGGCACAAACAGAATGGAAGAGTTGTGAGGTCAAGAAGGCTTCCATCCAGAGTTCAGAAGAAGGTCTGGGAGACCAGGCAGTGTGCCCCTGATAGGGCAATGTATGAAGCTGTGAGTGTGAAGGCAAAGGTGCATTGGACACCCCAAAAGTTGGAGAATCCAGGAGAGTGGATCCTCCGAGGAAATCTGCAAGGACGGAGCAGAGCCAGCCCAAGAAAGAAGCCATGGAAGCTAAAACCCGCTGTAGTGTCACAGAGCGGAGCCTCCTTGGATGGTTGGACTTGCTTTTGTTCTATTCCTTTGTATCCTTCTGTTTATACCTTTTGGAATGGTAATGTCTATCCTGTGCCATGGAATGTCAGAAGGTTTGATTTCTTTTCATTTGTACAGGAGCTTGCACCTAAGAGTTTGTTTGCCTGAATCTCAGAAGAGACTTTGGGCTTGCACTTTTCAGCAATGCTGAAATTGTTAGGACTTTGGCAACTCTTAGAGATGGACTAAATATCTTTCATGTAAGGGAATGTACATTAGTCTTTGCGGGGACAGGGGCGGAATGTTATGGTTTGAGTCTAGGTGTCCCCCCAAAGACTCATGTGGTCATAGGCTTGATCTAGAGTGTGTGAAGCTGGAATTAATTCATGATGCAAGCTCAAGGGCACTAGAATTAAGGGTGTGAGTGCTACCTGCCCTAAGTCATCTGAATAAGATAAAAGGGGCAGGGTGACCATGTTAAATTCCCTTTGTAACCTTTTCTGGCTTGTGAGCACCATGCTGTTTCTCTTCTGCAATGCTTGTTTGCCATCATACTTGGAGCTAGCTGATTATGGACTGAAACCTCTACAAGCTATAAGTCTAATAAACCTCTTCCCTTAAAAAAAAAAGAAGCTATTTTAGTAATAAAAAGTAGCATGTTGCAACTTCAACACCACTTAGAAGAAAAACAATCATTAATATACCTTACAATCATGAAATGTAAAGCTCAATTTCGGCAACTATATATGGATACATGAAGAATTCTCTGAAAAAAAAGAAAATTGAAGGAAAAAGTGGCAGACAGGCACAGAAATCTATAGAAAAAAAATGGTATATATCATAGTGAAGAAATTCTGTATAACTGGAATAATGAAACACTGAGAGAAACCCAAGCCATCAAAACAAACAAAAACAATCAAAAGTCTTTAGTGAATTAGGACTTATTCTTGGATTCTCACTATAACAGATCTAGTTTATATAATTTTGACTTAGATATTTTTGTCATTTAGCTATATGAATTTTTAGCCTTTCTTGGCATTTTTAATGGATTGCCATAATTGTCTCCACGGAATGCACAGATTTTCACATGGACAGAATATGCAATATTTGTTCATGGTGGCCAATATTTTCAAGACCTTACTGAACAAAGTAGCTCTCTGCACCTTTGTATAGTAGAAATTCTATTAATAACTAATAAAAATATCCTTAGAAAACTCTGACATAGTAATCAGAACATTGAGTCATCTAACTTCCACTATAAAAAATGAATGAAAATTCTTTTACTTTACAGAAGCTATATCAGTAAGCATAGGGTAAATTAGGCTGCCGGAAAAACTGGAGAATTTTCCTGGATTGCAAAAGTAAATTCATTTCCTTCCCACATCACATGTGAGTTAAGATGCAAACGCTACTCTGCTCCAGGTCATTTTCACTCTTGGATTCTGGCTATCATTACCTCTCATGCTAATAGGACAAGGAAAAATATGTTGGATAATCATGCATCAGTTTTTACATCTTTTCAGATTATAGCAATTCACTGGACAAAGTAAATAGTATGAGCTTCTCTGACATCAAGAGAATAGGATGTGTAATGCTCCCGACAAGATGGGTAACAAACGTGTTTTAACAATAGAGTCACAGGAGGCAACACCAGGAAAGCAGAGAGGTGAAACATGGGAGACCATGTCACTAAAGAATAAACCTGAAATAGACTCAATTCTTCTAACTCTTCCAAATCCTTAGTATGTGTATGTTGCCAATCCCACTCCAAATCCATGGCCTCCAATAATTTTGTATTCACAAGCCAATCTACAGTCAGAACCCAGCAATTTATCAGCATCCCATTGAAATGTTCATCCATGTTTATGGTTCTAGTAGCTTCTGATGCAGATTGATAAACCTTGCCTATTATTCTCTGGGTATGTATCTCTCCAGATATTGGCATAGCAATTTGTGTTGTAGTTAGAAACCCTGCAATATGAACAATTTTAAAATGGTGTTTTTTTCTTTTGAAGACAAGCTTCTTGTCATACCCCAAATTTGCCAAAATGTACTTTTATAATCCCCCACTGTTTTATGAAATACATCAATTTTAGCTAAGACTATCACACTGACAAGTGTTATGTTGCATTTCTACTGTTTTCCAAATATTTTCTCATTTTTTTCAGCAGCATCTTTTTCTGCCGTGAACCCCAAAGTGTGATAGCTCAGTAAAAAGTTTTGTAAGTCTGTTCTTGAATTTGATAAAACTTTCAGATTCCATGAATCTAAAGAAAAGGGGGTGGGCTGGGGATTTAGCTCAGTGGTTCCGTCACCTGCCTTGCAAGCACAAGGACCTGAGTTCGATCCCCAGTACCCCCCCAAAAAAACCTACAATTTCATTAACAAAATATCTTTCATAAATACATAATTTTGGGGGGCCGGGGATTTAGCTCAGTGGTTCTGGCACCTGCCTGTAATCCCAGCACTCGGGAGGCTGAGGCAGGAGAATCGCTGTGAGTTCAAGACCAGCCTCGGCTACATAGTGAGTTCCAGGTCAGTCTCAACTACATAGTGAGACCCTGTCTCAAAAAAAAAAGTACAAGAAAAGAGCAGGGAAAATAGACCCACCAAATATACAACATTTAGTGGTGTTTGTCTTTGCAGGTGAGACATAAAGGCTAAACTAGGATAGAATGAGTTGAATAACTTCCTGTATATGGAACATGGTTCTGTTAGTGTTTTTCCCTTGGCCGTAAGTCTTATTACAGAGAAACCTAGGGATATTTCTCAATGATCAGCTATCTGCTTCCACAGCTAGAGTCAGAAGCACATTTTAAAAATTTATTAATTAATTGTTGTTTTTGTTTCTGGTCTGTGAGACTCTGGAGGTTGGGAGCCCTAGAGGTAAATTTAGCAAAACAGAAGTGTGTGTTATAGTTTCTCAGTCTCTAGCTAGTTGTAAAAATTCCTGTCCAAATATCATACCAATTCTTGACAGTGGAGCTTCTGTTTCAGATTGACAAATTTTGGTTTTTAGTCTACAGATTCATCTTTCCAATTTTGGTTTGGCAATTTCTTTTGCAAATGTAATTTTCTGATGGATTTAATAAAGGTTTGACTTTCAGGTGGTTCCTCTTCTTTTGTTTTTCTTTTGAAGACAAGATTGTTACCTTTCATGCTCTATACATCAAATAGGAAATATCTTCACCCTCTTTTTGTATGTATGAATGAATAGCTCTTTTCCCCTAAGGTCATAAGCTCAAATGTTTCTTATTTAAAATTGGAAAACACACACCCTCTAAGATCACTCGGTATCACACACTGTATTTAACAATTAAACATGGTCATTTGTAGATTTGATCAAATTGATGAAAGTAGTCAGATACATAAGTTAATACTTGGATCACAAAAGACAAGAAAAACTAATACCAAAACTAGAATGTACATGATGAAAAAACTAAGATATTGATTGTGTAAAGACTCTATCATCTTTCAAAGAAGTGAAGCTGTATACGGTTACTGGCATATGAACTAGGTTTCTCAGAAGCACCAGCCAGCTTTGGCAAGAGCAAACTGCGGTCAAGTACACATCTGTGATTAGCTCTTATTTTTGACTTCATATTTTTGACTTAAATAGTTACCAAGACCATCATTAGATTTTTACAAATGAAAGGAGCCAAGCAATGAATGACTTTTCTCTGAGGGATGATAGAAGACAGATTCGATTTTAGGGAAATGGATGTCTCTATTTCGGACCTGGATATGAAAAGTAGATAAGAGGGAAAGTAAGATGGAATCTATTTGAATACTGTTGACCAAAGCCTAGTCTATTCCATGGCTTTATGTTCTTCATGGTCATAACAAGGCTTTTCAGAGTAAATCCTGTTTTTTAGTGGGATGAATAATCAAGAATTAATGACACACTGTAGAAAACTACTATTTCCATGATTCTGGATGCAATCAAAGATTATTGCCTTCATTGAAAATGGAGGAGAGAACATAAATCCTGTGTATAAACTTACAGGAGTTCAACAATCCTAAAAACCAATTTAAAACAAAATACTTCTCAGTTCTTGATTTATATTATATAGGCCACAAAACTATAAAGTTGGCAGTTTTCTTATTACAAATGTTACTCTGCCATGGTTCCTTGAAACATTTCCTCCCTTCTAAGACTAAATCTCTTCTTAAAAAAGAAATTAACATTTTGGATTGCAGTATTGCATTTTAGATCCTTTAGGTCCTCAAACACAATAGACAACTAAATTTGTATTTATTATACTTCATTTAGTCATTAATATAAACTGCCGCAACCAAGAGCCTCAACTTGGATTATTGGAAATTACTTGAAATATTGTACATAGAATAAGGGAAATATGGCTTTTCCTTAGTGACCCTTTTAAAATCAAAGTACCAGTGCTCACAATCTAAGACTTGCCACTTCAAAAGACAACATAGACAATTACAATAGAATTACCAAAGTGCTGTATTTCTTACCTTGTCTTTTGGAATAAAAATTGAAGGCTACCATTATATATTAGTTAGAAGCATAAATGTCCATGTAAGAGAGAGTCAAGGTTAAATTTCTGACCCACTTACTTCCTGACTGATCTTACACAAGCCTTAACATCTTAGTTGCCTTTTCCCCCCAAATTAAAAAAAAAAAAAGTTACGGCAGTAGCTATGTCCTAGGAATGTTTCAAGTACAATACTGAAAAAGATAATGATATTAATGGGTTAGCATTTCAGCCTAGAACATAACACACATTCAAATTTTTTGACATTGTTTTGATAAATTTATTTTAATTGTATTCTTGGGAAATGGCTGTGGTGGTTAAGCTTAATTGGGTCAAATTGTCTAGCTTGGAAACCACCTAGAGGAATAGTAAAGTATACTGTTGGTTGTGTTTCTATATGGTTCCTGGCCTCTCCCCCTTGCTGGCACTGTTCACCTGCATTGCTTCCTGGCTACCAAGGACTAAACATCTTTGTTCCACCATGATCCCACATCACAATATCTCTGGCTTGGAACCAAATGATCATGAATTGAATCCCCTGAATCCAGGAGCTAAATTGAATCTCTCTTGGAGATTTGGTGGAGAAAATTTCAGGGCAGGCCAATATTTAAGCTGTGGAATGAGTACGATGACTGTTTTGAGGCAAATTTATAGGGAGAATCAGGGGTAAAAAGCAGAGCAGAAAACTTTGAAAAACTTAAATTTTGGTTCAGAAGGAACCATGTGTAAAATTGGGACTGAAGAGATATGGCTGCTAAAGAAATTAGTTATTTTAAAAAGAAACCAATTATTATATACAGGGACAAGATAAAATATTCTCTGGGGGGAACTTGGAAATCTACAATGCAGCTCCAAGTGCAAAAACTGTCGAGCTTTCATTTAAGAAAAGAGTCCCTAGGAACACTGCTTGAGAAAGACCTACAAGTGCATTGATTTCCTGAAACTTATTTCACTGTGTTCACCCATCCAGGTGCTTAGAGTCGACTGCAGTCCTGGACAGAAGGTGACAGCTACTGCTAGAACTGGCAGTAGAACTTGTCACCCAGGAAATGCTGGTTTTCTCTGAATGCAAGACTTATGGGGATTGGGGAGGCTTTCTCTCTGAATTGAAAAGAAGGCTAGTAGGCCAGGCAAGAAACTCTTAAGACAGATATGCCCCAAGTGTTGGGAATGAAGCCACACAGGCAGTGGACAAACCAGGAAGTCAGAGATGCCAAAAACATGATATATTTGCTGTGGAAAGATGTAGGCTATCAGTATATTCAGCCCAAGAGACAGGCAATGTGGGCTGCAACAATCAAGGACATTTCTGTGGGGCCAGCCAAGAATTTTGAACTCATATCCCATCCCTATGTGCCCCAGATGTTGGATATTGAGATATAGGACTTAATTTTTATCCTTTTGGCTTGTTTTGGTTCAATTCTTTTCTTGATCTTTTTTAATTAGTTAATTTTATTGGTACATTTAAGGTATACAGTGTCATGACATTCATCATTGGAAATTTGCACCTTTACATAATCCATCTTGGTTCTTATTTTTTTCCCCATTCCCCTGCCCTCCCTTCAACCCCTCCACCCCTCCCTATCTACCAAGACTTTCTTTTTTTTCTTTTTTTTCTCATGTTAATTCCATTTCCATAGGGAAATGGTAGAGGTAGGGGAAAAGAAAGATGGTTCAATTCTTTTCTATATTTGTCTCTTTTGCATGGCTATTTTTACCCCATGCTATTGTTCCTTTGGATTATAGAATTTGATTTTATTTTTACAAGAGAGCACTGCTAAGAATTTCCTTTTAATCTCAAAGGAGAGTTTGTCTTGGACTTTTGAAAAATGTTGGAACTGTTGAGACTTCAAGGAAAGGATGATTGAAGTACTGATTGTACACAAGATAGTTTAAGCATGTTATGTAGAAATTGTTTCTGTGTTTATTTGAAAATTAGGTATATTTGAAGAGATATATTATAGTGTCAAGTTGACAAGGGTCAGATTGTGATAGTTAAGCTTAATTGTATCCACTTGATTTGCTTTGATACCACCTAAGGGATTAATAAAGCATATTTCAGTATATATCTGGGTTGTTCACAGTGACATGGTCTTGGGTACTATATCTGATCCCTGATCGCTTTCTTTCTCACACTCTTCCTTGCTCTGCTTCATAGCTATCCTGAACTGAGCAAATTTCCTTCACACACACTTTTGTCATGATGTTTCCTCCTTGGAGCCAGCTGCCCATAGACTGAATTCTGCTAAAATCATTAGCCAAGTTAATTAAACTTTTCCTCCTTTACATTGAATGTGTTGACTGATGTGTCTCACTGATGAAAAAGGTGACTAATACAATGTCTATAAAAAAGGAAATTTGATTGTTGTAATTATTGAAGAAAAGACTATCTAATAAGTTTATTCATTATTCTAGTTTGAATAGTTTATTCAAGATATTTTTGTGTTTGTATGTGTGTAGGGCTATCGGTGTGGGGGTGGTTCAGAAGCATTAGTATTTTCTGTATTCTGAGCTTTATTTCCCACAATAGAAGGGTTAGTATAGGGAAGTTCCAGTACATCCCCCATTGTGCAGTTGGTCCTAAAACTATAACTGATCCAGATCGTATTTCTCCTCTACTAAATATTCTGATTACTCCTCAACCCTGACCTACCTTTGAACTCATGGAGTTTACACTCTCCGTGTATTCTCCATTACTTGCTACCAAATGGCTGGTTGGTCTCTTTGACAGAGATAGGAAGAAGGGGCATTGAGGATTCAGTTTTGGACTCTGATGCTCATTCTCTGGTGCTCATCAAGTTTAGTGAAAGGGTGTGTGAACAGTTGTGTCCGTGTACAGCCTGGATGTCAACATGGATGCTCTCTCAATGCGTGAACCTATTGTATAAGCACAGCTAACCAACATCTCTAGCTGATCCATTTTATTCAGTTCATTGTCCAGCATCCCCTCTGAGGTATACATTTTCTAGTGGGCAATGACATAAAATACAAATATCTGCACACCTGGTATCCATATATATATATGTCCCCTCTTCTAAATCTTCTGTTCCCATTCTCAATAATCTGCCAAGGTTACTCTAGAGTTTTTACTTTATCTGTCTCTAAGCTTCATATAGCCATTCTTGGTCCTTGTATAGATACTGAATCTTCAATCAGCATTTCCTCTGTTTCAATATTTCCTTTATTTCCCATGAAATCTTTTGTCTTTCCTTTTATTTTGGGCTTCTTTCAGTTATAAACTCTAGGATTACTTTGTTAAATGCTGTCTTGCTAAATGTTTGCTCTTCACCTTTGTTGGTAAATAATCCATTCCTGGGCACAAAACTTTCCCAGTTAGTCCAAGATAAGTCTTTGTAATAGTTATTGACCTATAATTGCTGGGGGAAGGGAAGAACAGAAAGGCTGAGAAAGACAAATATTTTCTTCCTGGGATTAACCCAATGTAAGATTTTTAAATGGTCTTTAAGCGTGGGAAGCAATATTGTTCTCTGATTATCATCATGGAGTTAGTCTACTAAAACAAGAATATGATAAACTAGATGGTATAAACAGCTAATTTACAATTTCTTACAATCTTAGAGAGTAAGAAGTTCAAAATCAAGGCTCTGGCAGATCCAGTGTCTAGTAAGAGCACTCCACCTTGTTTGTAATTGGTGGCCTTCTCTTTGTATTATCACATAGTGGCAAGCACAGAGATATGGTAAACTCTCCTATATCTTATTATTATTACTAATCACATGCGTGAGTATTGTATTCACATAGTATAGTTATTTCCCCCAAAGTCCTACTTTCAAACGTTATCCTTTTGGTAATTTTTGCCTCCTTAGGAATTTTGGAGAAGTCACAAATATTCAGTCAATAATACAGGAGTCAAAGGTTCTCCAGTAAATCTTCCCATTAGCTATCATACTTGAGGCATCGATGTCTCATTCCTTCCGTACCAATGCCTGACTTTGGCATAAAACTTTTCTAGTGCTGTGAATTTGGATGTTTTAGTCCTATACGCCTCTTATGATTATAGCATAAGCTTAATTTTTATTAAGGGCGGTACTTCAGGTAGAGTAGAGGATATCAAACACTGCCATGACTGCTAAGCTTTATATTGTTCATGTGTTTCCAGTTCATTACACACTTCTCTATGTTGTTGTTTTATTTTCGTAAGCTAATATGTCTTTTAATCTATAGGATAATAAACTCATTCGAGTCAGGAATTGTACATTATGAATCATTCACATCCTCCACAGTACCCACCATTGTTGAATCTACATTAACTCAGTAAGGACTCTGAGTGCGTATTCTTAGAAGTAGGAATAGCAACAACAAAACATAGATAACAAAATGTGGTCTTAAAGAGCGAATTAACAAGAAAATCACATTATCTTAATTCCGATTGTTCAGTTAATCAAGATTCTACTATACTGTATTCCTTCTCTCTTCTGAGTAATTAAAGCCATCCCAAGCAGATTAAATAAGCAGAAATAGGGTTTTCCTTAATTTTATTTTCCCTCTCAAATTCGACCAGCATTAAATGGAGAAATTTTCCAATCTCCCTCAGAATTAATTTCCTCCTCCTCCAAAACAATTCTTACAGCTTTTAGTTTGCAACTACTGAAAAGACAGTACAGCAGTAAGGAGTATAGATTACCTTCTATAAGAATCACCAAGGTGGGCAGGGGATTTAGCTCAGTGGTTCCGCCGCTTGCCTCACCATCACAAGGACCTGAGTTCAATCCCCAAAAAATAAAAAAGCAAACAAATAAACAAAAAGACTCACCAAGGTATTTATCCAGTCATATTACTCAGCAGATTATGAGCTCATGAGGTTCAGGAACCTTATGATTTTAATTTTGCATTCACAAGCCCATCCAGCAAAGGAATTTGCATGTAGTGGGGATTCAATAACTGTAATAGATCTAATTTGCTTTACTGATTCTTGTATACACATCAATATGTAACACAAGTATAATTTTCCATTTTATAAATGAAGATACTAAAAATGGCACAGAAAGTGAAGGTGGGAGAAATATATACTTGAAATCTCCAACTATATACCAGACCCTCTTCCATCTGCTGTTCATATCGATTCTATTTCATATTAATTAATCAGGCCACTGGTATTCATAACTATCCTGTAAGTTAGCATTATATATTTATTGGATGAATGAAATGAGCTTCAGGAATATTAAAGAACTTATCCATCGTAAGACACTACAAATAGAATTGAAATGCAGATATTTTTGGTCACATTCATTCCAGGGTTGCACAGTGTTTTCTTTAAGATGCAAAGAAATAAAAGGAAAGAGTCCTGACTGAGGAAATGTACAATCTTATATTTGAACTAATTTCTGATGGGCAGTAAAGAGAGGAACAGGGATCTTATGTGATTTTATTCTATCACTTAGTTTTTATGAATATCATAATGATTTTATTATGAAGGTTTCAGGATTTGGTGTGCATTGTAATTATGAGAGGAGTCTATTCAAAGGGCAAATTCTTAACTATCCTTAGGGTTTCTGTTACTCCAGGTAACAATGTTGCAAGTCACCTATCTGAGATCTTGTGGAAATCACTTTCAAAGAGAGTTGAAGCCATCAGAACTGTGTTATCAACTGAATTACAGCCGAAACAAAATGACTAATTGAGAAAAGTGCCTCCCATCTCCCTAGACTCAAATAAACTCCCTAGACTCGGGTAAACAAAACCAAGGCAATACAGTAAAGACCCAAGATACCCTTATTTCTTGAGCGAAGTCAGGTTCACCTTATGAAGTCAGCAGAGACCTCACTCCCCAGGTCTTATCAAGACAGTGGTCACCATGAACACTTCTGAAAATCGCACACTGTGGAAGGATTTATAGGTGCATGTTGAGAGCAGACCTGAAGAGCAGGTCATCCCCCAGCGGCTAGTCTTAAAGAAAGGAAGAAAGAAGGCAGGGGAGGAGGCAGAGAGGTAGGGAAGAGTGATGAGGGGAAGCCTGAAGAGATGGAGAGAGGGAAGACAAGAAAATGAGAAGATGAAAGTTAAAAAAAAAATTACAGTAGGGGAAAGAAAAAAATACTGTGTTCCACTATTATGGTCTAGAGAATCAGAGAGGGCAATTCTGCTGTCTGCTTTATTAAACTGGCTTCTCCATTTCTCCCCAGGCTGGACCACACAGAGGAATTCACTAGCTCTATTTAAGCTCACACCCACCCCAGACCCCACCTTGAGTTTCCAGCAGAGCGCAACACATTTCATGTTGGATAAACTACTGTGACTCTAAAGAATGATTTTTTTTAACTTAAATCAACCTTCATGGAACAGTTCGTAGTCTTATGATTTTTCCATTATAAGTGAAGAACTACTCTGTAGACAAGGACTGGGGGAAATCATTATACTAAATAATTCATAGAAGAGAATGTTGTTGTAATGAGATCAACAAGGCACTAATGTTCTAGGCCATTGGCCTGGGCTTAGAAATGATTTTATTGTTGTAGAAATTCTTTTCCCTCTGGTTCTTGTTAAAATAGAATTTAAGTAGGCAAATAAACTTACAAACATTACAAGTCACCAACAGATACTAGTAACCTGTACTCAAAGTTTTAGAACCATTTTTAACTGCTAAAGTGTTACCTTTCCATCCAATAAATAGCCAACTTCTTTTCTCTATTGTTTATTTGTTTTCTGGTCTTTCTTTAAGCTTCTTGGATCTTCCAGTATTGTCTGTTCCAAATTACCAATCTTTGACTGTAACTTAAATGTTATCATCCTTTGGGAACTTCTCTTGCTAAGAGACATCAAGGTTTATATTGATCACTTCCATGATTAAACTGTCGTTAATATCCTTGTGACTTCCCTATGTTTGTAATTCTAGACCACTCTGCCAAGATTCATATTGTGTATTATCCAACTGTCTACGTGTTACTAGGCAGTTGTAACTCAAGCTAGTTTTTGTACTCAAAAATTCAAGTTTTTGTACCATCCTCAAGGCATGCCTTCATTTGCCCCTCAACGAATGGCACCAACTTCATTCATCTAGTTGACAAGGCTTAGTTGAAGTACTTTCAAATCTTGTCATCATCCAAAACAGAGCATGTAAAAAGGGACCGAGTTTTTAGAAGAAAGACAGGAGGAATCTATTCCTGAATTTTGTGAGGAGTCCTGAGAGATTTTCAGAAAAGTTTGTGAAAACAAAATTTAATAGAACAAGTAGCACACACATCTACAGGCACTTAAGCAATCATAGTTATTTCAATGAAATGGTACATCCTTCTGGAATCAAAAAGAAGATAAATGTTGTGCCAACATTATGAAAAGCACATTTATTTGATTCTAAAGGGGAAGGTCTTTAAACTGTGGAAAATTTGGAAATATCATATATGAAAGTAAACATGCACTTTTTCAATTGCACTTAATTTTATTTCTTTAAAGAATCTAAGCTGTATTAAATAAGCTTGAATATAACTTGAAAAAAATGGCATTGTATTTTTAGCACAGTGATATATGAAGATGGGTTAAAATAACGGATGTTGTTAAATCATGATGTTTATTAATGTAGTTTGCTTCCAGGGATAAATGAACACATTGCCTTGCTATCTGTCTAGTAACCCAACAAGAGTAGAGAATAGACTAAATCTTGGGAATGTATACACCAGGAAGTTGACAAGAATGAGGAGAAACTGGCAGAAACTTGGTCTCCATGGACAAGTAAAATATTTAGAAATCAGTCCTAAGAAGTGGGTTGCTCTGAATTCAGGCAATAAACTGGCTTCCTGATGAGCTGGCTAATCTCGAACAAAGGCCTTTCTACCATGCATTCTCTCCCACGTCACTGAAGGCCTAGCAGAGGACCCAAGCTACTCAGATGACCTGAACAGCACTACACAAAGGCAGTTTCATCACATAGTCAGAGCATATGCATGGAATTATCATCCATGAGTCAAGAAGGGTTTAACACTTTCAAAAGAAACATTAACTGTTGTGCTGGGGATTTAGCTCAGAGGTTTTGCTGCATGCCTCGTAAACAAAAGGTCCATAGTTCAAACCCCGGTACAAAAAAAAAAAGAAACATCAACTGTAATTTTTTGACACCGCAGATCTGTACGTCGAGAAGGTTTGAGAGACCAGTCTGCAGTGGCTCAAGCTGGAAGAGGGAGCTTGCACAGAGTGAACCACAAAGACACCAGAGTGACCAGCACACCACGCTTCAGAGGGAATGGAGTTGCTTGAAGGAAGGCAAAATTGGCAAGTTATGTGAAAATTTATGTTAGCAGTCATGTATGTGATTTTATATAAGCTACATGCCCATTCAAAGCAGTCCAAATCGCCATTCATATCATGGCCAGAGACACCAAATGGCACTTATTTTCAGTGGGCTACCTGTCATGGAGGGAGTTTTCATTGTTTCTTCAAGAGAGATCAGAGGAATTCGATCTCCCTGATAGTTTTTGTTACAGGACTTTATCTCACAGTTCAAATTTATGAAATAATGAGGTGAACTTATTATGTCCTTTCTCTTTGCTGTGCTAATTCTGACTCGATAATGCATGTCCACCATCCTGAGTCTCAGATCCTTGCCACCTTCTTTAATGTAAAGGCTTTTCCTCTACCTAATAAACTCAATCTAGCAGAGGTGGAAAACATTCTACCCAAAAGATTTCCTTCTTTTCTTCCATTTCACAATCATCAGCTATCAAACATTTTGAAAGACCCAGTATGCTTTTGCCTTTACATCTTTAGTTTTTCATACTAGAAAAACCACTTCTACAATTTTAGCCCTGGAGACCAGGGAGCTGGCAGTATTGCAGATGACAGAATTTCTTGGCTGTGACATTCACATTTGATTCCTGAATTTCTCTTTTTCCTGAACTTAATGGGAACCTTGAAGCCGTAGTCACAGCACAATAAATGCTGGTTCTTAGTTCTCCCTCCCACCCTGTTGGTATTTTGCCTGAAAAATAATGGTATTTGTTTCTATTTCTTCTTCTTGCCCCTTTTCCTTTTATCTTTTGTGATTATCTGGAGAATTATTTTTCCCAATTCCAGTATATCAGTTGCTGCTATAAAAGTCTACTGAATTTTATACGTGTGACAAAGAATCTTATGTTGCCATAAAGATACCTTTCACGTCCCTCAGCATGCTTAGGCACACAGGAAAAGAATCCACCCAGGAGCACATAGCTGCAGACAGACTTCAGTGATGCAAAACATAGAAGGCCTAGATCTATGGGGCCAGTGGTCAGCTCAGGTCCTGGCAACTAGCCAAAGAATGCTGGGAGGCCTGGCAGGGATTTAAAGCTATTAAAGATTCCAGCCAATGTGTTTTTTTGCAGTCAAATTTGAATACTCTGTATCAATGTTCCATCTCCGGATTTATTTACTTTCACAGAACTTTTTCCAAATCCTCCAATTACACAGCAGTTTAGCAATTGATAATATTATTCTTGCAGGGCACCTGGGAATTAATAGGCTTACATAAATTAACACAACAGCAAAGTAAATAATTTGTGTAACATTTCCCAATTGCTACTCCACTTTGTTGAAGTAGATTTGGCATAACTTACTTCAGCATTTATATATTTGCCAGTATAGTCTACTAAATGTAAAAATCTTCACCAGTTTTGTTTATGGTTGGTCTCGGCCTGGGAATGAAGAAGCTCAGCAACATCTCTAAGATCTAAGACTGACTGTTTTCTGTGGGAGGTGATGTTTTACATCTCCAAGAGGAAGACATACGCAGAATCTAGTTGTCATTAGATCAGGCTTGACTCAAATCTCTGACAACGGAGCTCTGCTCCCAGCCTGTCTAGTCTAGGTGTCTAGTGTTTGTGATAGAACTCCATTATTTTTTAACTTTAAGGAAATCACCTAGCAATCGCATCTACATTTTAATCAGTATTGTTGAATTTAAAAAAATATATATTTAAAATCTCATAATCCTCTTAAATGACCTTGATACAAATTTTGTTGAAAGATAAGGCTCTAGAGGACAGTCAAGGAGAAAAACAAAGTGTTTTCTATCCTAAAAATTAATTTCCATTCAAAAATTTCCAATTAAATTTTCTGTTAACATTATTTGCAGCATAATTTCTATTCAAAAAATGGAAAAAGCAGCTGCAGGGAACTCACAGATGATTGAAAATTGTCTCACTTGACTCCTCCTGCCAGGGCACTGGGAGTAAATGTCCAAGAAGCAGAAATAGTTAAAAACTCATTTGGGTAGCAACAGCAGCACAGCGTCCTTTGCAGAGCGATAGTGGCAACAACCTAGCTTTCTTGCACTTCCCCACTTTCTGAGCAAAGTGCTCCAGGCTTTATTGATTTTAGTTGATAGCTAGCAAGATACAAACTAGAACTTTGTTTTCATAAGTCTGCAGTCCTGACCCTGAAACTCAACTAAAAAGCCCAGTCTTCCCATTATCAGCTATCATAGTCAATGAAGTTTTTGAGTGTCATTTGACCCAGTGGTCTCCCCTTCTGCCAAATCAAACAACCCCCTCAATCTTTACTCCCACCACTCATCTGTTATATTCACCTTTAATGGACTGGGTATGGTTTAATCCAGGCACCTCATGCCTGGCCGCAATTCATGTTCTTCTGGCTGGAGGCACCTGCAACTAGGTCAGCTTCTCCAGGTCTGGTCCTGCTAAGATAAGGTCAGAGTTAGTCTTCTCTCCACCTGGATAGGGCCGGTGAAACGATATAGCTCTGCTCCCTAACAGAGGAGGCTGTATTACTCCCTGGAGGAAATAGACTGGTGTGATACATGTGCCAGGGTGGAGAGTGGGGGAGGAGGCCGGGTCTCTCAGGGACTTAAATAAACCCGGATCTTTCAGGGACCTAAATAAACCTGAACTAGTTTGGGGCCAAATTCAAAGTGCTGTTTCTTCAAAACTACATAGACTGATTTCCTAACACCTTGCAGAATGGTCAACTTGTATTATGTGTTTCCTTGAAAGTGTTGTGTACACATTTATAAAAGATTTACAGAGTTCTTCCTGTAGGGAAGCTTTGAAAGCTCCCACCAAAGTCTTTTTCTTCTGCAACTGCCCCCATTCTTCCTAACCCCCTCTGCACACTCCACTCTGTGACTCCTCAACTCTGAGAACTGCAGCCCCGCGGCCTCTGGTCCCACCCCTCGGCGGAGCTCTTCCAGGCCCTCAGACTGCCCTCCCCAGGCAGGCAGTCCCTGAGGGGTGCAGTCGTCTTCCCGCTGCAGTTCATTCATTTATGGATCGAAGTATTTATTCCCATTTTTCGCTAGGAGCAGCCCCTTAGGAATCTGCATTCGTACATGGAACAAATGTTTATTGATCATGTTCCTATTCTATTCAGATATATATCTGTTACACAGAGAATTTATGTAGCAGTCAGGACTGGTTTTTAAATCTTTTGGTTCATTTCAGGGCATTTGAATTTTAAACTACTTTTATTTTTAAGAGTCCTGTTTGTTAGAGTAAAATTATGCAGGACGCTGATTCTATCCCATGCCCTGCCCCAACGTGGTAAGGGTTTTCTCATTAATAGAATTGTGATAATATCTAGAAATAGAAAAACCTAGTTTCCCATATTTGAATTTTGTTTAATTCTTTCCCCCTGTAATTTAATTGAAAAATTACAGTTTACAAAATAAACAAATATAATAGGTTACAGATGAAGATTAAGAAGCAAGATTATGCAGCACGCTCATTATTGGTGAAACAATGTTAAATAGTTTAGGAGCTGAGTAATCTCCATCTCTGGAAAATATCTGCAAGCCGGTGAAAGAAGAGAAGGATGATCCGTGGTTTTTGACATGGCACCTTGTGGCCCTGTAAAACAATGCTGACGTGAGGTCTCTTTACTAACAACAAGAACAACAACAAAGGATGACACCAATTTAGGATCTATCTGTCATCCATCTCTGTAAAACACGTGGGCGGGTTTATCCTCCCAACTCTGTTTTACAGCTTGAGTTCTCAGTCTGTGGGCACCTCCATGACTGGAGTTAGTTAGCAGAGACCGTGGAGAGGTCGACTGATTGACCGAGGTGGAGCTAGTTCTGTGAGACCTCCTGAGCACTTGGCAGAGGAAGCGGAACTGGAATGAGCGAAAAATATAAGAAAAGCCTCGAAGGAGACAATGTTTTCAGTCCCTAAAGTTTGCACTGAGCGCTCATAGCTGAACTCCCACTGCTGGAATCGTCCGTTCTGATTAAATCCTCTCTCATGACCTAAAGAGGGCATATGAAGGAAAAGACATGAATATTTTGCTGCAGGAAGAAAGAATTGTGAAGGCTGAAAATAGAAAAGAGAAGACAAATTTGAAAGTTGCAAAGTGTGTAGAAAAGATAAATTGGCAAGAGGCGAGAAGAAATAGAAAAGTCACACTTTGTTACTCAGTCTGTAATGAGTAGAGGTCTAAAAGTCACCACTATCGATATCTTAAGCATCCCACTGAATGTTATGAAAAGACTAAGCAGCAACAGCTTGGGGAAGAAAAACAGAATCCAGTGGCTACTCCTAAAGAAAAGGGATGACATGGTGGTGGACAAAGAACTTTAAAAATTTAGCAACTACTGAGTTAAGGGCCCCGGTGACAAAACACCACATTTTCACTGCAGTGGAAAACATTTTTTAACAAATAGGCTTTGAATAACTAGGTGTACTTCTTTGGGCAAACCCACCAAGGAGTGATAACCAGTTAACATAGCCATGAAGCTCCTCTTGATTTAGTAGATGAAATGATGCAACTAAGAAAATAGATTTTTTTTCATTAGTAAGGCTCTTAAACTACACATATATTTGCTTTTAGTCTGTTTCTTCCTTCTGAACAATCTGTTTTAAGAAAGTTCTTCTAAAGGTGGGCTGCAAGAATTTTTAAATTTATTTGGTTAAAATGCTTCCCCAAAACAAGACACTTAAATCAACATCCTAATGGAAATATAGTGGCATGTGACTTTGGCCGTGGTATTTAACTTGTCTGGGATTTGTTCTTCTTATCTGTGAATAGTGAAAACACAGCATCTACCTCATAGAATTAAAAGGAAAAATTTATGTAAAGAATTTTGAATGTGCTCATACCTAGATCTGAGCCCAGTGAAATGTTAGCTATGGCAGTAAAACTTATCAAGATTCGTATCATCAGAATTTACTTAACTACAAAGACCAAAAGCAATCATATAAACACATGTTTCTCATTTGACTTCATTACAAGACCTGTTGAGTGTACAGTTTGGGAAATGAAGACCATGAACGAATGTGCTTTGACACAGTTGCCTTTTGTAGAGAGTGTGACACGTAGTAAAAGCTGACAGTTAGTGATTTATGATCACCATTACCAAAAAGGTGATACTCAAGCCATTCAAGTCACAGAATTTAGGCAAAGAAAAAAAAAATAAAAGCAAGGAAGAGAGTCAGAAAAGAAGAGACAGCAAAGGTAGACAGAGAAGGGAGAAGGGAGAGAGGTGAGGATAGGAGAAAGTGATATGTTTCGGATCATTGGAAGAACTTGTGAAAATACAACTGATTATCCACATGTTGGAACTCAAAGATTAGGTTCATCTAATATAACAGGAGTGCTATTTGCTTGGGATAATGGAGTTACACGGAGGTAACAGTATGACTGGTTATTTTGGCATGCCAATGTATTGATAATTATAACAGGCTCTTCTGCTTTCAGAGTTCCCTCCCAGATTCCAATGAGCCGGCCGCTGCGGAGGAAGAAATGGGTGGCGACAAGCGCACTTCTAAGTAGTTGCTTTAGGAGACAGCTGCAGAGCCCCAGGCTTTTATGCGGTCTTCACCTCATAAAAGCCAACATAGAAGAAGAAAGGAAAGGGAAAATAAATGTGAAATTCAAGTTTTGAAAGAAAAAAAGAAGCGAGGAAAACCTCACAAGTTCTAATGAAGTCAACTTTTAGGTGGCAGTAAAGTAAATAACAGACTAACCTAACAAGTAACTAAATAAATAGTAGCCTACCATCTGATAGCCTCTGCAGAGAGAGCTGGTTCGTCTGCTTGAGGAAGGGAGAGTGAGTAGACCACGAGCTAAGCCAGAAAATCAGTGCCCCAGCCACCATTATACTATATTTTATGGAGTTAAATTGTTTGTAAATGTTAGAATTTTATTAAAATATTTTCTTAGAAGCCATACCAATTCCCTGCTGTTATGCAGAAGTGACTTCGGAACAGATTCTTTGAAATTAACAGGAGGAAGTATTTTTGCTTTGGGAGATGAACCAACACAGGGATGCAGGTTTGTTTTAGACAGACACATCCTATACAACCACCTTACACATGCTGGGTGCTGTCCTGGGAGACTGGGCAGGTGATTTCACAGTGAATCTGCTCATCAGCCAATAGCACAAAAATGACCCCAAATGCCCTATGAAATCTGAATGTTGCTGTCTCAATTTCCAGTACATGAAAGAGTCCAAAGGCATTGTCAGGATCTGAAACTTGCTAGTTTATATCTTTCCTTAGGTGGATCTTAATAAATTTTTATTCTTTCTATGAACTCAGAAGTGCTCATCTGTGATGTTTACTTCAATCCCAGTAGAAAGGACCTACATTTTATCACATGTAAGATGCCCTCAATTGTAACACACGATATCATCTAGTATTCCATTAAAGAGAGAGAGGAGAGAATTGAGGGAGTTTCTAATAGCGACTCTTGCAAAAACCATCCTGAACCTTCACTGCAGAAGTGAATACTTAAAACAAATTTATGTAAAGAATTTAAAACAAGAAATAAATATAACATTCAATCGATTAAGGTTTCAACGTTGACAATGGGTAGAGGGAGGAAATTTTGAACTAATCTATGTCTATGGGTATGCAATCTGTATTCACAGTGCTATTATGGCCCAAAATTCTCAGTGGAAGACTTGAAGTGATGCCATCTTCATTGTGCCCTCAGAACACTGCCAAGAACAGAAAAGCTGCTTGGAAGAAGGAGAAACAAGAGTTCAATCCAGGCCAGTAGAAATGGTATATGCATCAAATGCAAGGGACGTCTTGATTTCAGAAATTTGCAGATGTGAATAAAGCGCCTGAGGAAATCAGACCGCTTGTGCGAGATTCTGCTTGGTCAAGCACAGTGGTCTTCATGAGGGCTTAGTACCATGTGCATTTTATTTTTACTTTGTCAGACTCGATTTGAGGGGATATCTGTGTTTCTAGTGGTCCTGATTTTGGCCACCTTCAGTTTTCTCCTAAATAAGACACTTTTGTATATTTCTATTACATCTCACTGTTTTTTATCTCTGGTTTTATAGTTCTTTCCTATGGACCTACTTTTGAATTAAATCACACTTTCAGGAATGCTTCCTAACTGTGGACTATGTTTTTGGCAGTGATGATTTTGAATTTCCTGAGAGACTGGTTTTGTCTTCCTGGAGTTCAAAGACTTATCCAGGGAATTTAAGACTAGTAAATGGCAAAGTTACCTGTGGAACTATTAAGAATAAAGTTTCTCATATACCTCTTTTGGAGATTCTTGATTGAAGAAACTGTAGATTTTTCTCTAGCGCAGTACTCTTTAATAACTGTGTTTTAAGGAACAGCTAGTGACTCTCCTAGATACTATTTGAGCACTCGAACCTAAACCCCTGCGGTGTGTGTTCCCATCCTGCTTCCAAAATCCCAGTGCTGGCTCTAATATATATATATATATTACAAATGCTGATTTTCATAGTCTTGGATCAAAAGAGATGACAAAAATGTGTCTATAACAATCAAGGCAACTTTGAAAATACACAATCAAATTCTTTTCTAAATAATTAAATTTGATCAACAGAATGAGCTCAGCCACATAAACCCAACAGTATCTGGATCTGGAATACTGGCTCAGTCTCCCTTTACAAAGAACACACCGTCCTGACATGGCCCTTTCAGCCTACAGTCAGTGGTGAGTATTCTAAGTGCATGTGGAAGTGAATGAGTTACAAGATTCTTAAGTCCCTTTGAATGATAAAGGAAAAATGATATTAGAAAATGAGGTATTCTCGTAATAGCAGAGATTTCGAGCTCTAAGTGATGAACTGTATTCTTATTCCCTGGGGACACACGCCTAATTACTAGGGAGCACAGGAAATGGAAATGTTCCATTTTATAATCATGTCAGAAATCTGACACTTTTCTATTTTTTGTGTCACAAGGACATTGGTGAGGCTGCGCTGTTAAGTACTCAGACCATTGTACAGCCTGATTATTGAAGAAGGGGGAGGAGAGTGAACTTAGCTTGAGCGTTCCAGTCCCAGCTCCGTCACAAGCCATGGGTGTACCCAGGGCGGCAGCAACTCTACCTGCTAAATGATTCGATGAATTCACATGCAGCCTAAACTCCCAGGTATAGTGTAAAATTCCAATAAATTAACCCCCGATGAACTTAAAATGCAGGGTAGGTTTATCATTAATAATAATGTCATTAGAATAAAAGAAGCAGCTGCTGAAATGGGTTGCCTTCAATAATAGATATTCAAAGCACAATGAAAAGCCTATTCCAGAGAGATACCAACGTGATCATAACTGAAAAACTTTATGTCCCTCTCTTCAGTCAACACCCACAGTAATTTCTATACCTCTCAATCAGGGCGCCATATATCAGGTTAAAGAAAGAGACACATCATTCATTTGCTTGATGCTTTTTTTTAAGTTTCTCATATTTTTATTGGAAATCAATTAAAATGTCATGTCTGTAACCACACTAAAAAATGGGGCAGTGAAAGTTGATCAGCCGGCTACATGGCTCGGCTTCTTGCATCCTCCACTTTTCTTAATCAGTCTGATACCGGGCAGACTGAAAGTTGCATGTCATCCAGGTGCCTAAGCTTCCCCAAGCCAGCAGCATTAGTGAATTTATATTCTGGGACAAGAAGGAGATGGCATGAGCCACCATTTTCCAATCATTTCAAACTTTGAAAATCCTACTCCAAAAGAAAGAAAGAATGGAAGGGAGGAAGGGAGGAGGGAAGGGAGGGAGGAAGGAAAGAAGAGAGAGGGAGAGGGAAAGAAAGAAAAAGATCATAAGATCATTTTCCTCCTTACACTCTAACCCTTAAGTACAAACTTTGAAAGCCATCAAATGCTTTACCATTTGGCTTATCTATGACGGTCTTATTCTTACTCTTTTTATTTTTATTATATTATTATTTTAAACGACGGTTCCTCTCTCCAAGACAATAAGGAAACACCGAACCAGGGTGTTAACACAAATTTTACCCACAGGGGCGCTGTTGACTGGGAGAAGGGAAAAAGTATGTTTCACTGCAGTGTTTATTGGAGGGTTTTCCTGATGATATTAATTTCCTAAAGAGGGGGCGTCCTATCTTGTGCTGGGGAAATTGGAAGCCTGATGCAACAGTCCCATAGGGATTGAAATGGCCATCCATAAATCTGCACAGTGTGTCTGATTCTGCTCCCATTGAGCAACTGTAATAGGGGTTCTGTAGACACGGCAGGAGCTGAATAAAGACGAGGGAGTGAGAGAAGGCTGCTGCCAGGGCTGGCATGCACCGCACTCAGTAGATGTCTGGATGTGCAACATGGAATTCAAAAATTTCCCAATAAACCAAGTCCTAGTTTTAAAACCATTTGTATCTATTTACCAATACCTTGCTATTTTATTTATTAAGTTCGTCACTAAGCCCTGTTTTGCATACACTAGCACTTGCTCAAGCATGCCTTATGAATATAGAAATTAGCATCTCATTTACTTGATAATTAGGCCAATGATAAACAGCTGTTTGGTTGCCATGTAGGGCAAGATTCTACCCAAGTTACTTATCTGACATACACAATAGCTGTGCAATTATTTGTCACACTATCAATTACACACAAGCAACAATAGGAAATAAATGTTTCTTTTACACATTTGCTTTCATTATAATTAAGATCCAAATTCGTGCTCTGCTTTTGGAAAAACAATGATGCAGTGTTGTCTAACAATTTTGGTAAGTGTGTATTTTCAGCTTAGCATTTATATTTCTCATGCAGTTCAAACACTTCATATTGTGCATTCTATTATAAATAAGTTCTTCCAAGATGTCTTCAAATAAACATTCTTGTTTCCATTTCATTTTCTTGAGAAACGTAGCATACGTTGATCATTGAGAATTTCTCAAGGTTTCTGGTTTGACTGACTAGTATAACTCTTTCCCACCACCCCTCCCAGTTTAACCTGTTCTTTGACCATATATTGCTTATGATAGGCTTTAAGCTGACAAAAATCATCTAAGACATGTGAGCAGTATAATTAAAGCTGCATGAATATTGTCTTGATTATTGAGGCATGGCTCCATCCACATTATTTCCCCAAAATGAAATACTGTGTTTCCCTTCAATTCACATAGATTTAAAAGTGGAGATGTAATTAAAAGCAAAAACAAAAACAGAAACCTGTTCTTCTAAGTAATAAAAACAGAACTCGGTGCTGTGCTCACAGCAAAGTCATGGAAGATAATTTGAAACTTCAGTTAGCTTCCTGTAGAGAAAAATAACAACCACCAAACTCATGGGTAATCAATGGCCAATTGCTTCAGAAAAAGAGGCGCCCCACAGAATTCTCTGAAAATTAATGTGCTACAGAGAAGGCACTGGTAAATGTCTTAAGACTAACTGAATGAACCTACCTTTATTAACCAGTGAGCAAGGTCTAGGGGTGCTATTTTTGCTAATCAAGACCTGGAGATAAAATGCTATCTTCATTTAAGTTTCCTTGCGCTTTTCTCTGAACCACTATATTAAAAACAACCTTCCCCCATGATTTCTGAGGCTGTAGTGAAGTATAGTTTATGTGAAAGTAAATCTGGAAAGATTACCTTTCAAAACTGCCAGATGCTTTGCATTTTCTGGTAGAAATCTGGATTCCAGTTCTGTAATGATATTTCCTGCTGTGCTCAACACTAAATCAGAATCTATGCTTCTTGGTGGGCAATGTAAGGATTCCCAGGCTAACTTGGTAGTTTGGCTTTTATATTTTTCCAATCCAGCCAGGGGGTATAAATTTAAATTCTGGGCCCCCCAAGCTAAATTTCAGAAGAGGTTTTGTTAATTTTAGATCTCCTATAGTTGGGAGTCCCTTCCTTTCATAAACTGCTCCATGCAATGCAGTTTCTGATCATATTTACACCAATGAATAAAACATCCCCTTTTTTTAAAAAAAGAAAACTAAGTTATTGCATTATTGGTAAAGAAATGTATGGGCTGTCATTGCCCTTAGCCATTCAGTGTTTACATTCAAGTTCCTTCCTCCACCCAGTTTGAATGACATTAATGTCCCCTCCCTTCTCTTCCCTAATCCATCTTGCTCTCTCTGCAGTATGGTGCGGTGGTTGTTAGTAACTGCTCTGGAGTCTGGGAGAGACCAGGCTTGCTATACTAGCTCATTCATTTTAAAGCCATCAGATCATTGGATGATGAATTTAGTTACTCTTATCTATGGTTTGCTTACCTATAAAATGGGCCTAATGCTATCTGCTTACTATAATTATTATGAGGGTTAAATGAAATAATGTATGTGTCTAGCAGAGTATGGCACTTAGCATTCAGATCAGTTAAGCGAAGCTGTTTTCCCTAACTGGAAGATAGTATTTGAAGGTCCACTTAGCACTCTGAGTAAGGGTTGGGAGTGGTCTTTATCCTGGCTGCCTGAGCTCAGATTCTGACTGCACTCTACACTGGTTGTGTGACCTTGCACGCTTATGAATATCTCTATTCCTTAGTTCCTTTGTTTCTAAAACATGAATATAATAGTTCCTACTTCCTGAAGTTGTTGTGAATGTTTAATGAATTCATGTTTAGCAAATAGTGAATTTTATATACTTTGTTAAATAAATGGAGAAGAATTTGGTCTGAGCTCTCTCCTACCTCAATTTGGGCCAACCTTCCTCCCCATATTCCACTGCAGTCCATGTCATTTTGATGGTGTTCTTATTAGAATCATGGGGAAACAAACAAGATCTTCATATAGGGCAGGGGATTTGCCCCCTGCCTTGCAAGCACAAGGACCTGAGTTCGATCCCTGGTACCAAAAAAAAAAAAAAAAAAA
>NW_022900945.1:16674647-16717777 GCF_012274545.1 Fukomys damarensis | reverse complement strand
AAAAAAAAAAAAAAAAAAAAAAAAAAAAAAAAGCAGGCTGGAAGTAATGTAATCATGCATCGCCTGCTCATATCCACTGCTGAGACCTGCTGGTTTTCTCTATTTCTTCTTATTATTTCATAGATCCTTACTGTTCTTGAGCCTCTGAACCCATCATTTCCAGCAAATACAGAACATGTGTTTCTCACTGCAGGATTGTTTCTTTTGGTAAGAACAGCCTAGACACTTTGGTCAGAAACAGAACCTAGGAAGGCAATTCCGGAGCATTACATGTGCTCTACTGTTGCCCCACTTGTAACTTTCACTATATGAATCCTATTATATATTTGTGTCATGGTACTGATACCTTTGCTGTCGTTGTATCATGGGTTGTATAATGGTAACTTTAAGACTTGTCTTTAAGGTATGTGAATTATTACCCTAATTAACTGAAAAATTTCTCAGGACTCTCTGACACTTCGTGCTACCTCAAAGCCTGTCATTATACTTAGTCTTCTCACAGACACTCAGTGTTTCTATTGTCTTTGGATAGCGCTGAAAAAGCTAGATAGGATTAAATTTGATTGCAAGCATTCAAACTTTAGTTGCAAATATACATATATAAAAAAAAACAAGTGCTTACTTAAAGAAATGGTGCTTTTTCATCTTACCTTTACTGAAGATGTGCTGTAGGGTCATGTGATAGTTGCCTAGGATCTAAGTGCTATTTCTCTTATTGCTCTGACATAGGCTTCAGATCCCAAAATCATATCACCGTTCAAGAAATTGCTGGAGCTACAGCTGTGATGCTCCTGTTGTGGACGAGAGAAATGGGAGTTGAAACCTTTCACTTGAAAATATGCTGGTAGGGGCCGGGGATTTAGCTCAGAGCCTCACAAGTGCAAGGACCTGAGTTTGATCCCCAGTACCAAAAACAAAACAAAACAAAAATCTGACTACAGTGAGCACCAGGAAAATGTGCTGGTGGTTGAACAAGGAACATTTGCTAGTATTGTGTTTGCCAAGGGAATCACACAAAGTTTTAAGGAAGACTAGAAAAGGTTGACTTTGTTCTGAAGAAGAATAGGAGAATGGAAAGTTGGAGTGACCAGTTCGGTCTGCCTTTGTTGAAATGGCTTTTGAATCCCTGGTCCTAGGCTTTCTATGTCCCTTGCTTTATTTTATATTGTTCAAACAGTGAAATTAATTTTATTCCTGTCATTAAATATAACTAAATAAGTGTAGGTTGGAAGCAATACATCCAAATAACCATGGAAAATTTATCTTTAGTTTATTGATTTTCAAAATTGTCAACATAATGCCAAGACCACTTTCCCACCTGCTTACTGCATGGTTTTTTAAAGTGAAAAATTAATAATATCTAATATTTATCCAATGTATGGTGTGTACTAGGTACAAGAAATTCTTATTTTAATCATCACAGCAAATCTATGAAGCAGATTTTATTAGTCACATAAAAAGTTTAAAGATGTGCATCCAGGCTAGAGAGGCTAAGTAGTGTGCTCTAGCCACATAGCTGGAGGCATTGCTGAGATTGAAGTCCAGGCAGTTTAACTGCAACATCCATGTAGTAGGAATTCTGCTACACTCTATAAACCATTGACTGCTGAAATGCACTGCAAGTCAGATTGGCATACATTTTTCATTGCATACTTTTAATTGTCCAGTGTATGTTTCTCTTTGGTGGTGATTTTGATTATTCTGTGCACAGCATTATATGAAAATCTGAGGTGGTAATATATGGCCTTTAAGATGAAGGCAACAATAAATCATCTCAAAATTTCTCACAGCCTTCTTACTTTTATCGTTAGAATATCCTCTTTTCGGAGCTATGTACTGATCTGTGTACATTGCTTACAGATCTCACTATTCACAGTGTAATGGAAACAGCAGGACCCAACATGTTCTCTGGGTAGCAAAACCCGTTAAGGAATTAAAGACCGTCTTTCCTCTCTCCTGGTTATTGAGCTATAGGCGGTGTGATTAGGTTGAGCAGAGAAGGAACTTTGATTTTTAAGTGTACTTAGAAGAGCCGGAGAACACCATGATGCATGATAACCAAGTTACTGGTATCTGCTATTGCCCCGGTCCCTGCTCAGCAACGAGCCCTTTCCAAAACTTTCCCCTGTATCGCCCTTTGTTGTGTTCATTTTAGAAACAACTAAAATAGTGTCCCCAAATGGGGGGAAAGATTTAAGTTTCAAATTAAAAGGGTACAGAATATTCTAGCCCATATTAATATCTCTACTTGGCAACCGAAAATAAAACGTAGCTAAAAACTTCAAGGGTAATTGTTCAACCAGTTTCTGTCCTTCCAGAACTTCTGGTCATACCCTCACCCATACTGGATCTGACAAGTGTCTGTCACATAGGATCCCACACTCCTGGTCAGATTTAAGTGGACTAGTGGGGCACGGTTTTCTGACTAAAGCTAGGCCAATCAGATAATTTCTTTCCCAAGGGTTTGTAATGGAGACTGAGAGGCTGTCAGCCATTTCTTTTCCAACGGTGAAGAGAAAAAGGAAGCTGGACCATGGGGACCCAAAGTGCAACTCATCTGCTAAGCGGACGGAAGATATGAGACGGAAAGTGCCCTGCATCCCCAAGGCTTTTCACTTCCTGCTTTCCTCATTTCTTTCTTCTTTGCTTGCACTGGTTCAATTTGATTTCTGTTATTAAATATAACCCAAAGAACCTTACCTAATTCAGAAGGGAAATAGAATATTAAGAGAAGCAAAGAGGGAGAAGAACTTCTAAATCAGTTTGCTACTGCCCAGAAATGAGGTGGAAAAGCTGAAGGCCCCCAGGGATGCAAAGCAGCCCTCTTGCATCCTGCCCACCTGTTCCAACCCGGCGAGGAGAGCTGTCTCACTTGGCAGACCACTGGTGACGGTATCTGATCACGGAAGTGTCTTCCAGAAAGCTGTTCCAGAATCCGTGCCCTGCCAAAATATTTAAAACAGTTGTGTACACTGCCTACCAATAGTTCCACTATTCACAGTGTCATGGAAACAGCGGGACTTCCTGTGCGTCTCTGGGCAGCAAAATCCCTTAGAAGCTATAAAAGCTGAAACCAGAGATTCTTGGAATATAATGCACGAAGATGATCTTTTCTTGGCATTCTTCCACAAGGTTTTAATCACCTGTGAACTAAAATTCTTTCCATATGTTTTTCATTCATTTACATTTGAGATAAAAATTATTGGCTCTGAGAGCCATTTGATGAGTGGTGATTCAATGATTCTTTTCGCTGTGATCTTGGCTCAGTGATGGTGCATATCACCTATACAATGCCCCAAGAAAGTAGGATCGTTCACTGTGCCATCTAAAGTCATCGTTTAGTGATGACAGACTTGGGTAATTTCTTTTTCTTTCCAGCAAAGAAGTTTGAAACAGGATCAATATCTATTTTGATGCTCTATTTTGAATTTACTCCTTTGGAGTGCTAAAGACTTGCATTCTCACTTTAGGATAAAAATCTATTGTTTCATTTTTGAAATCACACACACACACACACACACATACACGCACACGATTTCTAAAAGACATGTCAATTGCTACCTCTGAGAACAGTAAAAACATTAAGATACAGCTGGGCGTGGTGGCGCATGCCTGTAATCCCAACACTTGGGAGGCTGAGGCAGGAGGATCACTGTGAGATTGAGACCAGCCTGGGCTACTTAGTGAGTTCCAGGTCAGTCTCAACTACATAGTGAGACCCTGTCTCAAACACCCCCTCTAAAAAAAAAGGGCGCAATTGAAAAATTTCAAGAGAATCTTGGCACCTTTAATTTGCATGCTAGCTAAATTTGGGATTTATTTTTGGATATGAGAAACAATGAAAAAATTTAATATGGTCTACTTAGGTTGGACTAAAGGGTTTCACACTTGGTTACATCGGGTCTTCTGACATGATATATGTATCATATTAACATTCAAATTATAAGTATAAAGCAAACTGAAAAAGCACTCGCTAATGTAAAATATTTGAGCAATTTGCCCTAAAAGCTGTCTGCCCATATCCTGTCTTTGATGAAGTGTAATTCTTTTCTTCCATGCTGTGAAGCTGGGTGTACCTACCTGATGCTAAAATACCCAGTCGTTTTGATAAAACAGTCCCACATCCATGAAAAACATTCATATACCAAGTTCTATAGTGACATACAGCCTGGTGATTTTTTTTTTTTCTTGATTGGGATTCTATACAGTTTGCCTAGGTAAGGTATAAAGATAAAATAGATATGGACTTTTCATCATTTAAGAAAAAAAAAATATTCCTGAGCCTTCACCGAATTTGTCCCATTTGTGTTTTTAGAATGACAAAAGGCATATTTTGCCTCATTTGCCTGTGAAAATATGCCTTTTTAAGAGCACGGAAAACCTATATTATTTGAAGTGCAACTTGATAAGTGCTTCATTTTTTATGAACCCCAGGAAAAGAAATTTATTCCATTTTTACAAATAGTAAAGTTTATTTTATTCCTAGAACTATTTCTATTCAGCGGAAATTGGTATCATATATGGAATATTTCTTATGTAGATGGAGAATTATTCATAAAAGACAGAAGAATACACGTTTTTCTGGTGTCAATTACTAGAACTAGCAGTGAGGTTTTATTAAGTGGGGCATAGGTTGCAAATATTGTCTCATTTAACCCTTTCATCATTCTGAATGTCTAATTACTAGCCGCATTTTACAAATGAGAAAATGAAATTGTGGAGTCTAAATAATCTGCCTGTAGACACAGCTAGCAAGAGGAGGAGCTGGGATTCAAACTCGAGTTTCCTCAAATCGTAAAAGATCAAGGTCATAATTGTCTAAACTTGCATCCATTATGAGTTTTATAGCACAGAGATAATTATACCTTCTGGGGCTCAGAGGTTCGGAGGAGATAATTTTTGTAAAAGTACTCTGAATCTGCCGAGTGCTCTTCATAGGTAAAATAGTACTATTAAGCTCATCTACATTGAAAATCTTAGAACTTGACAATACGTGTTGGCCTCTTAGGGTTACAGATGAGAACTAGCGTGCTCTGGGCAGCAGAGCTGTGCATTCTTTTTTGAGTAAGGAGTGATTGGTACTGATTGCTCCAGCTTTTTAAGCCATCTGTACAAATAGGAAATACTGTTGTGCTTTAAGGAAACAAGACACTGTTTCGGAGCACTCACATTCTCATCAATTTCTCTTGAAAAACATATAATTACACAATGGCTGTATCTGAATCCTGAGAGTCGAGAGTGAAAGATGGAATTGCAGCACGCTGCAAGATGTGATGAGTTTGGTGGAAGATGAGGATTTGCATCCATTTCCTTTCCGGAGGAAATGACGGTTTCATTTTCTGTAAGAGAATGGTAATGATACTTTATATAAGAGAAATAGACTGTTCTCGAGGACATCTTGAGGAGTGTTTTGGTTAACAATAGAAAAAAAATGGTTTCAAAGCTAATCACAGATCCTAAATTTTGTGAACTTTAATGTTCAGAAAAGTTTGTCAAGTGACCTCATTTTAGTATTGATATTTTTATATCTATATAATTTCTGTCATGTGCATGTTTACACATAGATACATATGAGAAAAAGGCAGCACTGGTATTATTTTAAATTTTTGAATTTTGTTTCTTTCTAATTGCTCCATGCTCATACATCTGGATGGGTTCTGGTCTGATATTTCAATACATGTCCATTATGGGTAGAGATCAAATCACACTGATTATCATTTTCATTTATGAGTTAGTCCTTTTGTGGCCATTTCTCAATGAACAGGCAAAGGCTGCTCTCTTATGTTTGAGGCAAGGGACTTTTGTTGTGTTTTCGTTTTTAATCCATTCAACTAGGTTCCAGGGGATTTTATCAGATAAAAGGCACGGGCTTGGGGAAGTCAGTGATCTCCACGTATTATCTCTTCTAGTAACTGTGATGGATAACCCACAATGGGCATGAAATTTTATATACATTATCTTTAGTCATCACAGCAGTGCTATAAGGCTAGTAACACTGTACTTATTTTTCCACAAGTGGCACTAATTCTCTGAAGTCTTGCAGAAAAATATATCATAAAGTCCTACAAATGCTAAGTCACATAGGTACAAATCCATGTTACATTGAGCCAACGCCAAAGACCACATCCACACATCCTGGTAGACATTATGCATGGTCAGTAAGTTCCCTAGTTGCTGGAAAAATTTATTTTCTTGGCCTCAACCCCAGAGATCACAGCAATTCTTTGTCATGATGTGTTCTCCCACTAAATGACAATTTGCCTCTCCGAGACCAGGCAGAGATTGTGTCTGATCAGTGTGCTAAACAATTAGGTAACATAATCTAATCAAAGGACTGAAATGCTTTCACCTTTGGCACATGACATAACCTTATCAAGAGGGTCACATCTCTTCACAAATTCTTTTGTCAAAATCTTTTGGAACTGAGACTTAGCATCCACTGCCCTCAGTTGGGGGTGGAATAATACAAAAATGTGACTCACTGATGGTGTCTTCAGGGTGTATCAGCCACAGCTACTGCTCCAAACATTTGTACCCAAATTAGAATTATCATACAGTAATCTGGTCATATCATAACCTAACCTCTATATTTTGTTTTATAGCATGATGTAAACAATAGGAAGAATTGAGAGCCCCAAGAAGATACAATTTCCTTTGTCATATTTAAGTTATATAATCAACATATCCTCTCTTAATATTTTCATTATACTATTTCTTCATATATCAAGTTCCTAAAAATAATTTTACACAGGAAACTAAAAATTTTCAGAAGCATCACTATTGCAACATTGCATTTTTTTAGTGATAAAAATTTATAGTTTAATGGACTGATACAAAGTATTACATAAAATGAACATTTTCTTTCCAGTTATATCTAAAATGTTTTAATATATTAAAAGTGAACAGATGTATATTAATAATAAATTCAAATCAATAGATCTTGTTTCTGGTAACATGATTACATTGATTGTTTATTTTATTTTATGATAGGAAACTCTGTAATCTCATAAGCATAGATAATGTAGAATTCCAGGGACCACAGACACACTGCGGATGCAGGCACTAGATATTCAACTTCTGAAAGTTGAGGCTAAAACTAGGTTCATTCTTTCTTCAGTGAAGTTTCTGTTGATTTTTCACTCAGTGACTTTAAATTTTTTGTTTTCTTTTTTTGACGTTTTAACCCATTTTTCACTCCTATTTTTAGTAACTTTTGTCTTCTATTATTTTCTCATGATTCATTTCACCAAAGATTCATTTATACATTCCATTTGTTTAAAAATCACCTATGGATTGTTTTGTTAAACATCTCTGTGTGTAAGTTTTTCTTCTTGTAAAATAGAGATAATGCTATCAATCTCATGCATTTGTTTTGAAGACTAGGAAAAATGTTAATGTCCCTAAAGCACTGAAATTAGTACCTAATGCATTGTAAGTCAGTTTCATGTATTTGAGATGCAGTGATCACCGTCACCATCATTCTTATAAACATCATTAATATTTTTTTCTGCTTTGGTTGCTTTCTATTTTTTTTAATATATTTGGGTTCATTCTGCTATTGATTTTCTAATGTATTAAATTAGATCCTTCGCTCTTTGATGTTTGATGGGTCTTCTTTCTGAATGTATGCACTTAAATTTTCCTATAGCTACTTATTAACTACATTGTGCAAGTTTTGATACTCTGTAATTTCATATCCTTTAGTCTTACATTTTGAATTTTCATAATAGTTACTCTCTAGCCTAAGAATTATTTATGAGTCTTATTTCTTATTAAAAAGATGCATTGGACTGGAGATTTAGCTCAGCGGTTCAGTGGCCTGCCTTGCAAGTGCAAGGACCCAAGTTCAATCCCTGGTACCAAAAAAAGAAAAAAGAAAAGATGCATTATTTTAATCAAAATTTTTAATCAAATTTTTATTGATTTTTCAATTTAGGTGTATTTAGGTCAGAGAAAATGGTCTCTGTGATACCTCTTTTCTTTTTGCGACTAGAACATAGGAATGTGGTCATTTTTAAAATGGTGAACTTAAGAATGTTAGATGTTCTTTAGTCATCTTTAATTAATACACCACACACACACACACACACACACACACACACATCCTAAAGAAACTAATTAGTGGAAATCTATAGTAGATGCTGGTGGTCCCTTCAAGTAGTGATTTAACACTAAGGTTGCTTCCAACTAGTGCTTTTGCCATTGTAAAAATATGACTCTGAAGGTCATCTTCTAGATTGTGGCCATTCCTCATAGCTACAAAGGAAAGAAGTTGCAAGGACCATCTCATTCACATGGTCGCAAATGCCTGCACAAGGAGCTATGCAATCTAGTCAAGGGCCAGCAATGAAAGACAGTGAATTTTATTGGTTACTACATTACTTCCATTCTGATTTCTTTAACCCTACAAAATAAACTCTTTTAGCAAAGAATTATAGGTTTCTCTAAATGTTTAATCGTGTCTTTACTTGCCAGCTTCTTAATCTTGGGAATTTTTAATGTGATTGAAGAAGGTGGTTATGCTGAGGCAGTAAATGAACCTGAAGTCTCAAAAATTTAATTCCTACTCACACCACCTGTTCAGTGATGGTGAGTGAGGCTGCTTCTTGAAGGCAGAGACATACACTGACAAGGACCTCCTCGTACTGTGATGTACCCCGGATTACGTGTTGTACCCCGCTTCTCAGAGTGCATTAGTCAGAAGGTGTGACTTCAGCCCCTTCGAAGGAGTCACCTCCTGTGGAAAGAGAGCAATGAACACCCTTGACTCTGTCACACTTTCCTGCTGGTTTCAGTGTCTTTCTTCTTTTAGAAATTTTTTCTGCATACTTTGGTTGCTAACAAGCATCAGTATTTCCCCCCCTCTGAATATATTCTTATTTATCTTCATTGTTTACAGACGATTTTGTTGGATTCATGATGATATGTAAGTTATTTTCTCTTAATACTTTGAAAAGATAATACCATTACATTCTAGCTTCCATTGGGTTTATGGAAATTAGAAGACATTGTACTTTTCCTTGTAACTTCGAAGTTGACAAACCTTTACCACAATAAGTTTGTGTCTCTTGTTAATTATGCCTGGAAGTGGCATTCTATTATTTCTTTGTTCATTATTTCTCATCTGTTCCCTAGTAATTATATTATTCACACATTAAATATCCAGATCTCTCTTCCATATCTCATTTTATTTTGCTCATATTTTCCATTTCTTTGTAAATTTGTCCTGCATTTGTACTTATTTCTTCAATCTGATCTCCCACTATTGAAAATAACCATTTTCTACTGCTATGGACTAGTATTTGTCTAAAATTTATTTGTTGATATCTTGGCCTCAATATGATAATATTTGGAGACAGGGATTTTGGGGAGATAATTTTGTTTATAGATGTGATCGTGAGCCCTTATGATGAAATCAATGACTTTTTAGGAAGAAAAAGAAGCACTACATTTCTTCCTCACTCACCCACCCTCCAACCCTCCTATGGGAGGACATGGGAAAAAACTGCCTATAAGTTAGAGAGAGAGCCCATGCCAGAACCTGACCATGTTGTGCACTCATTTTAAATTTCTAGCCTTCGGAAACTTTAAGTTAGCCTCTCTTCTTTAAGCCATCCTGTACTTTGTTGTGGCAGCTTAATATAATATACTGATTGTACCATTTTCCTTCAAACCTGTTGCATCTTTTTGCAACACTTTTCACAAGGGGCAACACTCTCTATACTTGTCTGAGCACATAGGCTGTCAGAAAAGGTGTCTTTGTTCTCCTAGCATAAAAATCTGGGAGCACATTTCTTTGCTGTACCCATTTTCTTCACTTTTGTCCCTGTTGTTATGGTTATTTGTTATAAATCCTAATACTGTACCTTTCATACTTTTGTTTTTGTTATCTTTAATTTTTCCTTATGTAAAGATTTCAGTGCCACATATACATACTCTGCATGACAGATGCTAACTTGCTGGTTTTGAAATTCAGCTATGAATTTAAAAAGTTAGCTGGTAATTTCTAACCATGTTACACTGGAAAATTAAATTTTCAATAAATCTGTCTAATCTTTATAAGAAGCAACTACAGGTACTTACCTCTTGGTGATGTGGAGATTATACAATTAGTTAATCCGAAGCAACCTGACAAAGTGCCTGGCGTGTAGCACTCAATAAATATAGTGGAATATTTCGCACCTTTAAAAAAGAAAACATTTATTCTTGACAATGTCGAAGGCCCCAATTCCTGCCAAATTTTCTGCCCCTTCATATAAAATTTTTCTTAAATATATATATATCCTTTAAAAATATATATTTAATATATATTATACCATATATTATATAATATATATTAGACTATATAGTGATTTATATTATATTATATATTATGCATATACTATATTACATTATATAGTATATCATATATAGTCTATATTTAAATATATTAAATATATATCCATCTACTGATAAATGAATAAAAAAGTAGTATTTATACCAATGGAGTACTACTGTGACATAAAAAAGGATAAATTTGAGTCACTTAGAGGAAAATGAAAGCACTTGAGACAATAATATCAGGTCAAATAAAATGGTTGCACAAGCTTGGATATTGCACCGTTTCTCTTATACGAGGAACCCAAAGCATACATAATTTAAAGATCAAAATAAACAACAGGAGTTAGAAAACAAGAAGATAAGTCTTTTGCAAATAGGAAGGAGATCCGGAGTCAGAGCATGTGGGGAGGGAGAGGCAGGGAAGGGGAAGTAAAAAGAATTAAGATGCATTATGTACAAGTACCAGCTCCAGGAGGAACGTAACTGTTATTACTGCAAACATGTACTAAGGCAACTTTTAGGCTTTTCAAACATGAGTAGGGTACCTCAGAGAATGGGGAAAGTGTGAGGCATACTGTGAAAGCCTGGACTGGATTCGGGAAAATGGCTCCTATAAAACAGCATAAAATTGGACTCCTGTGGAAACTAGAAATCTAAACTCGACACGAAGGTGATGATGATTAAAAAGAAGAATATGAAGTCAGAAATTTTAATGAATTTTAGATGTTTTTGAAAGTGACGAACTATCTTAATTTATGTAAATCATTGTAATCCAACAGCAACTATAATTTTTAAATTTGTTTCGGTACATGTTACATTATATTCTATAACAAACATAAACGTTATATGATATAAATATGTTGTGATTAAACGCTTTGACTTTACCTACATTTCACTCTCTAATGAGTTGCTGTAGATATGCAAATTATGCTGGTAGAAAAAATATGTTTATGGCAAATTCCATCCCATTGTGATTTGCACTGGACCCCAAAGAATTCTAATGTTTATCTTTTTTTTTTTTTTTTTTGCTATCGGAGCTCAAACTCGGGTCCTTGCACTTGCAAGGCATGGGCTGCACCACTAAGCTAAATCCCTGGTCCTCTGATATTTATCTTGATGAATATTTGCTCTGTGCCCAAAGCTGTAATAACCTAGAACATAGGGCAATTTATGAATAAACAATGTGATAAAGACACTTGCTCAGTTCAACTCATAATACTCTTTCCTGCTCCTTTTGGTAAGATTCCTCCCTGTTTAATTTCCTGCAATTTCAATCCTGGTCTGGGAGCCATAGAAACTTTCAGTGAAAGTCTGATCAGTTTCCTAGGACAGAGATTTTAGTTTATGGTTTGGACAATATAGATTCTAGTTATTTAATTTAGAATTCAGCAGAGAAAAACTATGCTAATGCTTTAAAAATTAGTTTTGCAAAAGTAAATAAAAATAGGCTGAATGAATTACTTTAGAGGAGCAAAAGAGCATAGATTAACAGGAAATCACATAAATGTGAAAATAAGATTTCAAATAATTAGTGAGAGGTGTGAAAGAATAGAACTCAGAAGGAAAAGCTATGTGATAATAGTAATAATAATAATAATATTAATAATAAAAACACCTGGCAATTCTGCATTGGAATACTTTCCCCTTCTATACAAAATATCCATCTATGCAGTTATTCTCACTTAACAACAGTAATCCAAGTATGTGTCCAGATAATGTAACAATATTTTTCCTCCCAATTTCAGAGTTCGTTGTTTTGGGCAGTAAGTCTCTTGTTTTTTCTCTTCTTGTTAAACTAATTCAGAAATAGTATTTTAAGGGAAATAGCTCTGGGCAGCAGCTTTTTACCTACTTTTTCTGACTCTTGATTGCTCCTAGAACAAGATTCTTTTAATTAATCTTGCTTATAGACAGCTTGATTTTATATATAGGAAAACCTAATGACTCCAGCAAAAAACTGTTAGAAGTCATAAACAAATTCAAAACAAAAGTTGCAGGATGTGAAATCAACATTTGATATGCTTTAGGAAAACAAAAATGTGGAATATGAGAACAAGTTGATGGAATATTCTAATTAATCTGATGAAGGAAACCACTTCTCAAACATGAAGGTTAAGTCTCATAATTGCAAAACAGAAGTAATGCTTTAAGGATAGCACATATTGGTATATATGAGGTTGGAAACATTCAATCCACTCTAAGACAGAAGACACAAATACAGGATTTCCCATAGTGACAACTGGAAGGAATGGTATCTGGGCTTCTAAAACCAAACCAAACCAAACCAAAAAAACAAAAAGAATGTTGGTAATAACTAAGCCATACCCAGCACGATGGTTAGCATTTTACAGAGAGTTAGTATTTAATTACCTCAAAAGAGTAAAGAGACAGGGAGTTTATCATCCCTATTTTAAAGATGAGGACATTGAGGCTTAGAAGATTAAGTGATTTACGAGGAAGACATAGATATAAAAACAGTGGGCCTGGGGTGTGAACTCATCATTTTGACTCTGACCTCATTTCTTTTGTCTCAATAATTTTCATGTATTAATTTGTATAAAATTCTAGCATCTAGCTATTCTTCCAAATTTAATTGTCTTCTGCTGTTGTCTGTGAAGTGCAATACACCTGAATCTAGAACAAAAAGCTGCCTTTTCATTTTGGCTTAAGTATGAGTTGTAAAATTGTAATTGCCTTTTGTTTAGAAAGTGCTATAGAACCTGAACTTGTAATCAGTGCTGGAAGTAGGCACACCAAGGGGTGGTTGATTTCCCTAGTGAATTTGAGTATCATTTATGGAAATGTAATTACAGTGGAACCCTGTTATAATGATCAATTTGGGCAACCCGCATTTGATCATTACATCCAAATGATCACCACATACAGACCATAAAACAGTGAGCCTCTCACACCAGACAGGCTCAACAGTAAAATATCCATCTTGCAAAAACAGTATTATTACCACTAAGTACTTCAGAACCAGCACAGGTCAGTCAAATTACTGGCTGTAATTAGCCCTTCTCAAGGCTATAACATTCTTTAGCTAAATCATAACAGCTTATAGGAAATGCTTGATATTCAACTAAGTCAACACGTATTTATTATGTACCTGCTGTGTACTCCAAATGGGGCCAACCACAAAGGAGAATGTAAACTAAATAAGAATTCTTTGTGAAGCTCACTGTCCACTTAGAGAAATATGTTGCATAAACTCCTCAGATAATTCTGCCTTAAATGAGTGGGCAACCACAAACTGTCATATTACAATATTCGTTGATTTCAGTGAAAACTTTGGCAAGAGTAGAAAATAGAGTGTGGAGAGTCATCTTTTGTCACTAAAATGACTACAAGAGGAAATGGAATAGAAAATGAAAATAAATAGTTCTCACTGCACAGCCGGCACCTTAAGTTGGAAGAAGCCAAGAGGCTTCATCTCACATTCCAGTTTCAATCAATTGTTACCTAAGTCAGAGAGCAGTGAAATGTTCTCTTTCGTATCCATATCAATGAATTGTTAATGGCTGGCTGCACTGTGGGTGTGAGAAGGATCCCCAGTCCAAATCCAGACTCCTGGGAACGAAGATCACTAAACAGAAATTCCAGACATACAGATTAGAGTTTGAAGCCACAGGTGAAATACTTGTCTTGTCCTTCCTTGGCCTTCCACCCGTACCACACTATTTTCTGGATGGGATGCCTAATGCCCAACGGCATACACACTCCTCCTCCATGCACAGAAAAAAAAAAAAAAAAAAAATTCTCCCGGACATTCCTCAGAGGAGGCTGTTCTCTATTCTGCCTTTTCTACTTTCTTTGGGCCTCTCCCATGGCCTCATATCAGCTCTCTACCTCAACCAGAACCCAAATTTCTAATATGTTCACTTCAGTCATCCCTGTCTGCCCATCTTGCCTCTGTACTCAAACCCCATATTATAACCAACCATGCCAGCATTCTCTAACCCTGATATTCAACATTTTTCATAAAATCTGTTCAGGTCTGTATTCATCTAAAGACAAGCTGAAAAACTTACCGATCTGAGCAGGCAGATACTCTTGCTTCTGTCTTCTAGGAAGCCACAATGTATGCAAACATTGGTATCTGTCTAATAAACTACTGTCTCACCCTGTAACTACACGTTTCTAAACACCTATCTATTCCTTGGGGCACAAGAGAGTTGTCTTGCATTTTGATTGTTTCCTGTACAGTACTTATTTCCCTTCTCTCTCCAGAGAATCTACTACATCATCTTCCCTGCTGATTCTCCAGTGTATATTCTTGTACTTTAGCACCAATTCACGTGGATCTTGTTTTATGACTCATGATACAATCCTTGAAGCTATCCCTGTCCTCTTAATCCTTTGTTATAACCATTTCAATTTGAAGCACGCCAATATGGCATCAGTACAGAATATTATGATAGCATTTTGTCAAGTCAATCTTTCTTATATAACTCTGGGATATGTCTTTCATTTCTGGGTCCTTACCACCTGACCAAATTCCAGATGCATGGTCAGTTTTCCAAAATACTATTACCGAGCTCTTGGGTATTGTAAGAAGGGAGCTAAAATCAGATTTCTTGGGCTTCTTTGTTTCTGTTTCTTTTTTTAACTACATACTGTATAGAAAACAAATATGGCAAAGAAAAAAAATGAATCTAATTACTAAACAAATACAGACTATCGAGAATCTTTACTTTAGGGAACTAAGCACTAATAATAGGCCTGCTCATCAGTAATCTCCATTACTACATCAATCAATGATAACAAGTTCCCCAATAGTTCCCAGAGAAGAATATAACTGCAGATGGAGATTAATTATGTGCTAATCCACCATAGGACCATGATGATGATAACAGCTATCCCAGCAGCTCAGGGTTACTAAAATCCTCTAGGCCTATACCTAGAGTTTTCAGCATTTGGGGGGCTGTTGCACCCAGACTCACAGTCAGCAAAGCAACACTTATAGGGTAACAGGTAGTAGAAGATTGCCCTGAGGGTGGGGAGGTAGGAAGGCAGGATTTAAAATGAAGAAATAAACTTGTTAAAATTCAGAAGGAAGACAGCCATTTTAAAAAATGGTCATTGAAAAAGAGATCGGTATATTTCAGACAGACAAGAAAACAGAAGAGGCTAAGATTACACAGTGAAAATAAATAACTCTATCATCTTGGAAGGCCTGTAGGCTGGCAGGGACAGTCCAGACAGCCTGCGCTGAAACTAGCATTTCAAAAAGTGCATTTCATAATTGCATTCCTTCTCTTAGAAGCTCTAAGACAGAAAAAGAGCAAGGAGACTGGGATCAGTTCAAGCTGAAACTTCCTTCAACACTAATAATAACCACAGTAAAGCAAACACATCCCAGTTTTGCATGTGACTTTTTCCATATCGCCTTTCAAAACACAGAACGTTTTCCATTTTTACAGATCCAGAAATGCAAATTACTTCCTGGATTTTCTTCAATTCATTCTTGCTAATTTTCTATTACAGTAATTAGACCCAAGGGTTGTGGTGGCATCCTGCTGGGATAGTGACTTTTGTCTGGGCACAATTCAAAAGAGAACCAGGGTGTGAACAAGTTTGACAAGGGAGATAGTTCTGAGCTCAGCCTCCAGAGAACACAATAAAGTCCCTGGATGGCTTCCGTGTCATCCATCCCTGTCTGCTGCAGAAATACAGTAGGCTCAGCTCAGAAACCACAGCCAAGAACAAGGACTAGACATTTGGCCCACTCTATTATATTTGCTAACAATCCGAGGGTAAGAGTTGAAGACTGTCTGCTCTAGTTAGCACATGGAAAATATTAGATTGTGAGATAATTCCCAACTTTAGTAATTAGCTATTGAATTTTCCAAGTTGAACAGAAGTAGAAACAGAAATTAAAGGCTCTAGTCTAAGTCAGTAGAGGTTGAAATGACTTCAGTGGCAGGAAGTCTACTTTAGAGGAGTGGGTATGAGGGAAATGGTGGTGAATAAAGGATTTCTGCATTCCACTGAGAATTACTTGCCTACTGTAGACAAGAAGAAGGAGAGGAAATGAGACATCGCAAGTATAAAGCAAAGGTCAGCCAGGACACATAACCTTGACCACATTTTGAACTTCTGAGGGCTGACCTGGGGCCAGTTTTTGATGTGATATGGGTTCTACTACAAATGAAACTTAGTTCCTTCTCTTAACCACCCCCCCATTTTATAAGGTGACCTAGGATTAACTTGAGTATATTTGTGACTTTGGTTTGCATACCCAGAGCTTCTAAGCCAGGGGTTAAGGAATTTCAAGGGGCCAGCACCTCCTGTTTTTATGTGCAGGGCTCATTCTTTGCAGTCACCCTTTGCCCATACCTATACGCTCCAAGCACCTTGTGTTTCCATGGCAGACCGTTTGTTTCCTGCACTTGGCTTGTGTGAGAGTCAGAAAGTAAGAGCCCTGTCTCTGTGGAAGCACCCGTGAGATGCGGGACACACAGGTGATTTCTTCGGGTGCCAGAACCCTCTAGAGAGAACTGACTTAGCTTTAAGCAGAATTCCTTTGTATGTCATTTGGTGCCCTTCCGATGGATGCCTAAGATGAATATGAGATATTAACCTTAGATTGCAAAACGCAGGCACTGATGGATGGCAAAGACTCATTCAATTACAATTAGGACAAAACAATCAGCCTTTTGAAATGAAGCGCATAGTGGAAAGGGCGGGGGAGTAATTCCTGTCCTGTGGTACTGATAGGTTTTCTTTTCTAAATGAGCATAGCAGCAGACAGGTTATACAGAAATGCCTCTGGCAGTAGAGATGACAGTGACATTAGCAGCATTTGGGAGAGAAAACAAATTGGCATCACCAAAGTACAGCATGTACCTTGTAAATTCATTTCTTTATTATTTCTTTCACAACTTGCACAGCATATATATGTATCTGTAATAGCTGCTGAGTGCAGTAATGGTGCAGCACAGAATACTCCAAGCTGCGTGTAGTGATACAGCTCATAGGCTAATCTCAGCTTTAAGTGTTGCCTTTTTAAATAGAGAGTATGGCATAGTGAAAATCAGTAAAGAGGAGAGCATGGGTCTGGGAGTAATTCAACCCTGAATTCAAATTCTGCCTCTATCTCACAGAAGATATATGTCTTCAAAGCTTTAAAATTTGTTAGAGAATTGGAACACTAATACCAGGGATGCAAAGCTGTTGATCATACAGAATGCCAATGAACTTTAGACTATCCTGTTTTCTCCTGGTTTGCTGTTGTTTTCTTTCATAGATTAAGATAGACTACTGGGATAGTCTTCCCTACGTCCACCAAGAATTAAGGGCCTATTAATCTGAGAACTTTACTGACTTCTCTTCTTTATAAATGTCTACTGAAGTGACTGTCTACCTGTAAGACTAGGAATATCTTGAGAGAAGGATCCAAGAGATATTTTCTAAAACCATAAATCAGTGCATAAATAACCTCAATTACACAGTCAACAGTTAGGTGTCATTTACTCCTTCCCAAGCATTATCTGATATTCAGTTACAAGAGATAATCTGAAATTTTATCTCCAGTGAGCCATCAGGGAAAATCAGTTACCAATATAACTTTCGCTAACCTTCATGCTTAATTCACACTCAGATTGATAGGTTTAATATGAAATAGGTTTCCATGTTTATTGAAAAAATACAAATAAAAACAGACTCCTCGACTAGTGAGTCTCAACATTTTCTCAAATAGCCACTTTTTCTCCAAAACAGGTATGTCCATTTAAATATAAATGGTAGTATATCAGGCCGGGGATTTAGCTCAGTGGTGCTGCAGCCTGCCTTGCAAGCACAAGGGAGTTCGAGACTTGGTGCAAAAAAAAAAAAAAAAAAAAATGTTAAATGTTAGTATGTCTTTATATATGGCAAATCCATGTAAGGCCAAGTACTATTTATTAATTTAGAAAATAACAAGTAACTTTTTAAGATTTGTCTCCATAGTTATACACAAGTTTCATAAATATTAAATGTAGAAAAATAATACAAATAGAATCATATGCTGTTAGCAAAGAAATAATCAACAAATAATCAGATGACCTTTGGCAAAATTTTAGTTGGATGCAAAGGCAGAGACTATGCTTACTTTATGGAAAACTTTGAAGTTTATAAGAAAACTAAATTTTATGTGTATAGATATTATATATTTTTATACTTTTAATATTTATCTGTATGTATATAATATATATATAGTTGTATATACACAAAGAATCACACAAAATGTGTGACCTTACAATGATCATCTTCATGAGATTTCTTTTTTTCTTTTGGTACCGGGGATCGAACTCAGAACCTTGTGCTTGTGAAATAGGTGGAACCACTGAGCTAAATCCCCGGATGAATCCATTCATAACCTCAATCTCTTTCCTGCTACTACAGGACAGCGTTCAAAAGTAGACACTTGGAAACCGAGATACTTTCTTTCAATGAAATATGACATTCTTTCCTAGATTAAAATATTTTCAAAGGGTTGAATAAAATGTATTAGAAAACCAAGTGAGAATAAGATTGAAAAGAATAAAAAAGACTGTAACAAAATCTCACAATGAAAAACGCCACTCAAATTTTCCTCAGCGAACGCTACGGCACAGAGTGGTGCCTCGTCACACCCGTGTAGTAGTTTCCAGCTCTGTGCGGTCTGTCCCTGTGGGCTGCCTCCTCTACGGCCCCACATTGGCCTCCTTGCGTGTATTGTGGCCACAGGGCTGAGAATGAATGGCCCAGATAACATTTTTGCATTCCATTTTCTCCCTCTTAGATTTGTATTATTCAGATGCACTGAACCCACGCAATATCAGGAGCTAAAAGCCACTCTCCTGACCTGTAGAAATGAATGCCCCTTTCTGAGGTACTGGGGGATGTTTGAGCCCTGGGAGAATGCGCCGCCCTCCCTAACAACAATCCATGTATCACTGTAATGTGCAAACAGAAGACAGTGCTCTCTCTTCTCAAAGAAGAATTGAGTATATGTGAAGCAATCATCTTACTCACAACAAGGTCAGAGAACAAAGTGCTTGGAAGCCAAATGAGGAAATCGGGGCATGAAGATAATTATTTTAGAATATTTCTGGAAATACGTTACCTAGTCAAGACAGAATTTATTTTAAAGTGTGGCATTATAATTTTGCATGGGAATTTTTAGGAGCATTTTTTGTCACTTTCAGAGAGATTTATTATGATATGTAGTGCTGAAGGGAACATGTTGACATGTCTGAGAGCTAAAACAAACGTGAAGAATGAGGCTGAAAATAGCTGGCTGTGAAGAAAGTATTAAAAAGCACTGGGTGGCACTCAACATTGTACATCTAGAATTCTGAGATGGGTTAGGGGAAGGGGACAAGGTGCACGCAGAGCGAGCTTTTCCGAGAAGGAATTAACAAGGGCACATCATTTGCTGTTATAGACTAAGTTAATTGGTATCTACGTGTCTGTGCTCCTTCGTTGCCAATGGGGATACACATGAAAAAGATACAGCTGCACCTTTCTTTGCATAGCGCATTCCTGAAAAGCTCTGTGCAAATAAAATCCCATTATAAAACCAGAAATGATTCATCTTTTCTGATTGATCTTCAATAGAAATGGCTCTTAACATACAACCTTTAAGATCCTTTGTCTGAACCACATGGGGTTCGATTTCCTTTCCTGTACTAGTGGTTCCTACATATTAGTTCTTAATGAAGTGTTCACCAGGCTGTGGTAAAATAAGAGAACAGAATAAAATTTGGTGGAAGTAATTTTATTCAAATTAAATATAATCCTGAGATTATATTCTTGCTTCCTTTCTGATGTTAAAAGTGTCTCTTCTCTTACAAAAGGAAGTTAACAATAGATGTTCATTTCTAGTGTGGAGACTATAATTCTACTTGTGTATCAAATTCAAAATTGTGTGGAACAAAATATACAACCATACAATCCATCACAATCCATTCCTCGCCAAACATTACTGTGCTTTTCAACAAATATTAAATAGATATAGGCCTTTTTTTCATTACAAAAATATACCATTCACATTATATAACTCAAAGAAATACTTTTTGGCTTTTCTGGATTTTATAGTAGGTAATATACGTTCCTTTTCCTTTCAAAAAAAAATCCCCAAACTGTTAGACTGAATAACAATGAGGTCTCTACACTTAAAACACAGTAATCTGAGCGTCTAGAGGTTCACATTTTAGAGATTGTATTTTCCAAAATTCTTAGTAAGAAGCAATAGATCTAAATACCCCCTCACTCTTTAAGACTGTTTGTCAAGATAATGTATACAAAACACAGTCAAAGCTAAGGCCTGAAAAGGAATTATCCACTATCAGCACAATCATACAGATTACAAAAAAACTACAGCAGACTCAATATTGCATGGCATATGGTGCCTGGTATACTCTGACTCGCTGGGCTGACTCTACTCTGGCACGGCCCACAGCTTATGGTGTGGGGTGCCTTAGTTCTCCCCATACATCCTTGCCCTCATCCCTCTCCCCTGGTCTCTCATGGAAGGAGAGGTCTCATTCAGCACTTGATGTCATAGTGTGTAATGCCATACATTTAAGGGGTAGTGGCAGAGATTAACCAATCACTGAAAGCTATCATTGAAAATAATGACTGTAGCAGGAAATATGAATGGTGAATGGGAATATGAGGCCCAGGAAATTGGTTTGGGTAAGTAACTTCCTTAAGGAAATGACATTTGAACTCAGATTATAGGATGATTAGAAGTTAATGAAGTATTCCCTCCAAGGGTAATGGTCAGGATCAGAAGCCAGGAGGAAGTAGGACGGATTAAAGAAATTGAAAGTTAGCCTGACTGAAGCATAGTGAGTTAGGAGACAAAGAATAATGTGAGGGTAGAGAAAGAGGCAAAGTGCTCCAGTAATACAATGCAAAAAAATTGATGGGAAGAGAACCCCTCACCTACAAAAGATTTAAATGATCCATCATTAGCAAAAAGTGATTTTAGCAATGCTGCCAAACTCAAAAGGAGAAATTTCCTGAAGTCAAAAAGAGATGAAGGAAATTTGGACTGGTTAAAAAACCTAAAAATTGTACAAGTATCAGAGTCCATAAAATCAGAATTGGTCACTGGCCAGAATTAATAGAAAAAAGAAAGATTAAAATCAAAGAGGAAAAAAAAAATCCTTCTCAAGAATTGAAGAATTGTAAAATAATTAAAAATATTTGTATGGAAAATAAAATCATAAAGATAAAATGTTATACATGGGAAATTGCAAGGTGTTTTGTAAAATTATTAGTCTCTGAATGAAAAGAAACATACATATTTATTCATAGAAATTAAAAGAAAGATAATATAATTTACTAACATCTTTGAATGTATATTAATGAACTTTTCAATCTCCAGAATATGTAAAAATAATTTTTTCTTTATAAATTATTAAGCCTGTAATATTTTATTATAGTAACATAAAACAGCCTAAGACACAAATACTGGTTGTGAATATTTCCATATTGAAAATGAGAAGGGCACTGAATCATAAAGAAAAGTAACAAAAAACATAAATTTAGAGATATCATAGTGAAACACCAAGTGCTCATGAACATACAGTCTGTACCAAAAGTTACTAAAGAGAAAAATAATTTATTTATAAAATAACAAGTGTCAGACAAATGCACATCTCATCTGCAATAAAAAATGTCAAAAGATAGCTATGAAAAATTAACTGTCACCATAGAATCCTATAAAGCAATCATTCAAATTTGATAATAAATGAAGATATGTGCAAGAAAACAAAATCTACAGGGGTTTTTTTTGTTGTTATTTTTTTTTTTTACCATACACACTCTTATTGAAAGAACTACTCAAGAAGAAAACAGTGGTGTATAAGAAAAATGGTGAGCAAAATCTCTAAATTGTTATTAAAACTAAACAGCATTGTATAAATTAATTATCATAATTAATACCTTGGAAAATTTAGAAAAGAAAGTAAAAATAAGTAACCTAAGAAACAAAGCTCCTTTTATGGGTTAGGAGAAGGATAAAGACAATGATTCATCTAGTTTTCATCAAGCTAACATAGTAAGATGTAAGAGTATTTGTGAAATGATAATTTTAAATTCCCCCCCAAAAAAAATAGAAGAAAAATAGGTTGGCAATTAGGGGAATTTGGTTTGTCTTCTGGAGGGCCAGAGTAGAGGAGTAAACTACAAAAAAGAATAAAAACACAAAATTAAATGGCAGTAATAATTCAAAATAATAATAAAGAGGTGAACAAAAGAATAAATAAATGAAAGAAGGTATAGTAGCATATTAAAGTTGCATGAATATGAAATTATAAATCATCATAGATAGAGAAGATGATTACTTAACAATATAATAAAGGAGAGGAGGAGATAAAATTCTGATACTATATATGCCCAGATATGTAAATTAAAGTAAATGAGGTAACATTTGACAGTTACAATGAAAAATTAAAAAATTTATAATCATAATGGTGAATTTGTTTTCGTTGAGTTTTTTACTACTTTTTAGTTATACAGAACAGTTACATTCATCATTGGGATCTTGTACTTTTACATGTCAGATCTTGGTTCTAATTTTTTCCTCATACACCTGCCCTCTCTTCACGCCCTTCATCCTTCCCTTTTAACAACGGCTTTGTTTCCATTTTTTTCCTTTACTCATATTTTTTCTTTTCCCTTATTTCCTTTCCCCTACCTTTCCCAATTCCTCTACAACATTAGCCCTTTGCTTCTTATTTCACATTATCAGTTATACAATTTGAACCTTATTTACACTTTTAGTTTTTCACACCAGATAAACTATTTATTGTTTACACATGTGTGTACTGTTTATTTCACTTACATGTATGCCCTCAATGTTCACCCATTTAGCTATAGAAGACTCTAGTTTCTTGTGCTTTATGGCTGAGTAGTAATCCATTTTATATAATAACTACATCTTCTTTATCCAGTCTCCAAGTGATGGGCAATTTCCAAGTTTTATGTATTACAAACTGTGATGCTATAAATATGGGTATGCATATATCACTGTACTGATTCTTTTAATTCTTTTGGAAAGATACCCAGCAGAGGGATAGCTGGGTCAAGTAGAACTTCTAATCCTAGTTGTTTAAGATATTGCCATTTTATTTCTACAGTGGTTGCACCAGTCTGCACTCCCAACAACAATAAAGAAGCGTTCCTTGCTCCCCACAACCACACCAGCATTTCTTATTGGTTGATTTCTTGATAGCAGCCATTCTTTCTGGGGTAAGGTGGAATCTCAGTGTTGTTTTCATCTGCATATCTTGAATGACTAGTGATTTAGAATATTTTTTCATATATTTATTTGCTGCTTTTATTTATCTGTCTGAAAATTGTCTGTTCATTTCAGGTTCCCACTTTTGAATCAGGTCTTTATATTTGGGTGGCCTATTTTTTTTGAATTCTTTATATATTTTAGATGATAATCTTTTGTCTGAGGCTCAGGTGGTAAAATTTTTTTTCCCACATTGTAGGTTGTCTCTTAGCCCTGTTGGTAGTTTCTCTTGTGGTGTAGAAGCATTTTAATAAGATGAGATCCCAGTTGTTGATACTTTGTGCTAGTTCCCTTGCTACTGAATATTTATTCATAAAGTTTTTTCCTATGACAATGTCCCAACTTATCTTCTAGCAAGTTTAATATTTCTATTTTAAAATTTAGATCTTTAATCCACTTGGATTTTAGTTTAGTGGATGATGAAAGATAAGGGACTAGTTTTAATCTTTGGCAGGTTGAAATCCAGTTTTTCAAACACAGTGTATTAAAGAACCTATCTTTCCTCCAGTGAGGATGGTTGTCTCCTTTGTCATAGATGAGGTAGATGAGTACATCTGGAGTTGTTTCTGAATCTTCCAATCTATTCCACTGATCCTCAGGTCTTTTTCTTTCCCAGTACCATGCTGTTTATATCACAGTGGCTTTGTAGTGTAGTTACAAGTTGGTGATTGTGATACCCTCTGTCATGTCTCTGTTGTCTTGAATTGCTTTTGTTATTCTAGGTCTCTTCTGATTCCAAATAAATTTTTGTATTGTTTTCTTTATTTCTGTGAAATATATTGTTGGAATTTCAATCAGGATCACATTGAATCTGTGTAGCAGTTTTGGTAGTATGGCCATTTTCACTATGTTGATTCTTCCTACCCAGGAGGAGGGGATATCTTTCCATTTTCTTATACCCTCTTCAATCTTTTTTTTTCAGAGTGCTATAGTTCTCTTGTGGAGGTCTTTTGCTTCCTTTGTTAGATTGATTCCAAGATATTTCATTTTTTTGGATGCTATTGTGAAAGGAGTTTCTCCCTCAGTGACTCTGTTATTTGTGTGCAAGAAGGCTATTGATTTTTGAGAGTTGACCTTATAACCAGCTACTTTGCTGAAAGTGGAAATTTGGCAGAGTTTTTTGTGTCTTCTATGTAGAGTATCGTATCTTCAGCGAATAATGACAGTTTAAGTTCTTTCTTTCCTATCTTTATTGCTTTAATTTATTTTTCATGTCTAATTGCTGTGGCTAATGTTCCCAGAACTATACTGAACAGGAGTGGCAATAGTGGACATCCTTGTCTTGTACCTGATTTTAGTATGAAGGTTTTCAGTTTTTGACAATTTAGAAACATATTGGCTGTTGGTTATTTATTGATAGCCTTTATCAGGATGAGATAAAGTCCATCTATTCCAATTTTCAGTAGGGTTTTTTTTTAAATCATGAATGGGGGTTGAATTTTGTTGAATGCTTTTTCTGCATCTATTGCGATTCTCATGTGGTTTTTGTCCTTGACTTTGTTGATATAGTGTATTACATTTATTGATTATGTATGTTGAACCATCCTTTCATCCTAGGATAAATCCAACTTGGTCAGTATGTATGAACTTCTTGATGATCTTCAATATTTTGTTTGCCAGTATCTTATTGAGGATTCTTATATCTATGTTCATTAGGGGGATTGGCCTGTAGTTCTCATTTTTGGTTGTGTCTTTCCCTGGTTTTGAAATCAAAGTAACAGTTGATTCCAGGAATGCATTTGGAAGTATTGTTTCTCTTTCAATTTCATTGAAAAGTTTAAAGAGTAGTGGCAATAGTTCTCCACATGTCTTGTAGAATTCAGCAATGAAGGCACTAGGACCTGAGCTTTTCTTTGCTGGCAAATTTTTAACTACATTTTCAATTTCACTGATTGTAATTGAGTGTTTAGAATATTTTTTATCTTGTTTGCTCAGCTTTGGTAGTTCATAAGTAACTAGAAATATGTCCATTTATTCTGTGTTTTCCACTTTAGTAGAGTACAGGCTCTCAAAGTAGGGATTGATGATCGTCTGGATTTCTGCTGGATCTGTTGTGACTTCACTTTTTCTGTTCTTGATTGCATAGATCAGAGCCTTTTCTTTCCTTTTTTTGACAAGGATGGCTAAGGGTTTATCAATTTTATTTATTTGTTCAAAAAATAATTGTTCAATTTGTTGATTCGTTGTATCTTTTCCTTAGTCTCCATTGCATTGATTTCTGCTCTGATCTTTATAATTTCCTCTCTGGTACAAGCTTTGGACCTTTTTTGTTCTTCTTTTTCTAGGTGCTTAAGATTGTTACACTGGTATGAATTTTCCACCTAGAACTGCTTTCATTGTTTCCCATAGATTCCTGTATGTTGTATTGGTATTATTATCTATTTGTAAAAATGGACTAATTTCTGCTTTAATTTCCTCTGTGACCCATTGTTTGTTCAGAAGAGTGTTGTTCAATTTCCATTTGTTTTTGAAGTTCTTGTGGTTTCTTATGTTATTGATGTCCAGTTTAATTGGACTATAGTGTGATAATATACATGGGATAACTTCAATTCCTTTGCATTTATTTAAACATGTTCTATGAGATAATATGTGGTCTATTTTGGAGACTGACCTATGTGCAGCTGAAAACAATGCACATTCTGATTTTGTGGAGTGGAACATCCTGTAGACGTCTATTAAGTCCATTTGCTCAAAATCTTGGTTCAGTTCTAATATTTGTGTTGATTTTTTTGTCCAGATGATCTGTCTCTCTGTGACAGTAGTGTATTTAGGTCCCCCACTCCAATTGTATTATGCTTATTTGGTTTTTCATGTCCCTTAATGTTTTTTTTTGTATAGTTGGGGGTATTAATATTTGATGCATATATATTGTCATCTCTTCCTCTTGGATTGTTCCCTTTACATGAATGTACTGGCCTTCCTTGTCTCTCTCTCTCTCTCTTTTAATTTGTTTTGGTTTAAAAATTACTTTGTCTGAGAATAAGATAGTTATTCTTGCTTTTCCTGTGCTCCTGTCACATGGAGAACTGTTTTCCATCTTTTTATTTTCAGTATATGAGTTTATTTTTGAATTAGGTGCATTTCTTTTATACAGCATATTGTTTGGTTTTGCTTCTTAATCCATTCTGCCAGTCTATATCTTTTAATTCATGAATTGAGGCAATTAACATTGATGGTTATAACTGATATGTATCTACTTATTATTGTCCTGTTATTTTCCTGTTGTTGGCTCTTTTTTATTTTTCCCCATCTCCCTTTACTTTTTTGCCTTGCCTAATTGATTTGCTCTTTTGGGCCTCATGGAGTCGTGATCTTCATAGTCTTTTTCTAGGATATTGTTTAGAATTATTTGGAGTGCTTGTTTGGAATTCATGAAGTTTCTCAGGTGTTCTCTGTCAAGGAAGTATTTTATTTCCCCATCCATTTTAAAAGAGAGTTTTGCAGGATACATCAGTCTAGATTGAAGGCTGTTTTCTTTTAGGGCTTGAAATACCTCACTTCAGACTCTCCTTGACCTGGGTTTTTGTTCAGTCTAGATTGAAGGCTGTTTTCTTTTAGGGCTTGAAATACCTCACTTCAGACTCTCCTTGACCTGAGGGTTTGTGTTGGAAAGTCTGCTGTGATTCTGATGGGCTTTCCTTTGCAAGTGATTTGTTTCTTTTCTCTAACTGCTTGCAATATTTTGTTCTTCTGTTGGGTTTCCAGGATTTTGACTATTATATGTCTAGGTGTAGATTTCTTTTGATCATGGCTTAGTTGAAGTCCTATATGCCTCACTTATCTGTATGTTAAATTCTTCCTCTCTGTTTGGGAAGTTTTCTGTCACTAATTCTGTCAACAGTTATTTTTTGTCATTTATACTTTCTTCAGATACTTCATGGACTCCTATCAGTCTTATATTATTCTTCTTTTCATCATCTAAGAGTTGTTGGATCAATTTCTCATGATTCCTTTCTTTTTTTAAGAGATCTCTCTTTTCATGGTCACTGCCTGTAATCCTATCTTCTATATTTGAAATTCTATCCTCACATTAATTAATTCTGCTGTGAATGCTTTCTATAGAATTTTTAATATCCTGGATGTCAGTTTGAATCTGTTTTGGGGAGTCCATTTCTTTCCTATATTGAGCATTCGTGGTTTCCATTCTTTCATATGCTGAGCATCCATGGCTTCTATCATGGTCCTGAACTCATCTATTTTTTTGTCTGCTTCTGTTTTAGAGTCTCCAATCATGTCATTCATTGTGCTCACCATCTCTGTAGTTGTCTGGGAAATTATTTCTGTTTTGAATTTTTCTAGAACCTGATTGATCTGTTTTATTACTTCTTGTACTAGAAGTTCAGGGTGTCCTGGTGGTTGATTGTTGGACTTTTCCACCTCATTTCCCCTAGAATTTGTTATTGGTAAGCTGGAAGTCTGTATTTGTGCTTTGCTTAAGTGTATTCTCATTTTTATTTCTGTTGCTGGTACTGTCCTCGGTTTAATTCCTGGGTTAGTACTTTGATCTTCCCAATGTAGCTGCTCTTTAGGATTTGAGTCTCTAATTAGTCAGAGACACTCTCATTTTCATAATATCAGGAAGGACAGCTGATTAAATCAATCAACCCTTTATCCCAATTGATACAACTAACAGCACAATAGCACCAAACACAGATTAGAAATTTACAATTTGTGGTAGTTATTAATCTATCAACTTCAACCATGTGAATCGAGGACCAGCCCCAAATATGTTTATAATGAATAAACTCTTCAATATAGCAACTTTACCCTTTAGGATGGAGACTTAGGAGTTGGGAGGAGAGGAATAGATAGGTAGAAGGATCAGAGAAGGTTTCAAGTAAAGCCAGAGGACACAGGATGATTATGCAAACTCTAGGAAACTGTTGAAGACAAGAGGGAAAGACAGAGTACAAGAACAGAGATGAGAATAGGACAACTTAGCAGTAATAGGGAAGCTATAAATTTTACTCACTTTCACTTGAAACTAATGATAATCAAGAGAAGAAAAGAAAATTAAAAGAAGAAGAAATCTAAATTAGAGCCAAAACAGGCACAAAACGGGAGAGAAGGAACAATGTAGGGGAGCAAGAGATTGAGTGGGAAAAAGAAGAAAGAAAAAAGGAAGAATTTGAAGAGCGGGAAAAATAAAATTTTTTAAATAAAATTTAAAGATAAGAGGAAAAGAAAGAAAAAACTTTAAAGGGACTCCTTTAGGATATTTCTCCGCTGTCACAATACACAGCAGCAATGTGCAGAACTACATCCATTAGTTTCAGCAAGCCAACAGCAGACCCTGAGATTCAGGCTGAATTCTGGCTGCAAGGCCCAAGTCGAGCTAGCTGACCTCCTGCAGGGTTAAACTCTGTAGGTTCTAGCTGCCCTTCCCCTGAAGGTAGTCCAGGTTCTGATGTAAGATGGTAATCCCTTTAACTTACCAACTACAGAGGTCTGGTGTGTCTTTATTGCAGCTGTTTACTTCTTTTCTATCTTCTGGAGCTCAGTATAATGTCCTTTATGACTACATGTGCCTCTGCAGTGTGGATCCAGGTACTACCACAACCATGATGCCGGAGAGCACAGGAGCGCGGAGGTGCTGCAGGGGTGCCCTCGTGGCTTGGCAGTCCTCACTGGTCTGCTCTGATCAAGGCCCGGGGCACTGGGAGGTGGGGAAGCAGCCTAGCTTCCCATGTTGGCTAGGAAGTCCTCACCAGTCTCAGTGGTAAAATTGTTTACATAGCTCTTTCACAGTTGAAACATCATTTAGGTAAAACATTTTTGAGTATAAATGATATGTAGCCTAGTATAGTGGTGCCTACCTATAATTCCAGCACTCTGGGAGGCTGAAGCAGGAGAATCACAAGTTCAAGCTTAGTCTGGGCAATTTAGTCATTTAGTGAGACCCTATCTCAAAGTAAAAATAATTCTAAAAAAGACATAGCTCAGTGTGGATGTCTTGGGTTAGTTTCTTATTATTGCACAAAAAAAAAAAAAGGAAGAAAGGAGGGGAAGGAAAAGTATGTCCACAAAGCAATCAACTTGATCAATGGCTACTTATATATTCCAGCCCCTTATGCAACTACTTCAATTTTTTAAAGTACTTTATAGATAGGGATAAATTCCACAAATGCTTGTTTGAAAATGCTTTTATATACTAGTTTTTATTTACAGATTTTTAAAAATTTACAGAGAATTCTAGAGAAAAAATGGCAGGGGAAGTCTTCAGATAATTTTAAAGAGAGCTAATGTGGTCAATATCATATGTAAATTCATTTATTTTTCAGAAAAATACACATCTATATGAGGTGAAATTTCCTATCCATCAAATTGGCCAAAAATATCGGATTATGCTAGTTGTTGGAATGCAGGCACAGAATGAGAAAATTTCATGTAATGCAAACAGGGCTAATTAGAGCAACTGCCTTTACGAGAAGTTGTCAGTATCTACAAAAGTTGGAAATATTCCACAACCGCAGAATTTGAGTTTGATATACCAGTAAAGTGGCTTTCAATGTTTTTTATGGAATCTACAATAAAATAGAACAAAAACCATATCATACTGCCAACCACAGTGTACTCACCCACACCCATGCCCATAACTGAAATAAAATTCACAAAAGAAACCAGTTTTCTACTTCCCACTTGATAGACTCCTATTTTACTCCATTCTGCCCATCTAATCCCATCTCATACCTCTATGCTCTACTTTAGTCCATTCCGATCTGGCAACAAGCCGTTCCATCTGTCTTAGCTCTCTTCTATCTCCCAATCTGAAAATCATCCTGTCAAAGAAGTTCCATTACAAGCTCAGAACTGTCCACGGGTACTCACTATGTGCTGTTAGCAACAGCAGAATATTGTCACCAGCTTAAATGTCATGAAGAAGAAGAACGGAGACAATTATACAATGACAGCATGGACTATCCTGATTCACCACTCCTGTTACCTTGCTATCCTATCCTTTTACCATATCCCTACACTCTCAAGTGTGTCAAGGTTTGGATGAAAAGTTACACTGGCTTTCCAGGCAGGTATTCAGTAAACACACAAATCCCACCCTCACATGGTCCTCAGGCTTGATTGTAGTTCAATGTCCTGAATAAATTCTTTAACTTAAATTCTTACTGATATGGTCTTTGGATTATTTACTGCGAGCGAGCCTTTTGGGGCAATGGAATATGTGGGGTGGGAGAGGAAGAAGCTGAGAGATTCTGGTCATAAAGTTCCTCATCTTGGGGAAACTTCCTTTCTTTCTTCTCCAGCTGGTGCTGTAGGTCCCACTCAGCTTCCTCCTTCCCTTCCTGCACCCTGTCACTGCCCACGAGCAGCTCTCACCTCTGTCTCCTTCTCAGGAAAGGTCGAGGTCCATGGCATACCTAGTGGTGTGTTGGGGTGATACATTTCACCCTTAGAGTGCTGAGCTTCTAGTTCAATCCCACCCAGCACAGGGTCTGCAATCCCATGGGGTTGCCTGGTGTCTGTGGGTTGAGGCATCAGCACATTGTGAGGAAGAAAGATACCTATGTGGGGTTTCTGCACATGGGAGGAGAAACCACACTAAATAGCAAATTAAAACCCACCAGGCAGGTAGAGAGGGAAAATAGGAGAGAAATACAGTTTTGCTTTTTAGTCATAGCAACAAAGAAGTCACTCCACTCCCCTCATCCTGCTTTTTCAATGAGAGATCCCCACACATTTAGTGACTTGTATGGAAAAAATACACAATCACCCAGTTTACTTTTGATTCTTCTTTCACGGCCCTGTGTGTACACATTACATTGTCTTCCTCGAGGAAATGGCCTGATTAGGTTGCATTCATGAATCACTCTTCAGCCCCTGCTCCTGCTGCGAGTTCCAGGGTCTGTCTCCCCACCTGAACGCAGAATGCTGATACAACCTCCCTTGAGTGCTGGCTGTCAGCTATTGTAAATATATCACCACTCCTATTATAAACTTGAATCACTAGAAATCAAAGAAGGAAAGAAAAGAGCAATCTCCTGCCACTTGTCCTGTCTTCTTCCTACTCTGTGTCCACTCCCCTCTCAGGTGTCTCTCCTCTGATTGCTTCCATAGGGCCCCCCTTGGCTGGTGGAGGGTCCTTTTGCAATTCTGCACCTGGAACACTTGGTGTACATTCAGGTGATTACCTTTGTTGATTAGTTTTGTCAATTCCTCTTATCCTTTCAGCAAATTTAGTTGGGTCACCTTGAGGGTACTTCAGTTTCAATTTAAATACTTTTTTTTAACTTGCTTGTACTCTCTGACAGCTGCTGTCATTCCGTTTGCTCAGGGAGATATTCTGCAAGTCTGGTCTGCTTTTCTTCCCTGTAAGTTATATTGAGTTCAAAAATAAGATTACAAAACGGGACTGAAAGGTGGTTTCCAGAGGTTATTATACCTTTCCCTCTTTTGGAAGGACGTCTAGGAAGCCATGTCTGAAGAATGAAGACATTCTATTTTAAGAGGTTTCTGAGGAAGGAAGAATTCACAGCCTACCCATTTTGGGGTTAAAGAGCCCTGTCAGGAAATTTTTCCTTATATCTAAACTAAATCTGTTTTAATGTTCCTTTTAGGGCAGGCAAAGTACATGGTGTTCACTTAATAGTCGAACTAAAGCTTTCTTTTTGTTCTGACAGGCCCCAAGGTGTTTTAGGATGGTGGTTGGATATGTCAGAGAGAAATAGGTTTTATGTTATTTGGTCTGAATTTCCATTAGGTGCCTGTTTGTCTGGACAAACAGGCACGAGTGCCCATCTTTAAGTAATGAGCTTGGAGTTATCTGGGGAATTACTTACCAATGAGTGTTACCTTGAGGATGAGAAAAAATAGCTGATAAAATCATTTCTGAGGGTTATAAAACACCCGGGTGGTTAGTATGCGCAGCTTCAGTGTGGATAAATCATGCTTCTCTAATCTATTTGAAAATTCTGAAAGAGTTAACAAAGTAGTGAAGTATAGAGAAATAGTGGGCATTAAATATTTAGACTTTCAAAAGGCTTTTGATCAAGCCCCTAAACAGAAGATATTTAGGATCCATTTCTGCTTTCTGTAGGACCCAAGAGGTGAGAGGTAAAATTTTGTCATGTAAAACCTTGACGTTAAAAACTGGATAACAATGAAAATGAAAGGTGAAATAAATGACGTTTGTGTGAAAGGAGGTTAATAGGAAGGTGCACCAGGGAATGGTACTAGAACCAGATTTCTTGTATATGTTAACATCAATCAATCTGGAGATGCTTTTGAATAACAAGCTTGCAAAGTGTGTGGGTAACAGAGAATTATTTACTCTACCTATAGCAGGGAACGTTTTGAGGAACTCCACAAAGACCAACCAAAATTAGACAGTTGAATAATCTAATATGAGATAAATTGAGCCAAGACAAGAGAGTGGACTTTATATTATCAGGAATAATTTAAGCTACCGCTGCATGGTGATAGATTTTTGAATTAGCTATATCCTTTCGAGAGAAAGGTCTAACAGTTATTATGAACGTCTCAATAAAAGTTCTGTTCACAGCAAAAGGACTGTAGGAAAAGTCTGCAAAAGAGCAAGTACAATGATTACATGCATATGAGGAGGGATGAAAAAGGCCAGGATTATTTCATTTAGAAAGGAGAGAGAGTAAGAAGAAATTTGTTAGATGTGGATAAGAAAATGAAATGTTAAAACAAAAAGCCCATGTGCCTACCTGTAGTCACTCTGGTCATAATATTAGAAACTGAAGGAAATTAGATAACGGAAAGTTTAAATAAAAATGAGGGAAATGCTCATGTCATTTACATTTAACATTAAGAGCTTCCTTCACAGAATGTGTTTCAGCAGGACGCAGAACAATGAGGGGAGTATCAAATGGATTACACATCCATATCCACAGAGTTGGGCTGAGAGGAAATTTTCTCCATGAGATCCTATTGGAGACAACATGTGAATGTGAGCTCTAAAGCAGTTTGCACCTTCTCTCTTCTGCTTGAATTAATTCATGTTCATATCTCCCTAAATGTGTTATAAACTCAGAGACAGCAGATTTTGTCGTAGAAATGATTCTTTTGTATCCCTTTCTCTTTCTCCGTCAGTACCAAGTAATGTGCTGTGCTCACAGTGGGGACCACGTACTTGCTGATTAAGAACTTTGTGACATGGGAGATCGGAAAGGACAAGTTTCTTTATGAAGTCTACCTGTCGTCATCACCCGAGCAATGTCCATTGGGCATGCATTGCACTTGTCAATCGGGAAAGGTGAAAAGGTGAATGAAAAAGGAAAGGAGGGAGGAGAATAGAGGTGGAAATTGCTGATCACTATGTGCTGTGTTTTGGTGCATGTCTTCTTATTTGCAACTGACCAACAAGTTTAGTGGAGTCTAGTCCCTACTTTGTCAAAGAAAGTGTTTGTAAACTGCTTCCTGCTCTATTCCTGGGATATTTGCAAGGTCATATAAGACCTCAAGAAGTACATCTTTACTCCCTTCCTTGGAGGTTACCTCCCTTTAAAAATAAACATACATATACAGTCAAATATAGTCATCATAGAAATTATTTTGAGAGCTCGATTCATACTAAGTCTTAGAACTATAGTCATCTGTTTTAGACTTTTTCCATGACCTGAAGTCTGTTTATTGCATAATAGTTATTGAATACCTATGGTACCGTTCATTAGAGAAACAACACTGAAGTATGCTAACCTCAAAGGCTTTGGTATAGAAGGGAAAAGTCAGAGAAGCCAACAAGGAGAAGGAATATATGGGGGAAAACTGACCAGGTCCTTTACACATGAAAGGAGAGAAGAAGGAATATTGAGCAAGAAGCATCTTAGATTGATTGCCTTTCTGGGAAAGATTCAGCAAAGCCAATGGTGAGTTCTAGGCCCAAATTATCTTTCAGAGGGATCCACACCCTGAAGGAATGGGCCTGCTTAGCATCTGTATTAAATCTCCAAGAAACAGAGCCCATTGGTGACATACACGCACAAGCACACACGTAGATATCGGTGCATATGACAATTCCAAGTTCCGGTATGTATATACATTTGCTCCTATGTGTATAGAGTCACGCCTTGACTTTGGTGCTTGATTACTTTAAAACTTATCAGATTTGATGCCCAGTACATTTTGACATGAAAATTTGCTTCACTACTCCTTGTTGCTACAACAAGCAAGCTAGAACTCATGGGCATCGATTTCCTCTTGACTCACTACACTTTCCAGCCACCAAACAATTTTTTTGGTGCTAGTCCTTTTTGGTACTCATCATGTCTCCTGGAACTAACAACAAATAACAAAGTACCACTATGTATTTCTGTGTGTATATGTATATGTATCTACTTACATTCACTTGTCTGTACTTATGAACATATGCGTGTATACATGTATGTATTTGTGCATATGTGTATGCCTGTATGATGTATTTACACATACACATATGAATATACCTACCTGTGTATATTTACATGACACATGATGACATTTCATTCAACTAAACTCATGTGTAATGATGGTTCCATAGATTAAATTACCTAGGGACATCATAGCCATATCACTTTGTGAAAGTATACTCTGTGACCTTTCACAGTTTAGGAAATTACAGCTGGGGATTTAGCTCAGTGGTTCTGCCACCTGCCTCACAAGCTCAAGGGCCCGAGTTCGATCCCTGGTACCAAAAAAAAAAAAACAAAAAAAATCCCCACAGTTTAGGAAATTATAAAATTTCCTAGAACATTTCTCAGGAGTATCACCTTTGAGTGACTGTGACTGTATAGAAAAAGAAAGACAGAGAAATTTCAAGGAATGGGCTCATGTGATTGCAGAGCCTAAAATCTGCAGGGCCAGCTGGAGATCCAGAAAAAGAGTTACAGTCTGAAAGCACAGGTTGTCTGCTGAAAAATTCCCTTTTCCTGCAAGGAGGTCAGCCTTTTTCTATTAATATTTTCCACCGATTGAAGGTGGCTCACCTGCATAAGGAAGGATCTACTTTCCTCAAACTGCATCGATCCAAATGTTAATCTCATGCTCATAATATAGTCACAGAAATATGTAGAATAATGCATGACCATCTGTTTAAATTGTCACATAAAATGCACCTTACAGAACAGTGGTCACATTCAGTCATTGGTTGGCACAGCTGGCAAGAAGTGAGGCTCTTGCAGGAGACAGCAGGGGCAGAGGCATTGCACTGCCAGCTGGGCTTCCAGTCAGCAGTGGCCCTGCAGCAGATCTAAGCAGCATCAAGTATGGCCACCGCACACACAAAAACAGGGATCCAGGCAGTGTCAGAAGAGCTGTCTGAAGTTTAAACAGACCCAATGGATAAAATATAGATTTGGAAAAAACTAACGGGCCAGTGGGTTGGAGGATAGGAGCACACAGAAGATAAGAGCCAGGCAAGCAGAAGTGAATGAGGCGAAAGCCTGAGGCACAAAGCAAAATAGAAAAGCAAGGAGTAGTGGTGTGAGGAAGAATAAACCATACGGTTGCGTGGCAGGCACTCTGCTAGGGGTTTTGATATATCATCTCGTCTATTTCTATGCAAAACCAATGAAGCCCAAATTAATATCCCCGGTGTAAAAAGATTTGGAGGCTCAGGAAGCCTGAGTAACTTGGTTAAATTCATCTGGATAATTAATAGAAAGCTGGATGCAAATTTATTTTCTTTATCTTAAGTCTTATCTCTTTCTATTCCATTCTATCCATTTAAAAATAAAAATCTATCTGGGGCCAAGAGGCTTAACTATGAGGCATGAAGTAGCAGAAGAAAACATCTCTGGCATGGAGTAAATCATCTGCCTCAGCTGAAAGGCATCTTATTAGCTCTCCACTGTGGTGATGCAGAGTCCCCAGGGAAGTCAAGGTCTGACCCACAGGTGAGCACAGGAAAGTTAGCAGATTCAGTCATTCAATTAGGAAAGTAATGCGAAGGAGGGCACTGATGTAGGCTCATCCTAGCATATCTTCATGAAATGGGAATGAACTAGCAGAAACAGAAGGCTGTTTTCCTTTGAAAAATCCGTCACAATCACAATGAAGGTGATGAAAGCCTTTGCTTCCTTGCCTTTTAGATGACTTCAATATGGCCAGACTTTGAAATATAATACTGTACTGCATTTTGTATTGAATGTGGTGGTACAATATTGAACTATAAAAGAAGGGGCTGGAACAGTACTTTTCAAATACTTGCTGCTCAGAATCCCTTTGCCCTTTTCACTTACAGATATGATCTTACCTATTGATATTTTCTGTCTGAAAAGACCTTCTGGCTATTCTATGAGGTTGCCCTATTTTTCATTGTGAAATAGGCAGTTTTTTGAAAATGAATAGCGCCAAACAACTTAGATATACTGCAATTACTGTGGTGTTCTTTTGTAGGAATTCTGTACTTGGAATTTGGACTTTAATCAGACTTTATGCTGCTATGATAGCAGCCCTCCTTGCTTGCCAGACCTAGCCAACACCCAGGCACTCACTCTTTTGTATGTCTCAATGACTTCTATTGCTCTTTCCATGGAGGGCCCCCCCCCATCATGAGATGGTAAGGCACAGCTGGTGGCTTTCTTCAACCTCTTTCCAGAAAGACCCGCTGCCACCACTCTGAGAAATCAGCAGATGCACTGTGTGGCTTGCTCTATTCTTCTTATCACTTTGCTCTGCCTACCCTCTCTCTTGATGCCCACTTGAAATGCTCAGGCAACGCACATCCAGGTTCTCAGGGGCACTGATTCTAGTATGAACATGGCCAAAAGGATCTATAGAAGGCAACAAGTCTGTTAAGAGCTATTTGTTTTAGGAGCATGCTGGAGTCAGCGCCCTGGTGTAAACACGGATCGCAGAGATGGTTGGCTCTCAGCAGCACTTTGGAGAATTTCTAAATATGACTGGTCTGGAGACAGAATATAATCATGCAGCTTTCTGTATCCTGTCAACTCTATGACAAAAGAACTGATGGAGGTCAACTTAAAGGAGGAAAAGCTTATTTTAGTTCATGATTTCAGATGTTGCAGTCCATGGGCAGCCAGCTCCATTGCATTAGGTCCGTGGTACGCTGAGCTAGAAACAGTGCACTGAAAGAAAGTGGCAGAAGAAAGCCACCCAACTATGAAGCAGAGACATAAGGAAAGAGAAGGGGTCAGGAACAAGACACTCTCCAAGGTCACAACCCCATGCATGACTCACTGCTTCAACTAGACCTTACCTCTCATCACTGGGTTATCTATTGATGAAATTAGAGCCCTAATTGTCGAATCACTTCTCAAAAGCCCATCACTATTCCTTCTGGGGATATTTCAGACCCAAACCATAAGGATATGAATATAATCAACACAATGAAGTTCAATTTATAAAAGGAAAAAAGGAGTAATTATGTGTACTAAGTGTCACATGCCACGTGATCTTTAAAGATGGGCACCTAAGCTCCTAGAACCCAAGTACAATGTCACCCTGGATGCTCCACCAGTCTGTTTAACTGAAAGGAATTTAAAGGCAAAGGAAACTGGTTGTTAAGCTTATTTGTGTGGGACCTGTTATAGAGTTTTGTTTAATCATGAAAAGTGCCCTCCGCCAGGGACAAGCACAGATACAAACTTGCATGACTTTCTAACAGTTCCTCTTATCACCTAGCATTAAGGTGCTGTCATGAATCTCAGTAGAGATTATCATATATTCAAGATTCTAGTGTAGAAGTTATGGAGGAAAAAAAAACAAGAAAGAACAATGAAGGGTCAGGGTTGTATTCTCTTGTGACGAAAGGTTGATGCTTTGACATTTCAAAATAATTGCAACACATACTGTTATGTGTTTCTTAACTTCCACAGGCTCATCTGCAAAGTAGAAGAGATGCATCATTATTTTCTCCTCTGTGGTGTCATGGCACTTAATGGAATAATTTATGTGTAATTGTTGTATAAACTCTCCAGACATCCTATTATTATTGTTATGATTACAGGGGAAAGTAACGCTGGTTATTTTGTTTGCTTATTTTATGCTCTTATTTCTTTATTTATTCATCTCTTTGGCTTGGTAGTGAAAATGTTAGTGCACAGTGGTTGCTCTGTACATTGTATGCATGGCTGCATACATGAAGAGTGACTTACAGTGGATATATCTTGATCTTTCAATAACATTGGGATTTACTAGCAACATGCATTCCTTGGCTTGTATTTTTCATGCAAGGAGCCTGGGATTCGCGTTGGTTAATCCTGATGCATTAACTTGATTGGATTAAGAAATGCTTAGCAAATTAGCCCAACATTTTTTGTTTTGTCTGGATGGATTAAGGAGGTTTGAACTTCTCGATTATATATAATCCCTGGCTTCTTTCCTGTCTGGCACTGTTCCCCTGCTCTGCTTCCTGGCCCCTCAGGAACTAAGCATCTTAGAGCCACCATGCTCCCCTGCCATGATGTTGCTACTTGGATCCAGCCCACCATGGTTTGAATTCCTTGAAACCATGAGCCAAATTAAACCTCTCCTCCTATAATATATAGGTGTCAGATATACTATTCCAGCAACAATGCAGCTGTCCAAAACAGGGCCAGACTTTAAAAGATCAGGATTCAGATACCTCTAATTGTTTGGTGAAGATGACACATCTCTTTTGTATATGCAGGTCCTAAAACACAAGGTTGTATGGCTTCTACACTTGTACCTTATATGAGTTTATGCATTTGAAAAGTGGAGATAACCTAGAGAGTTATTCGAGGACTCAAGGGGTGCTGTACTTAAAAATAATGGTTTTGAAATTGTAAAGCACACTGTAGGAGAGAGAAAACATAGATGTGATCATTTAACTCTTTTGCTACCTGAATAACTGAGATAAGAGTGGGGCATTTATCATTTTGTCTGCCCAGGCTTTGTACTATGATCAGAACTTGCCTCATGCACCCTTGGGTGGGAACAGAAGTCTTCGATACCCTCGCCTTAGTCACAATGATTAGTCCTGTGGTGGGTCCATTAGAGAATTTCTCTAAAATTTTCCAAATTAAAAATAAAAGAAGAGGAGATTTTCCTCTCAAGAAGCCAAACTCAACAGCTATAATTTAGGAGCTTTCTACGACCCTAGTAAGGCTCGAGAGAAAAGACATGTCTTAGTCTCTCTCTCGTCTCTGAGATATAGTACTCCTAAGAGTACTAAGAATAATAAGTAGATTTTAATACTCTTAAGAGTATTAAGTTGAGACTCCCTCAATTTAAAGGAGGAGAGGCTTATTTTGATTCATGTTTCAGTCAGTCAGCCAGCTCCCAGACAGGATGTCATAGCAGAGCAGAGCACAGCACAGGAGAGCTGTTCATAGCTTGGTGGACAGGAAGGAGAAAGTCAAGGGAGAAGCCAGAAAAGACAGATAGAAACTTCCAGGTCAGAGCCCCAGGGACCCTCCTCTTCTGACCAGGCCTGATGTCCTAACAGCAAGACAACTCTGAATCCCCACAATGTAATCATCTTGCAAAATCCCTATAGGGAAAGAGTAATGGGACGTTTTCAGAGACGCCTGCAGTGGTCTTGGCCTCCTGCAAGCCAGTACAACATCCGGGAGATAGGAAAGTGGGAATTAAAAGAAGCACACAGACAGAGACATGAGAGAAACTGAGTCTTGGGCTGATCAAAGCTGTTCTGGGAAGCAAAGACAAAGAACTCCCAGGACCCTCAGTGTTTACTCATTACAGGTGTGTGTGTGGGGGAATCTGGGCAGGCCTGGGGACACCGGCTGATAACAAGTATCAAGCAGGAGGGACTGTAGATGAGGGCACAGCATATCTTCGATAAAGGGAACAAATGGTTAATCCAGAGGGGAGGAATTTAGCTGGGGTCAGTTGACCTTGACTGGGAGTGAACTCGGACAAGCTCCGCTACTTTTAATGTGCCACAGCTGAATTGTGGAGGGACAAGAAGCTTGTGCCATTATAGCCTGCTGATACTCAGCAGAGGGGTTTGCTACAACCCATGAGGGAAACTCAGATATAAATCACAACAAGATATTTTGAGAAGACTAAACAAACAACAAGAATAGAGACACATAGAGAGCAAAGAGAATTGAAGTGACTTAAGTCCTCGAAGCCTCAGAAGTCACCCCAGTTCCTGTTTTCTCCTGGCTTGGATGCCCCATGGATTCATTAATCATATTTTTGTTATTCCGCTTGCCAATGAACTTTGAGATGGATTCTTATAAATTGCAAAGACACACTGACTGACAGATCTTCCATCTTTCAAGCTACAGGACCTATCAAAATGATGCCTCTACTCACCTCAAGAAAGAAATCCCTTGGCTTGCATTCTGGTCCCAGTCCAACTGAATCCACCCGTCAAGTGGTATTGTCCATAAAAGCAATATTATCACATAAAAGCAGTAGTATCACTTACCTAAGAATACAGGGAGATGCCTCTTCATAATTCCCCTGTTCATCCAGCCAGAGCTTGAGTGTCTGGCTCCTTGTGAATTCATTGTGCTTCCTGCAGCCGGAACGTGTCTTTAAGAACCCCAGCTGAGGAAGATGACATGAATAGGGCAATTTGAGTTGATTGGAGAGCAGATAAGCATGAGGAGGGGACAACAGCAGGAAAGAAATGATTTCTGAGCGAGAGGAGATTGCTGCTGTTTGGCTCTTTTAGCCCATGGAACCCAATAATAATTTTCCCCATGTTTTATATTTCCTGTCAATTGAGTCCTATAATCACTTGTCTAGGGAGGCCTGAATTACTTTGCTTGTCAAAGGAGGAGTGTTGTTTATAACTGGAGAGCTAACATGCCACTTTGTCCTCAAGTCAAGTGAAGACAGGGCTCTCTGAATAGAAATGAGACTACCTAAAAAATCCCACTCAATGCCAAGATTGCATGGTATCTTTAATTATTCCTAAATCTGATCACAATATTTTGATTTAGGCCTCTCGAGAATTAATCTTGTCACATTTCTAAATTGGAACTGAAGGAAAGCAATGTATTTCAATTAAAAACATCAATTTCAAATTGCATGTGTAAGCCTATCTATAGAAAGTGTCATCTTCAAATTACATATTTTAGACACAGAGACTAGGCATTGAATGCTCCCTAAAGCCTGTGAAATCATTCAAACAAAAATGCCACACTTATCTGGTCTATGTGAGAAATTTTTTCTCTAAAAATTCCTAAATTGCAGGGCCTGTCATTCTCTTCATCAGTACCCACCTTTGAATGCTCACCTTCTTTTTTTGTTTCTGTTTGTGTTTCCTGTATTTGATATTCCAGAACTTCCCCACCTTTATGAAAAACCAGCTAGTTTTTTTTTTTTTTTTTTTTTTTTTTTTTTTTTTTTTTTTTTTTTTTTTGTACCAGGGATTGAACTCGGGTCCTTGCACTTAGCAAGGCAGGCCACTGAACCGCTGAGCTAAATCCCCGGCCCAAACCACCTAGTTTTTCATACGGTGTTTTTTCATTCCTGTCTGTCTCTAGTCTGCCAAGACTGTCTGACTGTCTTGTCAGTTCCTTCATAGCTTCTGGGATCTTTTTGAAAGTAAAAAAAAACATACAGAAATAGTAGCTAATTGTTTATTACTAAAAATGCTCATTTTTAACAAGTGCTATTGTATATATGTCTGTAATTCATCTTTAAGATACTTATTTATTTCACATATCTGTGGCACAGCTTTGATGTCCTCACATCCTCATTTAAAATAAAAAAATCATTTTAAGATCTAGCTTTTAACCTCATTTTATAAAAAGCAATCACTTTTTCCTTTCATTATGTCTTATTCTCTGCTAATATTTATGAGCACACTTTCCTTGTAACCTTATTCTACTAAAGATAGATTTATGAAAGTCAAAACAAACAACTCTTTGTATATGTCATTTAATAGATTTTTATTTTTCATTTCAATTTTTCCCACATCCAGTCAATTATTTTTAGATAATTAGATTTTCAGTATTATCCTTCAGGTTTTCAAGCTATATTGATTTAAATATGATTCATGTTGTCAATTGGTTTTTAAAAACTTATAAGCTTGTATTTACACATAACTCAAGATGTGTGTAATTTCCTACTGTTCTGCCCTTTTGCCCTGCATAACATATAGTTAGCTTGTAAGCACAGGAGCTTATGTCAGGGTGAATTATTAAACTGAGAGTTTAATATATGATCTGGAGAAAACACTATATTTCCTCTGAAGGCAAACCATGAATCTCTTCAAAGAAATGCAGGCTTTTTCGATGCTCATTTCAAGCCTTTCTCCAAAACATGCAGCAATGTATCTGTATCTTTTTACTTGTGAATAAACTTAGTTTTTCTGTATGGACGTCTTATAGAATGTATTGAAGAAGACTTTCACCATTTCTGTAAGCAATTGAATGTGTTCAAATGTGCTATACAATTGGTACAATGCTTATGTTGGTTCACTTACAATTAGCTTTTATATTTTCCAAATTTTTTCCATCAACAATATAATTTTACTTTATATATCAAAGATATACACAAACATTTCTAAATTAAAACTAAACAAAAGCATGTTAAAAAGTGTGGGAGTCTCCCTTTATTTACCATGTTCCCACACACTCACACGATTGCCAAATTCTGCTTCCTTCTACAT
>NW_022900945.1:16661794-16673920 GCF_012274545.1 Fukomys damarensis | reverse complement strand
ACAGGAGCTTATGTCAGGGTGAATTATTAAACTGAGAGTTTAATATATGATCTGGAGAAAACACTATATTTCCTCTGAAGGCAAACCATGAATCTCTTCAAAGAAATGCAGGCTTTTTCGATGCTCATTTCAAGCCTTTCTCCAAAACATGCAGCAATGTGTCTGTATCTTTTTACTTGTGAATAAACTTAGTTTTTCTGTATGGACGTCTTATAGAATGTATTGAAGAAGACTTTCACCATTTCTGTAAGCAATTGAATGTGTTCAAATGTGTTATACAATTGGTACAATGCTTATGTTGGTTCACTTACAATTAGCTTTTATATTTTCCAAATTTTTTCCATCAACAATATAATTTTACTTTATATATCAAAGATATACACAAACATTTCTAAATTAAAACTAAACAAAAGCATGTTAAAAAGTGTGGGAGTCTCCCTTTATTTACCATGTTCCCACACACTCACACGATTGCCAAATTCTGCTTCCTTCTACATTTACAATCTAAGTGGGACTCATCCCAGGGATACAGGGATGGTTCAACATATGCAAATGAATAAATGTAATAAATACATTAATAGAGCCAAGGACAAAAACCATACGATCAACTCAATAGATGCAGAAAAAGCATTTGACAAAATTCAACATGCACTTATGACAAAAACCCTCCAGAAAGTTGGAATAGACAGTCTCTACCTCAATTTGATAAAAGCCATCTATGAAAAAGCAACAGGCAATATCATATTAAATGATCAAAACCTGAAATCCTTCACATTAAAATCAGGAACAAGACAAGGATGTCCACTATCACCAATCCTGTTGAATATAGTTTTAGAAACATTAGCCACAACAATTAGACAAGAGTAAGAAATAAAAGCAATAAAGATCGGAAATGAAGAAGTCAAATTGTTATTATTTGCAGATGATATGGTACTCTATATAGAAGATCCCAAGAACTCCACCAAAAGTCTTCTAGACTTAATAACCAAATTCAGCAAAGTAAATCAGTAGCTTTCCTGTATACAAAAAACAGACTTACTAGAGAGAAATAGGGCAAAAAATTCCTTTCACAATAGCATCTAAAAAATTGAAATACCTAGGAATCAACCTCTTTCCAGAATATTTTATGTATTGAAATTCATATCTGTCATTAATGCCAAATATATAATTTTAAATTTTGTTTTGTCATTCCATTAGTTTATACTGCCATATTTAAGCTCTGTGTTTTTTATTTCATATATATTTCATATTTATTTACAGAGAGAGACAGAGATTTCTTAATTCCTCACCTCCTTTGAGTCTTGTCCAAAAATTTTCTTTCTAAGACCTTTCCTAACTATCCTAATAATATCTGAATCCTCAAAGAGAGAAACAGAGAGACAGAGGTAGAGAGAGAGGTCTTTTGCCCATCTCTGACCCAAGATTTCCTTGCCTTCTTAGTGTTTATCATCTTCTAAGGGACATGTTAGATCTTGCTCTTTTTTTATGTGCCCAGCTACCTGCAAGATCTGGGAAGAATTTTGTGTATGGTGTATTTACCACTGTATTCTCAGCATGTAGGAAAATGCTTAACATATCTGTTGAATATATTTAATAACCAGTATGTTAAATAGCATATTTGTTATGTTAATGAATGAACACTATAGTGATTAAAAGCCTGTACTTTGTCTCATTACCCAGATTCATTTCCAGTTCCAATATCAGTTGGATGTGATTCTATCAACTTATTTAAATGCTTTGTCTTTGCTATCCTCTTCAGCAAAATAAGGATAATAACAATACTTATCACCTGTGTTGTTGGAAGGATTAAACAAAGTCAACACATGTAAATTACTGAAAGCAATGCAAAACATACCAATTTCACTAATAGTATGTCTCTAATACTAATAGTAATAAAATAATAAATAAATAATAAAATAAGTAAATAAATAATTCTTCAGTTTTTCATTCAACAATGTGTCAGAAGCATAGGCCTTTGTCACATATAGGTCCATCCAAATTTATTGCTATAAAGTGTAATATTAGATCAATTTATTTTAATGGATATAACTATTTGCAAATTATTGGACACAAAAGTTATACCTGGCATTTATGAGTCACAGAAAATAATTTAGTTGCAAGTGTGCTTTCTTGTATACTTACAATAGTCTGCATTCAAGTTTGCACAATGCTCTGTTACATGGCTTTGGGAAATCTCTTGGCCAAATGCAGGAATATGGCTATTCCAACATTTCATAATTGCTATGAAAAATACTGTGGCAATGTCTATTCTTGCTACCATTAATAGAGAGTATCCACTGCCCACCCCTTTCTCCAAATGGGATGCTTATTGATCGTTGCTAATCTGACACGTTTCAATTAAGATGTTTTTCTGTTTTTTATTTTATTAACAGGTATAAATGTTGACCCACTTTTAAACTTTATTAAAGATTTGTATGCTTTTCTCACATTTGACATTTTGTGTGACAATTTGTAAGGTACAATGTGTACTACTTAAGAATCCCTGCAGAGGCGAATCAATAGAAAGTATATGTACGATTTTGCACGAGGGGATTTGTTCAATTGGTTTAAAGAGCAGAGAGAAGAGTCCGTGGCAGCCTCCCCACGGAAGAATCAGAGCATACAGTTTTTGCTACTACCAAGATGGAAGCCACAGAACAGAAGGGACCCAGGAAGCTACACAAGACCGAGGTCAGAAGTTTGTGGTTCAGAGTGGAGTTAAGGGTATGAGTCTACATTTGAAGGCTGAACAGACTGCAAATCTGGAGACTGATGTCCAAAGGTAATGGTAGCAGAGGGTACACCTGTGCAGCGAGACCAGCGCTCTTCAAAATGGGTGCACCTCTCTTCTTTCCCTTTCCTTCCATCCAGGATAGAAGCCTATGGGTTGGTGTCACCCAGAACTGGAATGGGCCTTCTCCCCACAGTTTGCTGGGTCCCAGTCAATCATTCATACGAACAACCAGAACTGTGCTTGATTGATTTGCTTGGCTTTTCCTAATCCATTCAAGATGATACCATGGTTAGCCATCATGCAGTTGATTATCTTTAATTTGTTATTTGTTACAGATTTGGCAAGTATTTTTTCTGGACTTTCCTGTTTTCTTTTCTCATTCTGACTGTTTTCACTTTATACAGTTTTGCAATAGTAGTTAATTAAACAAAGTAGCAAGTATTTGCCTTATATAGCTTCTAGGTTTCAAAATGTTAAAGTGTTCTGTGTATCCTTTAAATCTTTTTGTCATTTTCTTTAGTTGAGCACTTAAACCCATTTTGTTGATAGTGTGTGTATAGAGTTGTTGACTTTGTCTTAAAGGAATAGCCAATATAATTTATCAAAAAATATTTTCTTTCCTCATATTTTTAATATACTTTTTTTTTTTTCACCAGTGATCAAACTCAGGATCTTGCGCTTGTGAGGCAGGTGCAGAACCACTGAGCTAAATCCCCGGCCCTACCTTTTTTCTTATACTATGCCCTGACTACATACATATCTGATTCTGGAATCTTACCATATTCATTAATATCTATGCACAAATAATATAGTTTTAACTCTTAACATGAAGGTTTTTAAAAAACTGTTTTGGGTTTATTCTGAAAATGATACTTTCATGGAAGTAGATACATTCTTAGGAATTACTGTAGGCAAATTGAATTTCCAGAGTAGACTGTCGGTATCTTCCTACAGATATGTCTTGTTAATTGTTTCTATTCAAATGTGTTCATTGTTACTGCAGTAATAATTCATATCAGTTTAACTTGTATTATAGTAAATGAATTTGTTAAGGATTCTTAAATGATCTTTAGAAAGAATAGTTGTCCACCTTCTAGACTAAGGTGTCTTGGCTCGGCAGTGTTGACTTTTGAGGTACAGAACTGTTTGTCTCTGGACACTGCAGGACACAGATGTACTAGCATCTTTATTTTCTACCTAGCAGATGCCAAGTGCACACCTCCTCATTTAGACAACTAAAATATCTCTACACTAAACAGGTGCCTGCTCCAAATGAAAAAAAATCTTGAGCAACTAAATGACTGAGATCATCTAAAGCAACTAAACCATGGATAGTAGAAACAAAAAAATGGCTGTAGAAAGCTGGGCGTGTTGGCGTACGCCTGTGATCCCAGCACTTGGTAGGCTGAGGCAGGAGGATCGCTGTGAGTTCGAGACCAGCCTTGGCTACATAGTGAGTTCCAGGTCAGTCTCGACTACATAGTGAGACCCTGTCTCAAAAAACAAAGCGACAACAAAACAAAACAAAACAAAATGGCTGTAGAAGTGGAGTATGACTATAAAAATAGTGTAGATCATTTGGCATTGATCTGGGAGAGTGCTAGAGGCCTAAAGAAACTTAAGGATTTTGTTAGCATAGGCTAAAAGGACAAAAAGGAATTGCTATTGGCAGCTGGGGCAAAGGGAACCTGATTTGTGTACCTGATGAACAATTAGGAAAAAAATACACAGTAACACACAAAATAGAAAAGACATATCTGCTAGGCAGGATAATAGGCCTTCGAGTGTCCACATTGTATTCCCAGGAATCTTTAGGATATGACCTCACTTGGCAAAAAGGACTTTTTGATGCTCTTAAGGATATAGAGATTGAAATGGGGAGATTAGCCTAGTTTACCCAAATGGTCTTAATCTAATCAGATGAGTCTTTAAATTACAGAAAATTGGGCAGGGGATTTAGCTCAGTGGTGCTGCACCTGCCTTGCAAGCACAAGGCCCTGAGTTTGATGCTTGGTACAAGGGGTGGGGTGGGGAAGAAAGCTACTAAATTACAAAAAAATTCCCAGCTGAGGTTAAGGAATAGGTTATGTGCTTATAGGAAACGGTTCAGGGAGGCAGGATGTTGATGGCTTTGAAGATGGGGAAAATGATTTCATACATCAAGACATGTGGGTGTCTTCTACCAACCTCCAGAAAATAACAGAGTCCTGACCTTAATGAAAAATCTGATCTGTGTCAGACTTCTGTCCATGTAAGATAAAAAATTTGTTATCGATCTGCTAAAGGTTGTGGTATAGCACTTTGTTATGTCAGCAATAGAAAGCAAATACAAATTGTCTAGTAAATATGGGGGATGGGGAGAGATGGATTAGTTTTGATTATCCAGATGGGCCCTGTCTAATCACATAGATTAGACTTCAAAGCATCATGTTGCCCATGATACATATAATTTTACGTGCTAGTATCAAAAAATATGAATAAAATGTATGAAACAAACAACTTCGGCTATGGTCAGAGACAGAGAGAGAGAGGTGTGGCTATAAAAGAATACATGTTCTTAAGTGCATCATATAGTGTCATCTAGAAAGCTTAACCAGGGCCAGGAAAGGCCAAAATGGCCTCATTCACAGGTCTGAGACTTGGTGCCAGCTGTGTTGAGTCTCTTGTTTCTTTTTTATATGACCCACACCACCAGGGTCTTGAGAATATAATGATGTCAATGTTTTAATATGCTTTTACATACAAATACCTAGGGGATATTCAGGACATGAATATAAATCAAACATGTTCATTGCAACCTACTTACTGTTCTAAATAGATCCATATACTAATTACCCTAGTTCAATCATCATAACACTATGAAGATGCGACGTTACTAATATTACTCCAGTTTTACAGATGAAAGACTAAAGTTTTTGGTGGTCAAGCAGTTGTGTAAGGTCACACAGCTGTTCAAGGGAGGTAGCAGGGATGGAAGCCCCCTAGTGTCGCTCCACATTTTTTGGTTGAACCATTCTTCCCTGCCAACCCTCAACAGATGCATAGATGTGGTTAGTCAATATACCTATGACATTTCAATGTTTTATTCAGAGAAAAGTTGCAATTATAGTAAAAAACAATAGCCTAGTGGAATATTTATAGGGCTTAAAATATAATAACACTTATCTTACATCTCATTGTCTTATTACCCCAATATGTGTGTGTATTTTTTTAGCCCTCCTACTAAGAGTGCAATGAACTCAGAGCAACACATTTTCTGCTGACATATTTAATTATTCCAGGAAAGAAATTAACAACTACCAAACGAAGATGCTTTGCACACTTCATTCTGTCACATTTTCAGTCACTGTGGACAAAAAGTCCAGAAATGGCAAGTTAAGACTTTTTTTTTGGCTTTCAACTTCCAATGTGCCTTTTACTCAACAGCGTGATTTTCAAGAGCTTGCTGTGTCTTAAACTCCACACTGCCTTTTAAGACACGCTGGGAATCATGGCCCCTCTCAAATGTTTTTGAGTGTGTTGTTGAGGTGTTTTGAAGTACATGAATCCTTGCTTTTAGATTAAATTTGGCTTCTTCCTGGGAATGTGGCCTTGACCCCCATGCAAAGTTCCCTTGATAGTTATTCCATACATTCCATGTAAAAGGATGAGGGTGAATCTTAACAAAAAGAAACTGTACTGGCTTATACCAGGGATCAGTATTCAATGAACTTACAATTTGTTCCTTTGGAAAATGATCTCAACTTATTATATCTGATTTCTTAAGTCTCGGTGACATCTCTATAGCAACTAGAATTTTCTGCAAATCAGTAATTTTACAAAACATTTGCATACCAATCCTTTTTATAAACCATCTCTCAGAATCTTAGGAAGTGTTCACAGATAATTCAAGTTCTATAAATCAGCCTGAAAAAACTTCAATTAGAGCACGGTGAATTGGGCACCAAAGTGTGGGCCAAACAATTTGGAACTGTTTTAAGGTCAAAATCCACATCTGTGATTCAAGATAGCTGTCACTGTGCCTACAATATTTCATCAAACAGAGTCAGGGTCCAGTGTAGTGTTATATCCCATCTGATGACTTGTGGGTCATTGCGGGGAGTATGGTGAAAAGGAATAAAAAAATGAAAATGTTATTTTAAAATGCACATCTCTTGGCCTGACAACTGAGAGAAGCATACTTATGTATGGAAAGAGGTTTTCTTTAAGATATTGACAGCTTTGATCTGACAGTAAGGAAAATAGCCTGGTGTTAACATCTGCTGGAATGAAACCCAAATCTTTTCTCTTATTCCATTTGTGCTTCAATGCCATCCAGGTGAGAAACTCCATGTTCAACCTGTGTCCAGTACTGAGTGTGTCACACACTCTCCAACCTCTTAGACCACCGGTGTTGAATAAATATTTCCGTACAAATTCAAGTCAACTACCCACAAGTCCTTGCTGCTTTTTCTCTCTCATTCCGCCAACTTCTGAGCTAAAACTGGATGGTTAAGAGACACCTAAGGAGAGATAAATTCTCTAAAAGAGAAAAATTAACTTTCTCATTGCAGGCTTTGGAGTGTGATATCATTTTTATATGGAAGATATTTCCCTTATCTATGATCAGAAAATTACTATCCTTGAAGTCTTGACTGAAGCATTCCTCTTTTTACAGAGATTTTGCTAACCTTCCTTTCAATATTTCCATTATACACTTTCCTAATTTATTTCATTAAAAATATAGTCAACACAAAAGAGAAGACTTTATTAGTCAATGTTTTCAGAAAGAAACCAGTAGCCCACATAGCAATAGAGAGATAAAGGGGATTAATTAGAGAAATTGACCACGTAACTATGGGACAGAAACGTTCCTGATCTGCTGAGTGGTGGAGAATCAGGGAAATAGAGCACTAAGTTCAAGTATAAAAGAGCCAGGGCAGCTGATGGTGCAACTCTTAGTCTGAGAATAACTAACAGAGGCAACTGTTATAAATCCTAGAAGCCAAAGGCCAGAGAGTTTAGATCTATGACTCCTAACAGCATTGGAAGGACATGCCTAGCACAGGAGAGAAAGAACACATATGCGATATCTCACCTTTCTTCTTCCTTTGTTCTGTCCAGGCTTTAAACCTGGTGGATGGTGCCTACACATGTTGCGTGAGGGTGAATCTTCCTTCTTGCCAGTCTCCTCCAGAAATATCCTCATGGACATAGCCAAAACAACTCACTAGCTATCTTGGCATCCCTAAAACTAGTTAAGTTGATACCTAAAAATAACTATTATTAAAAACTAACAAATTGATCCACAACTAAGAATTAAAATTCAATTTTATTTCCCTCTGGTGTTTTCTTCCATATGAAATCCATTTTGATCTTTGTTTCTAGTCTTCTTGCTTCTATACCCGACCTAAAGTAATCAATCTCTCATGAGTTTGATTTAACTACTTCAAATCCACTCTTAAAGCACGTACGTGCATGCCCCGTGTCAGCAATAATATACCATGTCACGCTATAAGATTTTCATTCATAGAAATATGATATTCTTCCTGTTGTAAACTACATTTTTGAAGTTTATCCTCATTGATATTTAAAGATATAGCACATTTTTAATTACTATACCTGTTATCATGTCTTTCACATGCATTCACTAAATTTTGTAAGTGCCACAAATTTTTCATGAAATTATTTATTTTGCTCATCATTTTTTCTCCATGGCATAGCACAGTGCCTGACACACTACTGGCAAGCAGTAAAATACTGAGTGAAGTTTGCTCTTTCATTTGCCTTGAAATGAGCTTCTTGTATATTTTTAAAAGCCTGAGTGTGAAATGGCTTTCTCTTGCTTTTACTAAAGATTATATAATAATTGAGAGAATATGATGCTTAAGATTTTTGGTCTTAATTTAGTTGTGGGATTTCAGAGCACTGTCAGGGCCATATTCTGGCTAGGAACCTCGGAGGTTATAGAGTTCTGGCTGAGAGTGCCTACTAAAGGCAATCCTGACTCCACCACCTACATGACGTTGGTGCATTAAATTTCCTCTCTAAACTTCAAGATCATCTATAAGAAATGAGAGATGATAACACTTCACCTCCAAGGTTAAAATGGCAAAACTCATGCAAAATTGTTGCAATAGCACCTGGCATATCACATGAACACGGTGGTTATGCTGTTATAGTTCTTGTCATTCTACCACTGAAATCAAATTATAAATTTCCATCTTCTGTGTGATGTTTCATTAGGCTTTTCTTCAAAAACTTTGTAGACCCACCCTTAAAATTCAAGACATGCCTGCCATGCCTTCCTATGAAGCACTGTGCAGAGGGCCTGCACTCTCTTTAGAAGCTATTGCTTACCACCCACAACTCACGGGTAAGACCTAGATGGAGGCCCAGTAAAGAACATAGGGAGCAGAAAACCCATGAAAGCATCAAGAAAAGGCTTACAGCGGGGAGATGTTCCTCAAGGACACCGTGGAACTCAGCCCTGACAAAGGTAGGGCCAAGCAACGCTGAGGGGCAGGTACCAGGCCTAAAAGCAAAATATGTCTTTTCTCACAATATGCTTTGCCGGTGGAGTCAGTGGAATGCAAGGAATAACACTGACAGCTAATATCAAGAGTTTTAAGGACTCAGGATCAAAGTTTTGTTTTTGTTTTTTTTTTCTGAGCCGGGGATTGAACTCGGGTCCTTACGCTTGCAAGGCAGGCCACCGAACTGCTGAGCTGAATCCCCGGCCCGGATCAAAGTTTTCAATGCTAAATTTTCCATGGATCTGGAACTGGCACCAAGCTTAGAGGGAAATTACTGGATCTAAATATTATCCATTTTGAAACTATTTCACTTCTTTTCACAACTTTTCACTCTTAAAGATCTTAATCAGCGTGAACTGATGTGAAATGCTAATGTGAGCAATGCTTGCACTTTGTGTTTCTGAAGTTTCATCGTGTCTCCTTCATCACAAGAATCAGCTTCCAAAGTTGCTTGTTTCACCTTTGTAAACAGTCTTTAGCTAGACCCGGAATAACCTCAACACTCCCAAGGAAATCATAACATTTGACGATTTTCTGGCTATCCAGCCTGGTAATCAGACTCAAAAACCCACCCCCACGAAGTCATGGTTGAGTAGAGAGGCCCTTGAAGAGTTAACTTCTTTACCACTCGCTCAGAATTGGCAATTATGAATGGCAAGTTGCGCCAACACGAAGCTCTTTGGCAGATGTTTCATTTTAAAGAACATTATTTAAATTTAAACAAGATTCAAACTAATGGGTTTCTGTGTGGGATTTTAGATATAATCTGATGAGAGCAGTAAAGGTGTCTAGACTATAGAAGTAACTGTCAGTTCGTCACATAAATGGAAAGACGAACCACTGAGTCAGGGACATAGCCAATGAAATGCCTTAAGATATTTCTTTAAGCCTTTTGAAAATGGTAACCCTGAGCTCAATTACTGCTTCAAAAGCTGAAACTCTGTCTACTGTGTACCTTTGTCTTCCAGTGATGATTGTGGGACCTCCGAATATGTAACACACACCAGGATGGTGGAAGGTACTAGCTCTGGTGTTGAGTGACCCCTAGACTTTGACCTGCATCCTGAACACACCTTTAAAATATTTCATTGTTATAATGCTTTTATGCATTTATGGCTTTAAGGTAAGAATTCTCTCAGGCTTAAGACGTAAATTAAAACCATATAGTGTCAGCTTCAATAAGGGCCTCTGTTTTTCAAATTTTTTGACTTTCTCTTAGAAAGACAACACTGCTCTAAGAGGTTATTCTTTTTTGATAGGGCTCAACATTTTTCCAGTCATTCTCAACTCCCCTTCAAAAGAATCTCCCACTAGAATTACGTGAATATTGTGCCCCCAAGGTGAATTCAGTTTTTGGAACAACAAAATATTGATTTCCCATTGTGTGGCTTCCATTTAATTTAAACCAAAATGCAAGATTGTGAAAGGCTGGTGAGCGAGTATGCTGATATAACCCTTTCCAGTGATCCTTACAAACTTCACACATTTCCAGTGCTGAATTCTGTTGACAGATACTTATTTCAATCACATTTTGGCCTTATGTATCCTTTGAAAGCCTAGTTACAAAAAAAAAAAAAAAAAGCAAAAAAAAAAACAAACACTAAAATCTTTCTTACAGCCTGGCTTTTGTAGCCCAGGGGGATTCCAAGAACTGATCTGATGAACATTAAACCCTAGCTGTTTGCCCAGTTCAATGTCATTTATCACAGTTGCTTTAATTCTTAAAACTTACTCTGAAATACCTCTAAATGTATTGGCTAATTCATAAATGGACAAAGAAGACAGCTCTCTACCACCTGCAGCATATACTTTGTCTTTGCAATTCCTTCATTCGTGTCCCAATCTAACAGAACTGGAAAACACTCCTAATGCATGCACTACTGATGTGCATTATCTTGCTAATTATTTCCTGATTTGATTTCTCTCTACCCTCAAGATCCAAAGATCTTTCCTAAGATATTTTTCTCATTTAATGTGATTTTATAAATCCATAGTAAATAAACATAGAATTGGTTACTTTAATATCTTTTCCTTTGCTTTGTTTCCATGAGTAATTGATGAAGCCCCTGACACATGATTCTTTGTTCTAGGAGGTGTATTCATATTTTTCTCAGGTTTTGTCATTTTTATCATTTAATAGATATGCCAGCCCATCTCCTCACTGATAACTTCTAGATATTTTTACCCACTCTTTTGTTAACCCACTCTTTTAAAAATTGATTTAATAGTGCAGAAATAACTATTCAGTAAGACTGTGTTAAATATTGTATATACAGAATTATATCGATAATATTTTGAGATTGTGTCTATTATTCTCATTTTTCAGATAAGAAAACAGAGTCACAGAGAGATTAAATAATCTACTGGAATTACACAGGGAAATAGTAATGTAAATAATAATCTTTACTTTCAAATCCTGAGTTTCCAACTCCTTACAATATTAGACATATTCATCAATGGGTCAGATTTTGAAAAATACTGTTAGCTGGTGGAAAGAGGAAAATTTTACAAGTTGTTGTCTCCCAAAAACTTATAATATGCAACAATAGAAGCAAAAGTGTGTGTATACTTGATATAGATGTGATAGAAACCTGAGAAAGATAATAGTCCTTCAAATGTTAAGAGGCTGAAAAGATTCTTGATGATCCAAGATGGTAGATCAAATGAGGTGAGGCCTTTCATAAATGGGAAAATGAAAGGCAGTGCAAATTTATTAGTTTAACTAAGTGCCTAGTTCAGGTGTAGATGCGCTATTAAAGTTGGTCTTACTTTTCTGTCACCATCTTTTAGACCTTTTAAAATACTCTTCAGGGTTGGATCTATTTTCTTCTGTGACTTCCAGCCATAGTGTCATTCATATATATATATATATATATA
>NW_022900945.1:16585625-16660971 GCF_012274545.1 Fukomys damarensis | reverse complement strand
CATAGTGTCATTCATATATATATATATATATATAGAGAGAGAGAGAGAGAGAGAGAGGGAGAGAGAGAGATAGGTAGGTAGGTAGATAGACACGGAATAAGAAAAAGAAAATCTTTTCTTCAATAAGTCACTCAAAATTCACGGAACAGATTTTTATTGCTCATGATTGACCAGTCTTGAAACACTCTCTCTGCCCTAAACCAATCATTATGCTCAGAGAAGAGGGTATGCTAATTGCCTTAATTAATTCAGGGAGTACCACTGAAATTTGAATGGGCTAAGTTCTACACAGCTAGGAAATTCAGGCTAAGCAAAGGGATGGGAGTAATGTCCATGATTAAAGCTTTCTGCTTTAAAATCTCTTGATTCTTATGTGCTATGTAATAATAATAATAATTATGTGTATATATATATATGTATATATATAATAAGAAATTAAAGTGACATACTCTTTTCACCTATATACTTTCCATTGATTTTTACATGTCATCATTATTTATAAATTAGTAACCCCTTCTTAAAAACATGCATTATGCATTCACACTCTGAACTATTGTTTTTGCTTGCTATTCTCTTTAGGAGCTATCTTCCCTTATTCTTCTAGGTAGTAGCAAGCCTCAGAGCACAGATGCCTTTCCTCATTGCCTTGCCCTATTTTAACAAATTTCAAGATCATTCTTTGCAGTTCACTCTCATTTAAAATCATGGCTTGTATTGGTAGTTATTTATCTTTGTGTTTATGGATTGTCCTTTTAAGCTGATAATTTTCCAGAAGTTGCTCCATGTTAACCAAGGTAGTTGTCTATTTAAAATTAAATGGTATTTGTATTTGCATTTACAAACATATGGTCTTGTTCTGGTAAAAGAATGCTTTTCAACTTGTCTAGGTGGCAGTGGGCCTAGAAAATCATTATGATCCTTGTATTTTATGTATCTAGATATACTATTTCATCACACATTACTTATCCTAGAATTGATAAAGACAGGTAAAAAAGTAACATTGAAGGAAAAAATATGAGAAGGAAAATATTAAAATGTTATTAGTGCATAAGTGTTACTGATATTTTTCTATTATATTTTACCTTGCCTTGTCTTGTCTGTTTTGGAGTTTTGTGTGTGTGTGTGTGTGTGTGTATAGCAATAAAAAGATGACCTTTTTAAACTATTAGTAATAACAATTCCTTGATTCAGCTCATGGATTCTGGAAGTTCTATGGGGCCAGAGGTTTAAAATATCTGCCACAGTGGCCAAATGTATTTATGTAATTGTGTGAGGTATGTTATGATAACAGGTGCACCAATGTGACAGGACTCAGACTTGTTCCCTCAAGCTGTTACAAGCAGGGTCTCTAAGTAAGATCTAATCAATTACAGCAATGCAGGAAGGGCTAGCCTTTTTGTTTCATCAAGGTATTAAATAATACAATGCTCAAGTGTTTAATTCTGTGTTCCTAGTTTCTTAGAATGCTAAGGAAGAATATACATGGGTTCAAGGAACGGTAAACATTTCATTGGTATCTCCCTAGACTTTTTATCTTTAATGAACCGTAGACGATAACAAAGCACTCACACTTCTTTAGCTCCAGTTATGTGCCAGGTACCTTTTCTGAATAAACCATTACATTCATTTTATTCATTCCTTAACAGAAAAGTTTTAAGGGCTAGAACACAAAAATAAAAAGGTATAATTATGACACACAAAAACAAACAGTCTTCCAGGTGTGCTGGTATACACCTGTAATCCCAGCACTTAGGATGCTGAGACAGAAGAATTGCCATGAGTTGGAAGCCAGCCTGGACTATATAATGAATTCATGGCCGACCTGAACTACATAGAGAGACCCTGTCTAAAATGAAAACAAAAACAGAAAAACTTACATGTTCCCTACATTCACGAAGTGTGTGTATTCCAGTGAGGATGCCAGGTGCTACCCAAATTCATAGAGACAAACAATGCTAAGAAGGAATAAATGTAATTTTATCTTCAACAGATCTTTAAAGGAGCACAGTGCACCCTATTCATATGTAAGGAAGTTAAGGAGCTTGTCCAAATTTTCAAGGTTTTAATGATCACCAGGTGATGCCCTGTGTTTCTTGGAATATAATACAGCTGAGGCTTCAAGCAGTTCTGCAGATTTCCACCTGCACAGTTGTATATGTGGCTTAGAGAGAGAGAGGATTCAGCCTCAACTTGTTCATACTTTCTTTATTAAGTAGGCATCCAATCCATGGAAGATAAAAGGCAGTATTTTGGGGGCTGCATCAATTCCATGAGATTAAGTCCCATTCAATTAAAACAAAGTAAAGAAATGTTTCCTGGCTCCATCGAGTTTCAGGAAGTCCTTAAAAATAAATGAAAGTATAAATGGATTATTATGCCACAATGCACTTACAAGGAACCTTTATTTGCTTTTTCCTGCAGCCATATTAGCTGTGAGACAGAAGTTTGAAAGTTAACCAGAATACGTGTGTGCAGGAGTATCTATCTTGGGCAATGAGGGACCCCTGCCAACTTGAGGATGAAGTAGGGCCTGGTGTGTCACAACACTAAGACAGCTACTCCAGCAGGGAATGGGAAGGAAACTTTGAGTCTCAGGAAATCTAGTTAGGAATGGTTTTTGTAGGCGGTCACCATGAGCTGGTGAGTTCTTCGATGGGGGCAGGAAACAACTTTAACAAAATAAATTCTATAAAAAGTATATATCATTTGGAAGGAACATGTAAGTCTCCTTTTCCTTGTTTTCCATAAGTATGGCTTTCTATTGTGAATCCTTAGTAAATCAACCTTACTTTTTCAGTGGATATAAATGAACACTCTCACATAGCTCATTTCCCAGCTCTTTTTAATGAGAATCAGAATAGAAGAATGGGTAAGTTGGGCTGTTAGTAATTTGATACAGAACTTTTCACCTCCAGGTCAGTGGTAAGTGAAACACATTTACATATTTTTAAGTGGATTTATTGCTTTTGAAGGGAGCCCAGTTTTACTCCTTGACACCAGCATATTTTATTGTCAGAAAGCCCACAGGCATTCAAACATTGATTGGGAGTAACAGAAAAAGGGTTCAATTTCAACTGCTCATCAGTGTTCAGCTTATCCTACAAGATCTTCTTAAATTGTTTTAATTAATACTAATTATGATTCTATTGTAAAGATTGATATCTATCTGATGACAAATTGGATATGGACCAGTAGGTTGGGTTTATTTTACTTTGGAATATGAGCTATCTATTGGTGTAAAAATAATTATCCATATCTGGTAAAATCAAGGAAATTTCTGTAGCACTGACTTTGTGCTAAAGTGAAAAAGAAACAAGTTATAGAAATGATGTGTTGAGTTTCAATAATAGGAATATGGCTTTTGCAATTAGAAAACAATAATTCTAGTTACACTGATCTCAGCATCAAGGAAATTAGAGGTTACTATTTCTGGATGTGCATGCCTATGTGACACCCCCTGAAATGATCATAATGGATTCAACCCTCTCCAATTCCCTAACCTCTAAGGCAACACATCCATGGCAACAGCTAAGCACCATCACTGTTTCTGAACTGTGAAAAAAAATTACAATTTCTCACTTCCTTTAATCCAAGCTTGTGTCGGGAATTTTTTTTTAATTCTACTATCATTGGTTTATAATCTCTACTTTATCAGATTAATTAATACATGATTTGCATATAATAACAAATACAATACAAGGCCAATATCTTAGCTACAAGCCCCCTGAGTACAGAACGTGGAAAGGAACTAGTGTGCATATTCCGTGTGAGGATCAGGAGCCCCAGGAGCAGTGGGCATACAGGGATGTGGGAAAGCCAAGTGCAGACCTGGAGGACTGGCCACCACCCTGGAAAGCGCCGTTCTGTCTTGTCAGACTTTTGAAGGAAGCTTTTGCACTGTGTATCAATCAGCACAGTTTATCTGGAAGGTAACAGGCCGATGAGTTTCCTCGCTGGCTCCTGCTCTCCAGTTCAGCAAAATCTCAGAGACATGAAGGTCTCCACAATCCCAAGTTGCGTATATGTGATGGCAACAGGGGCCCTCACTAGAGCTTCAGGGAGACCTTGTGGGGCCTAAGCAGGTACCGAAGCTGTCAGGTGCGTCGCTGTGAGCCTGGTCAGAAACTGTGCTGGACTGGATAGCAGATCCGAGACTGGAGGAAGAGACGGGAGGGGGGCGTGCAAAGGGTGAGGGAGAGGTTTATGGAATGCACTGCCCTGAGAGTGCTCAATATTCCATGTCCACCCAAGGAGACACATCTTCTGTAAGGAACAGCAGCCGAATACGGTGAAGGTATTAAGGATTCCTATAGGTGGGAAGGTAGAGATTCACAGATGTTAAATTGTGTTTGAATGTTGTCTCTAATTCTTAGTCATTACTTGGCCTTGGTAACAGAATGTTTTCATCAGTACTAGAGACTAGGGTATGTAGTGAGATACTTTCTATGCCACGGAACAATTATGAATATTAAATGAGATTACATATGCATAACACCTTGTCCATGATTTTGCATAAGCATCGAATAAAAAATACTGACTACTGCACAAAGTGATAATTGACAACCTTCTGTTTTCTTCTTTGTACTTTCTTTTATGCATTAAATGGTATCATGAAGCATGATACATTTTTAATGACTTGAGGATTCCTAAAGTATTGAAGACTGAAAATACAGGCACAGTACATTTTGTCTCTGAGTCTTCTATCAGAGTTGGAAATAGGAATTGATTTAAGCTTCATTTTGCATTCACAAAGTTTCTTGAGTTCTGTCTAGTAAGAAGAGATCAGCAAATAATTTGGTTTACCATTTGACTACATTCTGTGTGCGTGTGTGTGTGTGTGTGTGTGTGTGTGTGTGTGTGTGTACTACCAGGGATCAAACTCAGGACCATGCACTTCTGAGGCAGGCAAGGCATCCCTGAGCTAAAGCCCTGGCCCCTTGCCTACATTCTAATAACATTTAAAAAAATATGATGTTTGGCTAAGCCATTCCTAAAACATCAGTGACCCCGAATGTGTGGTCTTTACAAAGCTAAGAATTCTCTGAAGCTTGATAGGAGTGATGCGATCCTAACCTACACAGCAAAACAGCAAGATCAGGCAAGTCACTGCGCTGAGATACCACTTGGGGCCAGATTTTAATAGCTGACAACACATAATGGATTGACAAAAGCAAAACATCATTAGCTTGAATCTACAAAGTCAACATTTCCATATGCAAATAGGAGCTTGCACATATGTGCCTGTGTACAAGTCTCATTGCTTGTTCAGTTGTCTGTATGTCCTTTCCATTACTTTCCTTTGTCTTTAAGATCCCAGTGGACAGAAACTACGTCTGGTAGCCCACTTTGCAGAACAACAACAGGTGCACAGATCGAGGCTTCACTAAATGTTTTTTTCTTTTATGGAATGATGGTCATATTGTTGATTTTTCTCTCTGACAAGAGTAAGAGCTACAGAGTAATGTCAGCACCCATGAGTAAAAGAATAGTCATGAATAATATGAGCAGTGAGACATAAAAGTTTCCTATGTATTAGCTTGGGTTCACAATATTGATTCTTACAAAAGATGTTTCCTTCTCCACAAGCGGGATAAGTTATATTTACTCAGAGGATGATGAGGCTGTAAAATTTTCCTTTTTGGTGTAATCTATATGTTAGTGGTGTTAAAAATAAATGATAGCGACGGACTGCCAGTCTAATTCTGTCCCACAGGAAAATGTTTTCACCTCTTTAGCACTAAGTTCTTCTTGAGTCATTGTGACATATCTTAGAGACTTATAGGTACCAGGTAAGATCAACAAGAAATTATGAAGTGTTATAAAAACTTAAGTTATCATTATCCTCCAAAACACATCCTTTGTCCTAGACTTAGGTGACATTAGAAAATAGCCAATTATACTATTTCCTTTATGAAAGAAACCATTGGAATTATTGCTCAGTATACCTCCATGAACACACCATGAGACGGCAACCTGTCCAACCTCTTAAGATTCTTTAATCTTTCCTTTCTTTCTCCATGTTTCCTAGTGACCTGTCCTGTTTTTGGCTTGCCCCTCATTTTCTGTTGTGGATATACGTGCTGTGTGTTGAGATCAAGGGGTACACACCTGGTTTGCTTCGCCCAGTTCTATCACTCACTCTCTCATAAAGACTTTGCTCTGGGCATTGCAGCTGGCGTTCTTTCCATTCTTTTCTTTGTTGTTGAACAGCTACACAGGAAAGCATAACGCAGGCTCAAAGTCTCCCACCCTGCTTCCTATCTATCTTGCACCCTTCTTTTACCAACGGGGAAACACATGTTTTCCAAACTCAATTTTTGCTGACCAAAAGTTTGTTCGATCTCACAGCTTGACTTCAGAATTTTCCCAAGTGATGATAAATTCCATTCCCTGGCCGAACAAGGAAATAATCTACAAGCATGTTTGGAAAGAACACTTAGAAATGTCCCTCAAGCTCCAGTATCAGATAAATACATGAAACAAAAGAGGTTCTTAATGCCAGCTTCTTTGTCATTCAAGACACTTACGTGCTTAATGATTGTACATTTGGGGAGGATATTTCACATCAGTCAATGGAATGTATTAAATTACCAAAATCTACACTTTGAGGTACAGGTACTTATAGCAATGGTAGTATTTGAATATGAAAGGCAAAGGTGCAAATGCACCTTGTGCATTGGTCCAGGTTTAGTGCATACTCGGCAAATCAAGTACAGCTGTACAGAGTGCTCATCTAGATTTTCTTCCTTGCTTGCATTGTATTATTTTGCTTACATTTTTTTTTAACAATTTGTCTTTCCTTCTGAAATGTATTTCTTTTATTTCCATCGAGGAAACCACTCTAGTCCAACTTCTTTTTCTTAGCTTACCAAAGCCTAGATAAAACCCTTCTGATAGGTCACTTTCATTAAAGCTGTCATAAAAATAAATGACTTGTAACAGGTAGGGGAAGCATGAACCAGGAGAGGGCGATTAGAATCTGATTTCCCAGAAGTGCTGCAGGAAACTTTCTTGTTCTTTGGGTTTTTATTTTTGTGTTCAGTTCTGGTCAAGTAAACTTCCACCCACCTCTGCCCAACCATCTCTCTTGGGGACAAGGAACTGGCATTGAATGCTATGAAAGGCAGGAGAGAACTCCCTCTGTGGAAAGAATTTTGGAAGTGAACTAGTTTATTTAATCCCCAGGCAAATCAGTAGTCGAACTAATCAACAGCTTTCCCACAGATGAGGTAGGACCATGAGAATTTTTTTAGGGAGTTTTATAGCCAAACTCCTTCAAAGGTATGGAAGAGCTCTCCAACAAGGGGCACACATATTCAAAGAGAGCTTGTTTGTTTTATGGTTATTTTTATCCCACAATAAACAGCTTAAATTTGCAGACTATACTTTTTGACTATAAAGTGGGTTATTTCTCAAGAAGCTGGTGCTTTCCCATAACAGATGGAATAAATAGCAGAAAATGCTGAGATTACACCACTGAAATTCTGATTTATTCAATCATTAACAAAAAGAAGAGCAATTTCAATGTTAATAGAAGGGAAACCCAACTGTTTCAGCTTTTCTTCTGAAAACTTGTTTTCTATGGAGAACACTGCTCTTAGGAAAACACCTATTTAAACCTCAGTAATGTATAATCTTAACTTCAAGCAGCATGGATGCTTAGGTTTGGTAATTTGTAATACTTCTGCAACTAGGGATGAAATATTAACTTTCAGTAATATAAGCAGTATTTCAGTACAAATACTAAGTGGAGAGAAGTTACACTATCTTTGGGAAAGACATAAAACACTTTGTAATTTAGCTTTCAGAGCTTTTCAAGTCAAGGCTTCTCAGCTTGTTAGAGAGAACACAGTCCATACCCTTTGGAGACAACGATTAAGTTCAGCGTGTCTTTCTCAGGACATTGTTAACAAGAGGGAAACAAAAGATATTTAAATGCAGCAGTGCTTAAAATAATATCAAGGAGACCACTCTTATGTTGGAAACTACAGTGAACATGTCCTGAAACAAGTATTTGAATAAAATTTTAATGTTGCTATAGGCTTTAAGAAGAAAATTTCAAATTTAAATTCTACCATACACACATAAGTACAAATGACCGTGAAATATATACACATGTGAGTACATGTACACACACTCACAGGCTATGTAAGAGGGTGTAAGAGTCGTCTATTTTATTTGCATATCAAATTAAGCCTGTAGGATATAAAGATTTAAGCTCACATATGTGCTTTAATTTTAATATTTTTTTTTTGAGATAGGGTTTCACTATGTAGTTGAGATTGACCTGGTACTCACTATGTAGCCCAGGCTGATCTCAAACTCACAGCGATTCTCCTGCCTCAGATTCCTGAGTGCTGGGGTTGCAGGCATGTGCCACCACACCCGGCTGTGCTTAAATTTTGAAGTCCTTGACCTGGTTGTATGAAAAATCATTCAATGAATTTGGATATGAGAGCCTAGAGCACAGCTCTGCCATTAATCCGTTGGGTGACCTCAGTTAACTCACTTCATTAAGATCAAAATATTTCTTTTTTTTTTACAGAACTTGAAAATTGGGCCTCTATGTGATCTATAAACAAATTCCATCTAGCTCTGAAATGCTTTAATTTCAAACTTTTCTTTTTGTTCATTTGTTTTCCGTCCAGGATTTCTCTTCTTCTAAGTCTCATAGTAGTGAAAAGAAATCAATGATAGAATTACATGTATGGCAGGAGACAACATATACTAGTTAAAAAGAAATGTTTATGTGAGGAAACTCTCCAGTTTTGTCTTTTATTATATTTCATTTATCAGATAAAAGTTATTTAAAAGGAAGTGGAGGTTGTGCCCTATTAAAACTAGAATGGAAATCCAATCAGGTGCTTTTTGCTGTTTTGCTTCTTTTTGCATAGGTTCTCACTGTGTTGGCCATGCTGGTCTCAAGCTCCCGGGCTCAGGTGATCTTCCTCTCTTAGCCTCCTGAGCAGCTGGGTAATTAAATCATTTTGTAGGCTTCTCCATTTAATAGACTATCTTTCTTGTTCATTCCTCCTTTTCCTTAAATCTCTGCCCTACTTCATTTCCTGAAATCTTCGAAATGGAAGAGACATTCGTGGTAGTTTTCCTACAAGTTTTAACAAAGCTATGTGTACAGCCCAGCTAAACATTTTAGATCCACCTGTTCTGAAAGTGGACGTGGCTTCTCCTGGCTCAGTCCTGTCAGCAGACTGCGACAATGTTATCGTTCAAATCAGGAAAGTCTTTTAAATTGTGCTGCCCATTTCCATTTTCAATGCACCAAATAGCTGCAGTTATTTTTAAACCTCTTCAGTTCTCTGCGCACACACAGAGTATCGTGCCTCTTAGTGCAGGTGCGTGTTTTGTTGGGGTTTGTTTACAATGGCAGAGCTGGATTGTAAAAGCCATGTATTATGAATAAACCAATGCCTGAAATAAAGTGGAACCTTGATTTATTTGGGTAGGTCTCTTTTCCAGTGCTGCAAATCATATTTTCATTTACCTTTGCATTCTATTTGAGCCACGGGCACTGAGGCTGACGAATGAGAATCAAATGAAGTGTGCTAAGTGCTTCTGCTGGAGGGTTTCATCTCCCCACATGTCGGCCTGTGATTTATCTCTGCAATATATCACCCAACTTATTTTACTCTACTTATTTTATTTAGTGTTGTCACAAATAATATCAATTGGCCATTGACTATGAACCCTAAACAGTGGTAAATTAATGAAATAAGCTACATTTACAGAACTCATCGGTCCCCAGTTTGATTACAGCCACGTTGGCAGCACTGGGCCATTTACCACAGATGAACCTCATTCATTAGACAAGCAGCTTCACGAGTTCTTTGTAAATTGTTATGCATAGTATTTGCAGGGATTTTAATGAAACACTTAAAACTGGCTCTTTTATATCTCAATCAGTAAGTATTTTATGTGTATGCAATCCGCAGTTTCTCTTCCTGTGAGTTCAGTCTGAGTAAGTCTGTCTGAAGTAGATGTACCTGGTGGAAGGGAACGGCCTCTCTTTGTTTCTGAGAGGATGACAGGGACCGAGGAGGGGCTCAGGACATAACCAGAGGGTAAGGGGTTGCACGAGAAGTGATGAAAGTTGCCTCCCTATACAAGGAAGTGTTTCTCTGCCCTGTGTGATCATTCCAATTCCTGTACCCTTCTGCAATGCTAAGGTGTTAGGGTGCATTTCGGACCACAGAAATGCAGAATCACAAGCAGTCCGTTTACAGTGGAATTTAACTGGGCAGGTTTCACCGAAGGAATCACTTCACAAAGACAATCTCACATAGAAATGTCAGTGTTTCTCTTCGGCGGCTTTAACAAACTTAAGGAGGCCAAATGTGTCCCCCCAAAAAGTGCTGCCAGGTTAAGTGAAGGCTGTAAATCAAACACAAGAGGGGTAAGCGAGTTCAGAATGAAACAAAGGCCTCTGGGTACAGAGGAAACTGACCCAAAAGCAGAAGGGGTGAAGAGCGTAAGGAGGGGAACGGGTAACCAGCGCGGAGCCCAGCTGTGGGCGACTGACTAGAGCTGCAGCGACGGACGGCAAGAAAGCAGGACAGAGGCTCGCAGGGGGTGGGACAAGAACATGCCTTGTAGTATTTGTATGAGACTAGTACAGCATAAAAGTGGGAAACATTGGCAAGGGCCTGTCTTTGTCCTGAACATGAAGGAAGGTGCGGGGCCACGTAACAGGGCCGCCCCCACCCCCGTATTTAAGAAGACCGTAGGCCCTCTTGAGGATTTCACTGCTGTAAACAGTTCTGAGCCAATCACAGAAATGCTTATTGTTGAGACCGAAAAAGATATTCAGTACCTCCGTTTTACTAAAGAATTTGGTGCATTCCTGTACCTTATACTCCTGCATATTGAAAAAAAAAAAAAAAACTGAGTCCTGGATTATAAGAGTTTACAAACTGAAAGGAGGGAATTTAGATATTCTTATCACAAAGATTCTATTAATAAAATTTCTTGCATTATTTTGTAATTTCCCATAGGAAGTTCTTAATTAAAATCCAACTTACATGTGCAAGTAAGGTTCATTAGTATAAGTTTTTCAACATTTTTAAATAAAAAGAAAAACAGCTATTGAAACACTCTCCTAATAAAGGGAACACGGAATTAAGAAAAAAGGAAGGAAGAAAAGAAGGAAGGGAGCAAGGAAGGGAAGGAGGGGAAGGGAATAATTTTCTGACATTCACAATGCTCCTAACACAGGTTATGAGCAGTAAAGAAGATGTGTTTTCTTTTTTACCTTGTATTTTTAAAAAATACAAATATTTGACTAGGATAACTTTTCACATTAGCAGACTATAACATCTGTGTTCCGTGGAACACATGTGGGGAAATGCTCTTCCTGACACTTGTGGAGAATTCTCTGCAAATCTGTAATCTTTTAGAGTTTATCCATGGAAAATATGCTCATGGACAGAACTGCTCGGAAGAAAAAACAGCGTTTAGGTAGGGAATTCTCAACTCTGAAATCTGCAGCTATGACTGATGAAGGAATGAAAATCTCATGCTGGGCTTTCCCAAACTTCAGATTTTTTTTCTCCATAATTGAGTTGAAATTGCAAGCTCAGCCTTCAGAATTCAGGAGCATCATACCACAAAAAAGTAAAATAAAAAGAAAGAAAGGAAGGAAGGGAAGGAAGGAGGAAAGAAAGAAAAAGGAAGGATGAGAGAAAGAAAGAGAGAGAGAGAAAGAAAGAAAGAAAGAGTAAAGAAAAGAAACTCCTGCAGATTCAGATACCGGTACACACAACAATCTTTTTCCCATTTTTGAAGTTGCAGACGTGATTGAAATGGAAATTGCAATTCCTGTGAGCAATTCCCTCCATTCTCTGAATTCTAAATTCTCCGTATCAGTTAAAACTCCCAAAGTCTCTCTCTCTAAAATTAGCAATGATCCGCTCAGCGTCATTTCTCAGCTGTTTCTCCTGCGGTCACTCAGAGGCCTGATAAGCACGTCCTCGCCCCAGGGCTCTGTTCCACACCATCCTGACCATCCTGCTCTTCCCTTTCACCTTTGGTCACTGTTTCTCATCCAGCGATTTCACTGCTCCTCTCATGCCTCAGAGCCCAGGTTCTAATCAGCTGTTTGCTTCCCTTATCAAGTTTTCTCAGCGTTCACACCTAGTATTTTAGAACGATCACCTCCGAAATATTCCTGTCCACTCTGCTTTCCTCTGTACCGCAAGAGCCACATTTTTATTTCCAAATATGCAAGAACATGTGCTCTGAAATAACCTCCTGATATATCCAGTTTAATAAATTAACAGTACACTTCCATTTACTCCAAAGCTACTCCATTTATTAATGTTATTGTTCTATGTAAGAACATTATTTTCCACGTCAAACATAAATTTCAAATAAAATTTTAATAGAAGTTAAGAAAAACTCAAAATGAAGTTTTTCTACTGTGTGGCCTATTTGCTTTCCTTTGGGTTGTGAAATTCTCTACATCATACATCAGTCATGTATTAATAGTTCACAATCTGCCACTACAGTGTAGGCTCTGTGGATAGAAAGTCAGTCAACCTTCATAAGCTTCATTATTTAACCCAGGGAGTACAAATACAAATAAAATTGAGATAAGGGGAATTTAACTTTATGTGTACAGATGTATAAATTGCTATCAAAGAATAGAAGTGTGGGAGTGGGAAAATATTACAAAAGCTTTCATAAAAGGGCTACATTTGAGATGGGTCTTCAAAGGGTCCTAGCCGGGTGTGGTGGCACATGCCTGTAATCCCAGCATTTGGGAGGCTGAGGCAGGAGTATCGCTGTGAGTTCCCGACCAGCCTGGGCTACATAGCGAGTTCTGAGTCAGTCTCAACTACATAGTGAGACTCTGACTCAAAAAACAAAAAAGAAAAAAACAAAACAAAACAAAAAAAAAGCAAAGGGGTCCTAAAGGTCAAGAATTTTGGTGTACCTTGTGGGGAGGGGGCAGCACTTATAAAACAGTTGAGATTTAGAGGAGACATTAAGGGATAAGCCTAGAAAGATAGTGAACTTGATTTACTGTGTGCTTTGAATGGCTTGCTAAGGAATTTGAACTTGACTCTGAAGCTTAGGAAGATGACTCAAATTGAAGCAGAAAAGTACGTAATCACGTCTTATGTTAGAATGATCAGGCTGATAATAAAGAGGAAGGTCAAGCAAGAATGGGCTTGGGGACATGTTAAGAGTCTCCTATCCAGCTTTCCTGGCTCCAAGTTCTCCTGCGTTTAATTCTAATGCTCCTGGGTGACTTCATAATACTTTATTTCAGAAAACAATTACAAATATTTCAGCTGTTATGTTTTTCTTGTTGTAGCAAAACTCAAAGCCTTCTGCCTGCACTTCATCTTGCTTCCCATTTACTGAAGTTTTGTTATCCCCCATATTCATATTAAACATTTTAATAAAGCAGCTTAAATGAATGGTTTTATAACAATGCCTGACAGAGTGATACATTCTGTAAAAGTAAAACAGACTAGAAGCATAGAGGGAGGTGAGTACTAAATCCTAGCTGAGATAGGGTGAGAGAGAAAAACCATGCTGTTGGCCTCTAGACCTTCTGATGTGGGTCTGCTTTATTCCTCGTTCTCGGGTACACACATCTTCACCCCAGGCATTTGAGGCCTGCAACAGTCTTTCTTAACACACACATGCACACACGCACACACACACACACACACACACACACACACACACACATGCACATTCTAACATAACTTAGATGTCCTCTATATCAAACTTATGTTCTAATCAAACAGGTGTTTATCTTCACTTGAAATATACTCACAATATCTTTGTGCCTTGAATTGTGCAATTCCTTTGGCACGTGCAAACACATTCCTTTTTGCTTTAACTCAGGTTTGAATTACTCTGTAAGACATTTCTTATCTGGGAGAATAAGAATTACATCTTCAATTGTGTTTGCAATTTCTATGACATGCGCTGTTATTCGGGGCAATCTATGAATCTGGGTAAACCTATAACAGAATTTATACAAGTTCTTGTTCCCCAAAATAATGAAAAGAGATCAACATGTTAAGATTTCAAAAACTGAAGAATTATACCTTAGAAACTAGATTTCTTTCTTATTTATCTTAATGAATTAAAAAATTGATGTGTCACATCTGAAAACTTTTTAAAAATATTGAACACCTGGTTAAGAAAAGTATTGAAGGTAAGTACAAATATAATTGGTATGTTTTTAGATTTTGGAGAATTTAAAAGTATTAAATTTGAGATGCTATTAAGTTTTTGTGTATCATTATTTGGTTTTATACTCTCCAATTTTAAAGAAAAATAATAAGAAAAATTCTAATTTTTATATTACTTAAGCAATGAAATGCCTGCAATAATTTTAGTCATTAGTATTTTTAAAAGTGGTGACTCAGACAAGCAAAAGAAAATGAAGTAGGGGTATTCACAGCTAGTGTGAAGCAAATCTGTCTGGAAAGAGCATAAATGCTGAGAATTCGTATGATGTTTTATACCATCTCAGACTCATATTTAGGTGACCTTGCCAATGTATTTATTCTGAATAACCATACAAAGAAATAGCCGTATTCTCAATATAAAATAATAGCCATTCTGCATTTTCTTTTAAAAAAATGACAATGTCTGTTTTCCACATTTCTCCAATGTTAAGCTATGTAAAATGCGATTTATATATCTTTGTAAACCTAGCTACTCAGTAGCAATGAGCACGTGTGACTAAATTTGACAGATTCAGCAAGAATAAAGAACACATATAGCAGTTCATACTATCTTAACAAAGTTGCTGCTATTATATACTTTGCATTAGCTTGCCAGGGCTGGCTTAACAAAATACAGCAAACTGCTTGAAATTTAATGACTCTGAGTCATAATGTCTGAAATGAAAGCGTAGTGAAGACCTGCTATGGAAAGCTCTCTGTGATTTCCACATATCGATATTAATTTTCATAAGCTCTTCTCCCTAAATATGTGTCTGTCCTCAGATTTCCCTTTTTCACACAGATACTCGTCACACTGAATTAAGGTATTAACCTCATTTTAATTTTATAAGCACCTTATGTCCAAATAAGGTCACATTTGTACAAATGAGGTGTTAGAACTTCAACATATGAAATGGAATGCATCACAATTGAAACCAGAGCAAGAAGTTTCCCCATTTTTATTGAAAACATCATTTAAAATTTTACTGATTTTGTGAACAAACCATACAGGTAACATAAATATGTATTAAGAGCAATAATTAGATGGCTCTTCCAACTATATATATTTAAATATTAAAGGATAGCCTCAAAAGTTAGGGTTTATCACTATTTGTTTTAATATGAACACATTCATGGTTCAAATGAATTAGGAATTGTGAAGTAACCTCACATTTTTCATGACTCAGAAATTGAAAAGTGCTTAAACACTTCTTTGCAAGCTCACAAAGTAGACACTCGCTTATGATTTGTGATCCGCTATTTTTCAAACCTCCAAAACATGTACACTAACAATTTCTGCCTAATACCTGATATTCCATGAAAAGATCATCTTACGTTAAAATACATGTGTTTTAGAAGCAATGAGAGCATCATTGTCAAACAACCTCAAAAAATTCTTCTAACCAGTGGCCTTTCAGTATCCACTAATACTAATTCCCGTTGCTTCTCCAAGTACCTTGGTGTGTTTTTTCTTTTTTCTTTTTTGTTTTTCCTGCAATAGGGGAATATCATAGACTGGAAAAAATAGAAAAAGAACTTTATTCAGCTCAAGGTTCTGGAAAGTCCAAAATCAAGGAGCCACATCTGTGTAGGGCCTTCTGTCAAACATGGCCAGAGGAAGGCATCAGTTGACAAGAAAGCTTGATGAGAAGGAGAGCGGGAATAAGAGAACACAGGTGTTTGAAAGAGTTCACTCCAGTTTAAATACCATTAATCCTCAATGAAGGTGGAGTGCTAATGGCCTAATCAGCATTTAAAGTTCTCATTGCTCAAAACCATCACAATGCAAATTTCCACCAGATTAGAAGGGGTGTTCCAACAAATTCACCAACAAAATATCTCTGTCATATGTCTAGTGCTCTCAACACTGTCTGGTGCACTAACATCTTTTGCCTAAATTGCTGAAACAGATCTTAATTGGATGTATACCTTAATTCCTTCATTCAGGAAACATTTGTGGAGATCTACTGTGCACCGTTTTGTTAGAGGGGTCTGAGATAACTGAGATAAGATAAAATATCGCTCTCCTTCAAGGTTTATCTAGAGAGATATGGCCATGCCTCTTTGTGTTTTCCTCTAATTTTACATCTGTACACCCCGCTGAGTGGTTATTTCAAAGAAAACGCTGATCTTACCACTACCTACTTAAAACCTCTTTTATAATTTTCAGCTGCTATGATTAACATCTGAAAGAACTGACGTAGCTTCAAGGCCCTGTGTAATCTAGTTCCTACTTTTCCTGCCACCTCATCCATGTTGCTTCATCTTCCACTTTATTCCAGACACACTGCCCTCTCGGTCCATCTACTGGGGACAATTACCAAATCTCTCCCAAATGTGCAAATCTATTTCCCTGTTTTTTTTTTTTTAGGTCTCTCACTCTTCAAATGTCCATTTCCAACTCATCCGTCATGTCTCAGCAGAAATATAGCCTCCTAGGTGTTTTCTTTACTTAACAAACTAATAATAATGTCCCAGTAATACCTGTGTGTACCTTCTTATTTAAAACAATTATAAATAATCCTATACCTATTGCCTATTTCTCATATAATAAATTCAACTAACACAATACATAGGTTTATAATTTTTTCTTTATACAGAGCATGATACTGGATAAATGGCAATAACTCAAAATATAGTTATTGGATGTAGATGGAATGGGGTAGAAAAGAGACTACTCTGACAGTTGATGAAGCCTAATTAAAATAGAACGAGTTTGAAAGTCAGTGGAAACTAACTTAAGTGGTAGAGGATGGGGTGCTTGTCAAAAGACTTCAGAGAAAACAATGATTTATTATTAGCAAAAGTTTTCCAGTACATTCAGTGGCAAGTTAATCTCACAAAATGCTTCTCAAAAGCATAAGATCATGGTAAAAAGAAGTTTGGCTGCAAATATTTTCTGCATCTTAGAGATTCACAGTGCATATTCAGAGCCTCTCAAGAGCTCCAGGAAGTCCATTAGTAAACCAATCTGTTTAATGAAATTCTCCTTCTTCAGAATGCCTACTATCACTCAAGAGCATTTACTATAAAAAATTTTGCTAGGGATGTGACTATCCAGTTCCAGTGCCTTACCTATTTTCTCATAATTAAAGACAGTTACATGGTGAATCTCATTCTGCATTTGTCCTTGTCTCAAAAGAAAACATACAGCCCTTGCCTTTCAAGGTTGCATAAACCTCATGAATGAGAATTGGCCTATAAATCAAGACAGCTTATCCCTTCTTTGCAAGATAGAATTTAGGTAACTTTGGATAATTTAATAATCAGTATCAATGTCTTTGTAGTATCATAAATGACCAGATAGTTTCCACCTAAAATCACTTTAGCCTAATTACAGTGTTAAAACCTGGAGTCTCCAAATATTTTAGCCCAATATTGGGTATTCATTTATATTTAATATGAATGTGCCACTCTATTAATCACCTTCCCACTGTTAGAACACGTGCAAATTCAAGGAGGAGTAGTCCATTTTGGTCTACAGTTTCAGAGACTTCAGTCCATGGTTGACTGACTCCAAGGCAGTAACATCATGGTGGGATGGTGTGAGGTTGGACAGCTGCTCAACTCTTGCATCTAGGAGGCAGAGAGAAGAAGAGCCAGAGAGGAAGGGACCAAGGGCCTGCTCCCATGGCCCACCTAGACATGTGTAGAAGTATGCTTTACTGATCTCCTAGGCTTCACTAATCTCTTTTTGTTGTTCAGGAGATGATTTTACATACTCCTCGGATTTCATGCATGTACTTGGAGATAATTCTTATAAGTATCACTGTGTAACTGCTCACAAGGGAGTGACAAGGCCAAAGGATGTTGGTGAGAAATAAGTGACAATGTATTTGAAAACTCACTGTTTGGTTTTATCCTAAAAATGACTCGAATACTATTCATTAGTTGTGGCTTGTTTAGGTGGGCTGAGATAAGTGAATCTGAGGAAGATATTGAAATGTGGACCAAGGGCTTATCGTTGAAAGTTTGGTGAGGGGACTGAAATTTTGCATAAATTGCTACCATGGTGAGCTCTGTTTTATTTACTTGGCCTGAGACCGAGGAGAGAAGGATAACAAAGGGGCGTGGTTCTTCATGAGAACCAAAATAAAAAGACTGTCTCGTCACTTACAGCATGGACCTATCAAGGGTTCAGAAAATGAAGGCTATGAAGGACTGATTTTAATTCTTTTCACTGACTTATACTCAGGGAAAGGCCTGAAGGGTGATTTCAAAATTGTTTTAACATTAAGAACATCAACAACCCTTGTGATATAGGACAACCAGTATAGCTAATCCTATATCTTTACAGAGACCACATTCAGACAAACTCTTAGCGAGGATTTGTCACAGCACAGTTATGAATTTGAAGTCCCTTGAATTTGAAAACACTTATCAACAGATAAAGGCATCATCACGATCTAAATGAGCAGCATTACAAATAGGTTGGTACTCAAGCCTCCGTGAAAAAGGAATATGGATCTGACATTAATTTCCAGAATATTTGATGAATTTCCTCAAAATATAAAGACTTGTTCTATCTCAAATCTCAAATTAAAGCACTTATCACATTTAGTGCTAAAATTCGCACTTGAGAGACTACAGTTCTTATTTACATTATTTTCACTTTCCTCAAAGAAATGATAATTATACGTGAACCAAACTTTTTTCAGGTATATAACTGAAAACTACATTTGCTCTTTTCAACCTTTCATAGAGATTTGTTTGACTACATTGAAAGTAGAGACCATATGTAAGATGACAATTTTGATTAAGGAATTTTCAATTTGAACTTGACTTAATCTTTAGTTCAAGTGGAAAATCTGGTAGAAAGGCTTTCTCTCCTCTGTAGTTCTGTCAAATACTGTGACCCATAGAGACAGAAAGAGGAATTAAGCCAAGAAATATACCATAAGTAAAAAGTTTATAGAACTGAACCCAGAAATAACCATGAAAGAACTGTTGGAAAAAATACGCAATCAACACTGCAAAGCCAAATGACTACTGCATCCTGCATTGGCTGAACTTGAAAGTGAAATAATTTCCAAAAATTAAAATTCTTAAGGATAATGAGTTGCAAATAATATAGCCATCAATCTTGATTTTGAGTAATATCCTAGAACAAACATTCAAGTTCTAATGCATTTGGGACAATTGTCAAAGTTCTCCACAAGAGAGTAGGTTAAAAATTAATCAGCAGTAACTTTTTATGGGTTTTATGTGTTGTATTAGTCTAATCAGCTACTAACCCTGCAGGGGCAAGGGCTGGAATTAAGAGTTGTCAAGATGAAGTAAATTGGAAGTGGAAATGATTAATTTTTCTTTTTCCTGAAAAGAAAACGTAGATCTTTAGAAAGTAATTTTTCCTTTTACAAAGTGGAATCTGAGATCCATAATATAGCCTGTTAAAGTAGATTCGTTGACGGCCCTTTCAAGACCTGGAACAGCCTATGAAGCAGGAAGAGAATGAAACAGAACTATCTTCAGCAGCCTTGATGTTCTAATGCATTTTCTGTATTACTACAAATGGCTGCATCCCCCCCCACACACACATCTGCAAGATTTGTGCAATATGCTTAGAAAAGTAACACTCATTGTGATTTATCTCAGATTTCTTAATCCTTTATTATCCAGGTACAACAAAGGCTAAGGTAGCCTCCTGAAGAAATACTTTCCTTAAAATAAAAAGTAGGACTAATGTGGAACACATGTAAAATTATAAACTTTTCCAAACAACATAACTTTCCATGCATGCGGTAAATAATGACCATCACCACTTTTCTTTCTTTCTCTTTCTTTCTTTCTTTCTTTCTTTCTTTCTTTCTTTCTTTCTTTCTTTCTTTCTTTCTTTCTTTCAGACATGTTAAAAAATAGTGTGCACTTACCTTGCACTGCTGGAACATGGCTGTGTTTGGGTTAGCATTAGATTCATTATCTTAACACCCTCAAGGCAAAACTGTAATGATATATGGATGGAGGTCACTGCAGAGCCATTTAACTTGATTCCTAACAAAAGTTGTTTTATGAAAAACATCAGTTGAATTGTTTATTGCATAAATGCTATAAAATATTTTTATTAAAAATGAAAACAGTGATAGAAAAAACAGAAAAGCAGGCAGAATATCCCAAAGAGACCAAACATATTTGAGAGAGACAAAGCCCATTTTGTTTCCCTGGGGTGAAAATGTGCGGTTAAACATGTGAGGAGGATATTTCACTTGATGCGTGTTACTCATCACAGCAGCACCAGCAGGAGCAGCTACAAAAAATGCCCATTAGTTTTTCTACAGTAAACTCTTGCCCCCAAATACACTGGTACACCCGTGGGATTCCTTGACATTACCTCAGCATACTTATTTATAGATGGATTCAGTAATTGGAACTCTCAAAATCAGATCTGAATATTTTCTGTGGCACATTAGTATGTGCTCAGTGTTATGAGGTTTGGTTTTAAGGTCACCCTGTCCAGTGTGTATGATTCCAAACGAGAAGTGTGTAAGTACAAAATGCTCTCCACATTTTTGCATTTCAGATTTGTGTATCTATCCAGTCTCCAACTGATGGGCAATTGGGCTGTTTCCAAATTTTAGCTATTACAAACTGTGTTACTATAAACATGGGTGAGCATATATCACTGTGGTATGATTCTTTTAATTCTTCTGTAAAGATACACAGCAGAGGGATAGCTGGGCCAAATGGGACCTCTAATCCTAGTTCTTTGAGGTGTCTCCATGTTGATTTCCACAGTGGTTGCACCAGTCTGCACTCCCACCAACAATGGAGAAGGGTTCCTTTCTCCCCACAACCCCAATAAAGATGTGGTTTTTCCACAAAATGGAGTACTACTCAGCAATAAAGATTGAGAAACTAGAGTCATTCATAGGAAAATGGATGTATATTGAGGCCATACTCTTAAGTGAAATAAATAAGACGTAAATACCGAATAGTTTCTCTGGTGTGAAAAACTAAGTGTAAATAAGATCCAATTGTATAATTGACAATGTTAAATAGGAAGAAAGGGGCTAAAGGTATAGGGGAAGTAGGAAGGGTAGAGGAAAGGAAATAAGGGACAAGAAAAATTATGAGACGAAAAAATTGAAGCAAAGTCTTTGCAAATGAGGGGTGAAGGGACGGCAGGGCTATGGGGGAAAAAATAAGAACCAAGATCTGTCATGTAAAGTACAAGATCCCAACAATAAATGTAACTGTACTGTATACTTAAAAAAGCGCCAATAAACTCAATGGAAAAAAAAAGATTTACATATCTAAAGTTAGCATGTAAAGACACCTATTTGATATATTGTGATTATGTTCAAGGGAGAGCTAATGAATGAGAGTTAACAGCTCCCAGTTGGAGTTTCTAAGGTAGCTAACTTATACGTAAGGCCATAGCCTATCCACATAGGAATTCTGTGCAAATATGTACCCTGAGATGTATAAGCACATGTGGAAACTGGATGGAAGTCTCCACTGGGGTAACAAAAATATGTATTTAGACTTAATTGTTTCAAGTATCAGAAAGAAGACCAGGTTCTTATGAAAAACCAAAAAGGCATCACAATCTAGTACAGAAGCTAGGTATTTATGTGGATCCATTTCTACCAAAATCTTTCATTAATTTCATCCTTGTCTGACACGGTATTCATCTCGTCTGACATGGGCCGGGGATTTAGCTCAGTGGTTCCACCACATGCCTCACAAGTGCAAGGTACTGAGTTCAAACCCTGGTACCAAAAAAAAAAAAGCTTCTGACATGGTATTCTCAATGCAGTAACCAAGATCATAGTTGTAACATGTAAGATGGGTCACATTGTTTTTTTCTCTCACCATTGCAATGGCTTCCCTTTCCATGCAGTCCAAAAGCCAGACTTCTTTAAAGACACTGACTGACCACATCCCCTGTATCTGAAGGTAGTTATCGTATTAAACTCACCTCTTAGAATTCTCTGCCTGCTCCCTCCAAGGTCCCCTGACATTCCCTCCAACACGATGAGCAAGCGCCCACCCTAAGAGGTTTGATCTAGTTGCATCCTGTTTGAAGTTCTCTTTCCATTCATAGGCATCATTATTTCCTTGACTGTTTTTAAAATTTGTTCTTCAAATCAATTCTGACTGATGCTGCCCTAACCCCGTATTAAATTTGGCCTTCTAAGGGCCAGGGATGTAGCTCAGTGGCACTGCGCCTGCATACAAGGTCCTGAGTTCATTCCCCAGTACAAAAAAACAAAAAAAAAAAGAATTTGGCTTTCTAATCCCCTCCTGCAAACACCAGCACTTCTTTCTTTTTTTTTTTTTTACCATAGCATTTATTATGTATCATTGTTTACTTTATGTCTCCTTCCTCTGGAGGGTAAGAACAATGGGGTCAGAAATCTTTGTTCCGTTCACTGAAGTACTCAGAGCCTGACACAGAGCAGACACTAACAGTTTGTTGAATGAACAATCCCACCTATCTAGTGACAATCTAAATCACTCTCAGTGTCTCACTATCCAATATCTGAGCCCCACTATACGTTATAAATTGTTTCTGTGGTTAAAATTAAATTTTTCCAGTTGGAGTTTATTTCAGAACATTTTTTCATGTGAATTAAGAAAACATCCCCCTCTCACTGTTTTTCAATTTCTCGGTCAAAAATTACTGCCCTTTGTATATAATGCAGAGGCCCTGGCCTCACTGATGATAAAAAGTAGTCATGAGACCACACAAATGGCTTCTTGGATGTGGAAACTGCACAATGACACATGGAGGTCAAAACCTCCAGAGATAAATAGGACAAAAAACCTAGCTGAGTGATTTATCCAGTGTGGTACAGTGAATTGGCAAGAAAAATGGAAGGATATAGGATTTTTACTTCTGGAAAAGTTCATTTTTACCAGACCTTAATGCCTACAGGCTAAATCAAAGCTGTAGAGATTACTATCTTGCTTTTAGCAAGATCAGACCCTGGAGGGCACAAGCTCTAGAAGCTCGGTCTTGGTCATTGCAGGCAGGTGGCACAGTTCCCAGGGGCTGAGCTGTTCTCATGCTCATAGACTCTCCACATTGAATTCTACGTAAAGACCAAGATACTGAGTGCATGTAACAGTGGCGCACTCTAAAGCCCCTGGCTTGGTGTTTGTGTGCATGTATTTGCCCTTAAGTGTGTAGTAGAGGAAGTCAAAGAACTTAGAGATGGTGAGGGATTGAATGTCCATCCTAAGAAATGAACAGTGTCATGCTGACTCTAACGAAAAGCACTCTTCACCTCCTCTGCTACACATTTCCTCTTCCATTTGTCAAGCCTCAGTACAAGTTCCTCAGTGTTTTTCAGATTTTCCCTGTTTTGTTCAAGAGTTGTTCTGTGCATGGACAGTGAATCCTCACAGAGTCTAACCAGCTAGATTGTAGACTATTTCAGCTGTGATATTTTGACTCCTGCTTCTCATCTATCTATAACATTAAGTGCTGCAAATGACAAACTACAGGCAAAAAGAAAGCCTAAAATAAATGTAAGGTAATGAATAAACAAATAAGATAAGTACTGGGCAATTTTTCTCATTATGCAATACCCAATCATATAAAATGTACAGTGGCTAATATATTAAACCCAAGTGATAAAAAAATAGGTTCCCTCTTTTATAGTGATTTACTTTTAATAACTTCACTCTTCAGTATTTCAACATTTAAACCACTAGCTGCTCTTATTTCCACACATGATAAACTGCCCAGCAGATACTTATTTTATATAGAATATTGGATTCTGTTGAAGATTACTTAGTTCAATGGATAATATTTGAGTTTAGCTCAGTAATGGAGCATTTCCCTGGCACATCAGAGGTGCTGGGTTTGTTCCTCAACAACACACACACACACACACACACACACACACACACACACACAAACAATAATGTTCTAATCTAAATCTAAAATGTTCCCTCAAAGTCTCGTGTGCTCAGAGATAGTCTTTTGAAAAGTGATTAGATCATGGGAGTGCTATACTCACCGGTGGGTTAATCCACTGATGAGTTTGACACTGAATAGATTGCTAAGGAGTGGGTTACTGCAGATACGTCATTGAAGGTTGTATCACTTGCTTTGCCTTTTTCTGCTCTCTGCTTTCCTGGCTTTCATAGATTCAGCAGTTTTTCTCCACCATCCCCTTTTGCTATATGATATTTATGCTTTGGAGTCCACTAACTGTGGACAGAACCCTCAGAAACTGTGAGCCCAAATAAATCTGTCCTACATGAAGTTATAGATATTGGGTATTTTGTTCTGGCAAAGAAGAGCTGACCAATAACAGACAATATTTGGAGCAACAGTGCTTGGAGCTTTTTCACTATGGTGATTTAAAATTTTCCATCACATAAATGCAAAGAATATGGTTCCTTATTTTTACAACTCTTCAAGAACCACATTATTTTTTATATTTATACATTTTTTTCAGTAAGTTAGCTTATGCAACTGTTCCCAGTGTCTTTTGGCCTAGAATCTTCATGTACAATTTATGTTCCAGATGTATTTTCATATTATTAATTTTATAAAGAAAATAAATGAATTTATATAAATGAAAAATCACATGGAATGATTTTGCAGAATCATGTTTATCTTCAAGAAAAAATGCAAAACGTTTTTATTTTGGTAGAGATAATATTTATTATATTAGATTTTTAAATTCTGTTTGATGATTGCTTTAGCCACATATTAACTTTGATGAACTCTGTAATGAAGTGGATGAAATGCCTATTTTTGATGAATCTCCCATCATCAAAATACTAAAAGACTGTTTATCTGCTTCTTCAATGTGATTCAATACCAATATTCTGTGAATTAAGCTTGAGAAAAATTTATATAAAAAGTTAGTTTATTCCTCACTTTTTCAGTGATTTATTTGGGGGTTGAAGATAAGTTGTAGTTTCTCTTTTCACCCATTTATGTGCCTTAAAAATAGTTATAGTGGTATTGTCCAATAGCATGTCGAGTTTTAGGCAAACAACTTTATAAAGTAAACAAATAATAATAAGCCCATTAAAATACAATACTGTAGTTTGTTTTGGTTTTTTGGTTTTGGTACCAGGTATCGAACTCGGGTCCTTGCGTTTGTGAGGCAGGAGACAAAAATCACTGAGCTAAATCCTTGGCCCTTAAAATATAACACTGCAAAAGCAGAATACTTTAAAATCTCATTTTTTTCCAAATAGCAAGCCCTTTTAACTAATGTCTAATTAGGAAGGAATTCTACAAAAGGTAATAATTGATCTCAATGCACTCTCCAACATTAGCATAATTCCAAGTGTCATTTTGCTTATTCTTCTTGATTTAGCAAGAAAAATACATTTTCAATTTCTTTTCAGCATAGATGTCCAGGAACACATATGTGATGTTTTGAAGAATTGCTTAGTCAGGTCTAAAATGAATACTTTTAAATTAAGTGAAAGACTTTTAAAATAAGTGAAGGAGAAATAAAAATGAAATGCATGTGTATCTAATAAAACAGACTCTGAATGGGTTAGAGAACATGGCCGTGTCAGCCGCCAATAGTGAGGGCAAAACGGAGAAAGCTAGAATGTAATTGCTTAATCATGCTTTAGGAGGCAGAATCTAGATCAAATTTAAGAGTTTGGTGAAAAAGAGTTCTGGAAGATACCCTGATTATACCTGAAGACATTTCTAGGTAAGGTGAAGAAAAGTTAACAAGCTGCACACTAAATAACTTCTGTGAAAGAAAAATAAATTTATTAATCTGCTGTGAGTGAGAAGACAAAGAAGTTAGGAACAATACTCTTTGGATAATATTATCATGGAATTAAATGATTATCCACAATTTTATATGACACAGAACAAATTTCATATGTAATGAGATAGTTTTTAAAGTATGTTATTTTCTTAGATGCTGTATTCTCTATTATTATCAAATCCTAGCTCTTAAATATTTGAATACTCAGTTAATTTTGACCTGGAATGTTAGACTATTTTTGTGGACTCTGCCACAAAAAGTGAAGGGCTTGTTCAAGTTACAGTGCTCTGTACTCTATGAAGGCCATGCTAAGTGAGGAATATCATGCCCAGTTGTAGATGCCTCGCTTGAAAGGGTCATTGATAACTAAAAGTATACACAGACAGTTAGCAGCATGTGGAGGCTCTGACCTTGCAATCTGAGAGATAATTTAGGATCAAAGAATTCAATGGACTCAGAAGGGTCATTTGGTCCAACAGCATGGTTTGGGAACTTTGAGATATCCCAGTCATGCACCACAGAAGTTCTCACTGTCCCTGAAGAAAGTCACTCTTCCCACAAGATCCTTTGTTCCTTCTCTCTCCATGAACAGAAGATCTGTAGTAGAGACAGATAAAGGCCTTTAATTCCATCTTTCTGTCTCTAATACAGAGATACTTACATGTATCTATATAACAAGTGTCTCTCTGTTCTTCAAAACACAGAATGTCTCTTGCCCAGTTTTCAACATCCTGGCTGGGGGTTGTCATTTATTAGTAAGTAATGTGCTTGCCTGAATGCATAATGTCTTGCATCATAGGAGTTTTGATCTCTATCATTGCAAAAAAAAAAAAAATCAAGATTGTAATAGTTTTTATCACATGATGTGTCCTAATTTTATTTATGAGTATTTAGACTGTTTCTAATATTTTACAATTTCCAACATCACTGTAATTAATACCCTTTGTAATCATTACTCATTTGAATCTCTGTTGGACAAAGTTAATAAGGAGAATTGCTGATTAGAAATATGTTTCTATACATATTGGTACAAATAGATAAGCCAACCCAGAAAAAATCAGCGAGGATAAAATTAAATAATGTTATTTTTCATTTCCTGTCATAGTGGCATATATCGCTGTTACTTTCATTTGCATTTTTTAATAATAATTAGATGAGCGTGTTTTATATGGTTACTTTTTTGTAGCTTTCTCTGAATTATTTCAATTTACACTTTCCTTTTTATTGGACTATTTTTTGTTGTGTGATATCTACACTCAACAGGATATGATAAAGACAGTGCTTGAAAACTATAGTTAATAATCCTTCACAAATAAAAGCTCCTTTTAAGTTTCTTTTGTAATGTGTTTTTCCCTACAAAAATGTTTTAAACTGGCTGAAGTGAAATTTGATGGTTTTTTTTGTAACTTCTAGAAATGTTACACAATATTCACTAATTTCTCTTCTAAGGCTTTTGCTGCTTTGTCTTCATAAACATACAGTCTATCTGGGTTTTATTTTTGTATATCCGATAATAAAGATTTTATTTTTTTCAAAAAAGCTAACTAATACACTGGGATTCATTTAAAAATGCACCCTTACTTAACTTGGAAAATCAAATGGGTTATATCTTGATTTGATAATGTATTACAATTGATTTGCCATTTCTTTTACAAACTTTAAGTTCTACAACTTTATGTTTACTATCTGGGCACAAGTTCCTATATTATTATCAAAATTTCTGCGTATTTTTGCAAATGTATTTTTTAAATGATACTGAGAAAAATATTTATAAATGTGACATACAGTGTCTTACAATTTCTACATGTACAAATTTTATATATTAACTTGGAGATAATATAAATTTTTATAATATTAAATCTCACCAAAAGCCATACTATGATGATATTTTATATATTTATATTTTTTGGGGGGTACCAGGGATTGAACTTGGGTCCTTGAGCTTGCAAGGCAGGCCACCGAACCTCTGAGCTAAATCCTCTGCCCCATATTTTATATTTATACGTGTTCTTTTTTATTCCTAAGCTTTTATGGAGTTTTTAGATAGTTATTTTTTTCCATTTTGCAATAAATTGTTCCTATCATATTTTCTTTGTTATTGCGGTTATATAAGACAACTGTCACTGTTTTACAACATCAAATTTTTAAATATTTTAAGTTATTTAATAATTTTTAAAAGTTATTTTAGCTATCGATCATATTGAACTGTTTTATAGACTTAATTTTTCTTTTAGATTGTCAATAGATTAACAAATTTTCTAGGTAAACATTACAATAAGTTAAAATAATTATTTAGGTTCTGTCTTTGAATTGTACAGACTGTTTATTTAGTGTCTTAGCATTTAACCACTTTGTGTCAATCCTCTTGGTATTATATAATAAATTTTAGCCAATGTATTGTTTATTAAGTATATTTCTTTAAAACAGTTAGATTTCACTGCTGTCATGTGTTTACAACATGATACCAGTCCCTGGAATGACTGTTATTATGGAAGAGAAACTAATAGTTTGCCGTTTCCTAGGTAGCACTTGTACTTCCAGTAGGCAGTGGCCTCGGCAATATTTCAGGAAATCATTAGACTAAGTAAACAAAGCACTGATTTCTTTGACAGGAAGGGGGATGCGTGTTATCTGAGATGTGGACAGTGTAATTTTTTTTGTTTTGATTTTGATTATTTATTGTTTGTCTTTCTTGGATAAAAAGAAGAGTTTTAAAGGAGAGTTTGGAAATAATTGAATAGCAGGCAAGGCAAGGACTGAAAATAGTGAAGCCACAGAAAACCTGAATTCAATCTCAAAATGACCTCCAAATAATAAATAAAAATGGGAAAATGTGTATCTTGAAGGGAGGAACCACGTCTCTCTTGTTTTGGCATGTATCTTTGACAGTTTGTAGCAAGACTAGCCCATAGTGAATACTAATAAAGATCGTTAAATCAGTGAATGAGGAATCAATGCAAATCTCCAGGCTGAGGGCCCGAGAAGCGGATGGATTCACCTGCAGATACTTCACCAAGGTGGACAACGGAGCACTGTTAACATCTTCCCTGCCAGCATCAGTAAATATGAATCAGCAGCCACTTCTTCCTTGCTGAGAGGTTAACTCAGATTAAAGATTGCATCTGGTGTGAGAGGGAAATATCTTAGACACATCAAGAAAGAAAAGTGTACAGTTAAACTGGCAAGATCTCTGATATTTCTGCCTTTGTTCTACTGAGAAGAGCAAGAGAGACTGGGAGGAAGCTAGCTGATAACAAGGGTCAATCTGTTATTGCTTCAACATGGCTTGTGGTCTATAATCATGACACATACACATAAATGAAAAGAAATATGCATCCTTTATGTAAGTTTCAGTATCCTTTCACTGAGGTAAGCCTCTGAAACCTTTTCCCATAAGAAATCTGTCCATGGAAAGCTACAATCTATCTCGCATCACGCAAGCTTTTTAGTGAGGACTAAAACAAAAAATAAACGAAGTGTATACACTCTCTGTGTCAGAAAACATTTGTAAGCCTCAGTAATTTGAAAATGCCTAAATATGCTTTTTGACTGAGAAAGTTTGGGGCAAGAAATGCACTGGTGATTCAATCAAGCTTTAGGGTACGCATTTCAAATGTCACAGTGTTGTACTTGCACATAAAGCAGGGAAGGAACATCAAAAAATATTAATTACTACCAAAAGTTCTGAAAAACTAAAAATCCTGTGGTAACAAAAATTGTGTAAGGAGATTTCATGTGCCCTAATTTCTCTGTAGCTGTGGGCTTCTTGAACACTTTTCATATGGTGCATTAGTTCAAACATTCCAAGTTACTGAAATGCATATCACTGATGTATGAAACTTTTGTCTAGACTTTTTTGTTAAATTCATCATAGATTGAAGAAAACATGGACATGGGAAACCAATTTCTACACTTAGTTCTGATTAGCTTAATGCTTCCTTATGTGTCCTTCCTGTAGCTTAATTTCTCTCCAGGATCTAAATATGAAATGAACTGTTTCTCTCTGAGGCTGATCCTAGGAGACCTTTCTCAGCTACGTAAGGCCAAGTGGGAGTGAGCTTTGATGTAGTTGAATGATGAAAAATGAACTTAGCTGGAGTAATTGAACTCACAGATGCTAAATCCACTTAGTGTGTAGCCCAGCAATCTAACCAGAAAAATCTAAACTAAAAAGGTGAATGGAATAGAGAATAGATAGAGACACGATTGTGGTTACAGAGAAAGGTGAGGCATTTTATCTGGCCCCACAAATCCTCTGGTTTAATATCCCTCCACTTAACAGTTGAATTGGGGCCACTCTTAAGCAGCAATGTTTGGGCGTTTACTGGAGAAAAAGTGGAAGACAGTTTCAGATAAAAATTATAACAGTCCTAAAACTCTGATATCCCCCTTCACTATGGCCATTGTACAGAGCTGTCAAATTTATAATTCTCAGCAACATCTAGAAAGACTCCCAGTCTCGGTTTTGTTTGTTGGTTTTCTGCTGACCCAAACAACTTAGGCCATGCTCCATGAGGACCGTGGTGAGGTAATTGCAATAGACTGGGATGAGACACAGTGTAGTGACGCCCAGTGGGTTTATCTATATGAGCAGGCAACAACAAAATGGTCCTAGAATGGACTGTAGCTCAGCAGGTTCAGTTTCCTTGGCCATCTACACACTCTGTTTAGACTGTAGATTCAATCTGCTTGCAAATCTCCTGGGGAGAACTGCAGGAACTTTCTGAGTTAGCTCTGCCAGGCTAATCTGGTTGTGTGCTCTGTCAATATGGCCACCAGTCCATTTCCAACTCAGTGGCAAAACCATTGAGTGTGGAAAACTGGGGGAGGGGGTGAAGACCTTTGTCCTGTAATCAAGACTCTGCAATTTATTATCCCTGGGAATTGCGGGGGGACCAGCAGATTAACAGAAACTGCTCACTTGGAATCCTAATGGAAAATTTCCCAATCACCCAGGGGAATACTTGAACACTTGGGATATAGGAAAGGGGAGACAAAGAAAACAAACCCAGGAGAGGGCAAAGGTTCAATAAATGCAAATGCTTCTACATAAGTTGATACAAAACACATGACTCTGAGTGACTTCTAAAATGCTTGAATCCTATAAGACACACACACACAAAAATGATCTGAACACCATCTGTTTGTCCTTTTGGTACATGTGGTAATGGTCACTTATCTGACTACCTGTGGATATGGAAATGTGTTTGAAATGATGAAGGACCCTCTGCTTTACTATAATGACAACTACCAGTGACATCTGTAACCTTAGCAGCAGGTTAGAAACTACTTATGTCCACTTCCATTAAGAATTTTACCTCTTTGACACATCCATTTGGTTCTGTTTAAAAAAGGAAATCATTAGTCTGACCTAAAACCACAAATGAAGACCAACTTTTCTCAAGTAATTTGCATATGCTTAACTATTTATGAGTTCCCTGCTGAGCATCAAAGGTGGTTATCAATCTATCTACACCCCAAACTTCTATAGAACCTTCAGTTTCTGCTAAAAACATGCTTAATACCTTATGAAATGAACCTTGAGGTTAGAAACATATTCAGCAGTACCTTCTTTTCCTTAGGGAACATTTTGGCATTTTTTTGTATTAACTAAAGCTTATCCATTCATTCAGCAGATATTTATTAAATAACTGCAATGTGCCAAGTATTAGACATAGTCTAAGTTTAGAACACACTTATATCCTCAATAGTGTATTAAAATCAACCTCACTATCATCTGTTCTTTTATCAGCATTCATAATCACTTCCTCCTTTTACAAAATTTAATTTGCCATTTGTTGATAGATGAGCTAGATGACAAAATTTGACAAAATACAATATATGGAATATTTTTTATTTGAAGCCTGTACTAATAGAATACCAAGGCTTTAAAACTATTCAACACAGCCTGTGGGAACAGTATGTGAATATGTACTACTTTTTTCACTTACATATTATTTCAAGTTTTCACCCAATCTAAAACAAAGGCAGTATTTAAAACTGCTGTATTTAGTATCGCTGCAGCCTAGAGTGGCAAGGCAGCAATCTAGAAGAAAATACTACTGATGCATGGAAATAAGTTATTCATAGTTTTGTTGAAAGAGTTATGCTTTCAACATGCAATGTCCCATGCCTTGTTTATTTTACATTTTGATGCAAATGACTTGGTATCTTAATCTGGGAGCGCACAAGAAGCAGAGCTTTAGAATCTTTGTCCAAACTACCAATGTTCAGCATATTTTCTGAAATTACATGGGTCAACAAGCAAGAAGATTGTTTAGAAAATACAGAATATCATCACAGAGATTTGGCAAAAGATAATCTTACTTCTGACCACTAATGACTTCTAAAGTCTAGTTCACAGCAAGAAAAATGTTCTAAATCAAAACAAAATATGTTTGCTGATGCTTCTTTCAATTAGTCTTTGTTTTTTAGTATGAAGAATAGAATGCTTTTTGATATTTATTTCAGAGACGCATAAAGTCTATTGGATTCCAGCTGACACTGCTGAAGGCAATTTTTAAGATTTTCCATTGTTTGATTGAATCATATTTATATTACTTTGCATCATATTTCTGTGCTGTATAATTATCAAATAGACTATTTAAGAATTATATTGGGGAAGAGTGGGGAAAACAAAACAAAACAGAAAAACTAAACTATAATCCTGGGGTTTGTTTGTTTTCTTTTCTTTCTTCCTTCATATAGTGTTTATAAAATGGGCAAGTCTAGGGGAACTTTCTAATTTGTAGATGTTGGTTCCAAGCTGTGCCTATACAGTTTTATGACTGCTTAGTTCCAAAATGTATAAACACATTACCCTTCTATATCACAAAATGCCCAGGAGAAGGCAATGCAAAAGAAATGAAGCAGAGGAAAATATATTGCACCATTTTCTTTAGGTTTTTTTCATTTAATTTAAAATTGATATAAAGTGATTGCAGCTTTGAAGAGCTGGTGAATGCTTTCTTCTTGTTGTTTCTCCATTTTATCTTAAGTTTTTCAGTTGCACTTGCTCAACAGCCCAACCTAATACAAGTCCTGAGAAAATCTCATCAGGTATTGAGAAGAAGTAGATTTTCTTCTGAGTCACAAACTGAAGTTCTGATTGTTTATTTTGAGGCTAAACTTTTTTTTTAATTTGGTGTGTGTGTGTGTGTGTGTGTGTGTGTGTGTGTGTGTGTGATTCCCTATAGTCTTAACTTTGCCAAGCAAACCTGCTTTTTTACAGGACTGGCAAAGTTAAGCCATCTGTTGGCAAAATGTCTGGCACATCATTTTCAGAACACAACGTCCAGAGGTCAAATTGACTTAGTGTGCCATACGTTTTAGTATATTGTATATTGCTAAACAGTTTATATTCAATAAAAATAAAATTCCATGTTTGAGAGTTTTCTTTTTTATAAAGTTATGTGAAAATGCATTAATTAATGTAAACTCTGGGAGGAAGAATACTGGAAAGCTTTTGTTACATAGTAGGTTCTCCTAACATAAATTGAATTTAAATTTGAATATTACAATGTATTTTGTGCTTTGTTTTGTTTTGTGGTACTGAGAACTGGACCCAAGGCTTGACACTGAGTTACATCCGAGTCTCTCTTAAAACATTGTTTTGTTATAGCGTCAGTAGGTTACCTAGACCTCTTGACTCAGCCTCTTAGAGTGTTCAGATTATGGGTCTGTGTAGCCATTCATAGGTATTGCCATATTTTTAAGAAAAATACAACATTTACTTCTGATTGTGCAGAGAAAACAAATCCAATTCTTGCTTAAATCACAAGGTTAACATAACACAGTTTTCTCTGTAGTATCAGCTCTACTGAAGATATACCCACAAAAAGAGCAGCAAACAATACAAGCTTTGTTCATGAGCATGGAAGCACAGAGATTGATGACTATCATTCCTTTCCCTTTTGCGCAGCATAAACACAATCTTGCAAAAGTGGTTAGCTCTCATTTTCTGTCTCTACTTCCCATTTATTCCTCAAAACATTAAATTAACTAGTCATAGAGTGGCTTTTACTTTACTCTCCAAAGAGCACATAGAAATTTTTTATTCTACAATCTTTCTGGAAGTATGTCAGTAGCCAATGGAAAGATCTCTTTTAATGACTCAGTTTTTCAGACCAATGAGAAACATCATTTCCTCTTTGAAGCAGAACGTAACCATTGCAGGTAAAGTGGCTACCTTCTTTTCCATGTCCTCACAAAAATTGGTAACAATTTTCTTTTTACAGTTACCCGATCTTTACAATTTACATGTGTACAGAACAGATCTTTTATCAAACTTTAAGCTCCTGAAAAGCAAGTAGGCTAGTGATTCATTTTTGTAATGTGAATATATAGCATATCCACTACAAAGCATTACGAATGTTTATTAAGTGAGTGAACAATGGTGACATCTTTGATTGGCTGATATGGTTTACATCAAAAATGACTCCCAAAACTCTGACCTGCTCAGAGGCAGAGCTTTTGAGGGTAGTTACATAGGGGGTGCTATAGGCTTCTTAAAGGCAAGTCACTGGGGCATGATTTGGTGTGACATCTCCCTACTTTACTCCTCCCTTCTCTCTCTGCTTCCTTACAGTCACATAAACAGTTTTCTTCCATGACAGGCTTTTCCACAATGCCATTTTTGCCTTGGGGCTTGACAATCAGAGTTAAATTTTGGAAACTATGAGCCAAATCAAAGCTTTCTTTCTTTAATTTGTGGATGTCAGGTATTATGTCTTAGAGACACAGAGTGACTATGACAGATTTTGGTACTGAACAAGTGAGATGGTTGCAAAGGTAGCATATGACCATATGATTTAGAAGCATTTGGAACTATTTTGAAGAAGGAGTTAGAAAAGATCTGGAGACTGACAAGAGAAATTTTGGAATTCTGTAAGCCAAACGATGGGAGAGTCTGATCTGAGCAAAAACCAGAATGCTCATAGAAATGCACACAGTGAAGAACAGGCCTGGAGGATATCAGGAAAGGAGATTCCATTGAAAATTGGACTTGAGACTATATGTATTATGCTGTGGCAGAAAGTATTCAGACTTTTCAGTAGATTAACATTATGGGAGGTGAGTTAACTAATCTGGGGGAGAAAATTTCAAGGCAGCCCAATGTTCAGGGTATGGCATGGATAAATCTGAGAACACAGGAATCTAAAATATCTGAGGAAAGCCTTAGGCAATGAATCTAGCAACCCCGAGAGAAAAGTCATAAGGGCTGTAACTGATGATACCACGTGGACAAGGCCACCTAAGCCATCTGAGGCTCATACCTCATCATAATATGCACTTGTGCTAAATATGGAACTTTGCAGTTTAATATTTAGTCTGGTGAGTTTTGGTATTGCACTGGTCCCATTGCCTCTATCCCCCTTCCTTTTGAAATGGTAATACTTACCCTGTGCCATTTTATGTTGCCAGTGTTTAACTTTCTTTCTGATTTTCACAAGGGCTCACACAACAGTTTGACTTCAGTCTCAGAGGAGACTTTAAAACTCAGACTACTCAGCAAGACTTAAACTGTTAGGACTTTAACAACTCTTAGAGATGGACTAAATGCATTTTGATTAAAGAGATGTGCATGAGACTTTTAGAAACCAGTAGTGGAATGTTATGGTTTAAATTAAAATGCCCATAAAAACTCTTGTGCTTTCACAGGCAGGGCTTTTCAAAGGTGACTGGATCAAGGAGAGACTATAGTAGACTAGTTGTTGGGAGGTGGGGCATTTTGGGGGCAGGGCATTGGAATGTGATGTGGAGGGATGTATCTCCTCACCTGACTCCTCCCTTCTCTCTCTGCCTCCTGGCTGGCATGACACGAGCAGCTTTCTTCTGTAGTAGGCCCTTCTACCCAGGTGTTTTGCTGTGTGAGCCTGCCAAACATGGGCTGAATCTTGTGAAAATGTGAAGCAAAATAAACTTTACCTTCTTTAATTTGTGGGTGTTGTGTATTGTGCTTTTGCAAAAAGAAAAGTGCCTAAGATATTAGCTATAACCTAATTATAGAGTATGATGAAATGTTTTATATAGTTTACATTAGATTTTTTAAACTGTTGTAGTCAACAGGATCAGGCAAGGGAAAACATTAAATATAGGACACATAACTTATAAAGTTATTTTATGATAATTACCCACAGAGTCAAAATGCAAAGGAGTGCAAGAGATTAACCACACACTAGAAGCCCAAAACATTCAACTGAGGGCCTAGATCCCTGCAGTTTCCTACACAAGCCCAGCTAAAGGCTTAGCATCCAAGGCAATGTCCTTCTCGAGACCAGCCAGTGGCCTAGAGACCATGGCAGGGTCTCATGCTTGTCCATATTGATGATCTGCACCTAGAAGGCCCAAAGGCCAGAAAATCTGTGCTCGTGAGATGACAGATCTGTGCCACCAACCTGATGGATCCACATTGGAGCCAGGAAGTGATGCTCATGGTAAAGATCAAAGCTCCCCCGATGAAAGTGGCAGCCATTCCCAGCAACAGCAAGGACCTGAGCTCCTCCTCTGATGAGAACAACCTAGTTCGCATCAGGAAAAACATCTGCAGCAAGCTTCTCCTAGAAAATCAACAGCTGAGGTCCTCCTCCCCAGTTTTCTTTTTATGGCTATTGGTAATAATCTCCAGGTGGATCCTCCATGCCCAGACCACACTGATTCAGTTCAGCTGGGCCTTACAAGTTGACCTTTAGTCAATCTGCTACAAATGCCAATGATTTTGAGGCAGATCTTTCCAAAACTAGCACACACACTTATTCAAGTACCTTTTCTGTCCCTTGAAAGTATGTTCCAAAATGTATGCAAATAACATTAAGCAACAAAGACCAAACCTCATATATTGTACTTTGAAGTATAATGATTTCTGACATCTTTGAGATATGATTACATTATCAAATGATCTCAAGGTAGTTTTTAAAAGACAATATTATTATAAAAATATTAAAAAGGAGAAGAAAGAAAAGTTCCCTCCATTCACTCAGTCATTTATTTATTTATTTAATAAATAACAGAAGTTTACTTCAAATTTAAATTAAGACTGATTTGACTTTCGATGATACATGTTTGGTTTGATTGTCAAAACCACCAAATTGTAAATTAAAAGTAGAGTGAAAAACTAGGAAACAAAATCTAATAATAATTCAGTTTAAAATTAATAATTTATGATATTAAAATACTTAAAATGTAATTATAAAATAGATAAAGTATATGAACAAATATATATACACATATACAAGAATTTTAATGGCTACATATCTATTTTTGAGACAGGGTCTGGACTGTTTGTAGTTCAGTTTGCACTTGAACACACTATGTCACCTAGAGTGGCTTCAAAATCTTAAATCAGGACTTCTGCCTCATTATTCAAAGTACTAGGATTACAGGCATACATACACATCCAGTAAGAAACCAGTGTGAGTGGTAAAATGATATTGTTTTACCTGAGAACATATTTCTTACAAGTAAATATGGTAAAATTTAGTTTTTGGTTTTTGTTTGTTTGTTTGTTTGTTACCAGGGATCCAACTTGGGTCCTTGTGCTTGCAAGACAGGCAGCAGAACCACTGAGCTAAATCCCCAGCCCTAGTTTTATTTTTTTAACTTCTTACTTTTAATTTTATTTATAATAATGTCACCAGGCCTGTGTTGAAATAAGAATTCCTAAAAATTGTCAAATATTTTAATTTGTGCACATTTTCTAGTTTGGGGAAATCTTTGGGAAAAGCAAATGCTGTACATTGGGCTGCTAAAATGAGTTAAATCACTTAAAACTAGATTCTCAGGTCACTTTTATAAAACAATAGTGCAACAAAAAAATTAATTTTCAAAAGTACAAGTAAGTTTGCCCTCAGATACATGCTCACACACAGACACCAGCCACTTCAGAAATCTGAAAAGAAGATGTGGTTTTTCTATAAAATGAAATACTACTCAGCCATAAAGAATGGGAAATTAGAGTCATTCATGGGAAAATGGATGCATGTTGAGGTTATACTCTTAAGTGAAATAAGTGAGTCACATGTGTATAAATACCAAATAGTTTCTCTGGTGTGAAAAACTATAATTGTACATAAGATCCTAATGGTATAATTGACAATGTGAAATAGGAAGAAAAGGGCTAAAGGTGTAGGGGAAGTGGGAAGGGCAGGGAAAGGAAATAAGGGAAAAGGAAAAAAAATATGAGAAAATGAAAAAAATGGAAATAAAGTATTTGTAAATAGGGAAGGGAGGAGGGGGCCTTAAATAATCTTTGTGTGCATATGATCTTTTTGCATCTGCTTCTTAAACGAGCCCTTACTAACACAGAAAGTGTCAGGAGTGTTCTGAGAACACAGGTGACTGGTATTGGGACAGACTGACTCTTATAATAGAAAATGAATTGGAATATTGTGTAGCATATAGAACAGAAACAGCTTTCCTGTTGCTGAGACAAATATCTATTACCCACAATTTAAAAGGGGACAGGTTTAATTAGCTCACAGTGAACAGGGCCTGAAATAAAGGGGCTATGGTCCAAAAATAGTAGCAAAGGTCATGGTTTCATGCCACACTCAGATATGTCTACTGTAGAAATGTACTTTACTAATCCCCTAGATGACGCACAAGCCAGTCAGGTTGACAGTCCAGTTTAACTGTCCCAGTCCTCTTGGCTAATGCCTTTTACTAGTGATTGTCTGGGAAAATATTCTTGAAGAAAATATTTTGAAGAAAACATCATTTCAAGTGCCATGCTTCTGCCATTTAAAAAATACAAGGCAGATGTGGGGACATTATCTATAAAGTTATTGGAGGAAAAGAAATGAGTATTGCTAAGCTGTATTGATACACTGCCAAAATATATAATTCAAAATTGAGGGCTGTTCATAGGCAGTTAAGGCCAAGCGTAAGAGCCAGAAGGCCTTCTTGGTGCATACACAGCAATGTGCAGCAGAATGAAGCTCTTATGGTTCGAAGAATAGCACTCAAGTAATGTTTACCTTTTCATGCAAGGTAAACATGTTATGCTAAGATCAGAACTCTGGTTAGGAAACCCTGAGGCCTTGAAATACCAGGAGGGGCCGTCTAGATGAACACCTATGAGGCTGTGGACTGTGAAGATCTCCTTAGCACTTAGTATTGAGAGATGTCCCCATCTTCCCTAGTACAAGTAAGGACTACCATTTGTCCTGTGTTGGAAGAAGCTTCTGAAGATTTTCCCCCGCAAGGTGAGAAATTCAGCAGGAGCTTGCCCTAACCTTCTCTCCTGGCCACTAGATGAACAAACAGAGTTAAATCTTTTTTGTTTGTTTGGTTTTGGTTTTTTGAGACAGGGTCTCACTTATTGATCTGTAACTCACTGTGTAGCCCAGGATGGTCTCGAGCTCACAGCGATCCACCTGACGGAGCCTCCCAAGTGCTGGGATTATAAGCGTGTACAACCACACCCTGCTTAACCAGAGTTAAATCTTGACTGGGGATGTGCCAGGGCTAATACATAAGAAATGAGTTCACATACTAACTGAGCTGCCAAAATACCAAGTTACACCAAAAAACAGGGGCTAGGAGTTGAGTTGCGTCCCTTTTTGCTCCTAGTTCACGTCTTAAAGCCCTAACCTTCAGTGTGACTACATATTGAAGATAAGGCTTTTAGGAAATAATTAATGTTATATGAAGTCATAAGGATAAATGTAGAGTCTTAATTCAGAAAGATTGGTGACCTTGTAAAAATAGAGACAGTTACTCTCTCCATTTTTGTGCTGACCTTGTGGGTACACAATAAGAAAGCACCTGACACAGGCCTGAGCCAGCACCCTGAACTTGGACTTCCAGCCTCTAGAACTGTGAGAAATAAATTTCTGCCTTTTGAAGTGGCCCAGTTTATAATATTTTGTTGTAGGTAGCTTCAACCGAATAGTTTAACAGGGAAGTACACATGGATTTGAATTTTAGTGCTTCTAGGTAACAAAAGCAGAAATATGATTAGATAAGAGCTACAGGACCAAAAGGATGGAATCAATGTGTTGAGGTGGCTTTTAGCATCTTGAGAAAGTTGTGATCAGTACTTGGTACAGTGATAATGCCTGAGTTGCCGGGGGAGATGATGGGAGAAAGAATAATGAAGCTGAGCAAGTGGGCATGCAGGAATGAATGTAATATATGACGCCAGAAAGTTCTGCAGCAGATAATATCCTGACAGCCTAGAAGGCATGTCATCTGCCAAGACTGTCATGGCCACGCTGGTGAGAGGAGCACCGAAATCAGTAAGTGGCTCTCCGCTCCAGGCCAAGGGGGAAAGTGAGAACGGGTCAGACAGGCTTGCTAACATCCATGGGAAAATGGGACCCAGAAGTAATGAAAGCCAGGATGTGGTTTAACCAACAGATGCTAAGAGTCATCACTATAAAACTGATAAATTTGGAGGGGAAGAGGGAAGAACTCAGACAACAGGAAGTCCTGGAGATGGTCCAGAGGGCATGGTCACACAATGCAAAAGCTAGATGCTACTTAACATGTAAAATCAGGAAATAGGACAGCTGGCACCAATTTAGATGCAACACTCTGAAATAATGAGATTTTTTTCAGCATACAATATGGTCATGAAATTGCAAACCTCCCTGTGACGTAGTGTCCAAATAGGAAGAATAAATGGGTCTGGAAGCACCGAGTGGAAGCGGTGATGACCCCATTTATCATCACTCCCATGATCCAGTGAGTACTGTTGAACTTTGCAGCACTGAGCAATGCTCATTTGCCAGGGGACAAAGGCCGGAGGATCCCATCAAACTACAAGCTATGGATATTGCAGAACTTTTGGATTTCTTTGGGCTCCTGGACCAATAGCCGAAGAGTCATCATCTTGATAGGAAGAATTACCTCTGATGCCCAGGTAAAGAAAGACTGAGCTGCATTGGCCTAATGGTACAAGGGAAAGAAGTCCTCACACTCCCTCCCAGTCCTTCCACCCTGAAGACTTTGATTGCCAGTCTAATGCTCAGCCATCAGAATGGACTCTTTGGTGGAGCCATTAGGTAAAGACATCTTGAGGTGATAAAGGAGAGTGAGAAACATTTAGAAGTAGCAGGGGAAAAGGAAGAGGCTGAGTACCAACTGTGGCCCTGAGACTCTCTGTACAACAGAAGCTACAGGTCATCACGTTGGCCTTCACCTTCTTTGTTCCAAGGGACATGGGTTCACAGGAATCAGGGAGGCATTTCTCCCCAGTCTATTAATTCTTGAAGCACATGGGAATAAGATGGAAATGCTCTGCTCAGAATTTCTGTTTCAGAAAGCATAATGGACTGAATGCATGGGCCTCTGCCCTTGGGGAACCGCTCCTGTGTTGGCCCCGATGTCACACTGACCGCAGCTGCTCCCACCTGATGAATGAATACAGTGGAGTTTCTAATGCTCGCCCAGTCCTATAAGACATAACACCTCCTTAAGGTATAACATGGCGCCAAGCCTGGCCCAAACTGCCTGAGAACTCCCCGGTCCTTTACAAGTCCTCCCCTCCCCTCTCCTCTCCCTCTTTCCCATCAAGATTCAGAACCATCCCACGGTCTATGCAGCCTCCCCTATTCTGGTGGCTCCATCCACTTCTCGCTTCACAAATACTTCCCTGACCATTCCCTTGTACGCCCATTCCTGCTCTGGCTTCTGCTTCTTAGAGGATCCAGATGAACAATATCATAAATACAAAGGAAATCATAGGATAATACGGGAAATTAATACTATCTATGAACAAAATCAAACGGATTTCTAATAGTAGAAAAATGCTGTTACTGAAAGTTAGTTAGAAAAAGCAATGGGCATTGAGGATTAACAAATTCAGAAGGACAGTCATTGCCAAATAAGAACTTAGAAAAGGAATAGAATTAAAAAAGCGAATCGAAGAAAATTTGGAAAACTGTTGAGGGACCCCAAAGTTTACATTGACAAAAATGTCTACTATTTTAATGGAAAATGATCTAAATACACTGAGGCGTTTTGAAGTTTCAGGGTACTAACTATAAAGAACAGAGTTTACAGTGTTTATGGCTTCAGGTATGTCTGCAACATGAGCATGAATCACAGTGGGGATGGATATCTCAGTGGCAGTAACAGATCCTGAAAGGTGGGAAAAGAATGAGTTAGAAATTCTGACAGGAAATAATGTTTAAGCTGAAATTTTAAACACAGTCAAGCTATTCATCAAGTGTGAGGACACAGATAGCATATATTAAGTGGCAGGAACTACATAAATGAACTCATTTAATCTCTCCAATAACCCTATGGATAGGTGTTATTAATATACCCACTCTACAGGTAAAGCTACTTGGTCAAAGAGAGATTTTTTTTTAAACATGCTCAAAGACATAAAACCAGGATGTAGAGGAGTACAAATCCAAAGCAAGTGAAGCAAACTGAAGTCAGTGTTTTAAATTATGTTGCTTTCCTAAGCAGAGTGAAAAATATAGACAGATACCAAAAATGTACTGTATAATTTTACTTAAGAACAATTTTCAGAATTCCAAAGCATTATGACCTCCAACAAAAGGTAGACATCAGATAAAGCATAACTATGCTAGACAGAACAAGGCTCCAAGATATCCATGCCTCAAACACGACTTCGCATGTGAGAAGTCAAAGATCTTGAGATGGGCAGCATGTCCTGGTGGACCCGGGGAAATCAGAAGTGTCCTTTTAAGAGAGTTGATGAAGCAGAAGAGAGAGGTAAGGATGCTGCACTGCTAGATTTGAAGATGGAGAGCATGGGTATGAACCAAGGAGTACAGGCGGCCACAGAGCTGGAAAAGGAAGGAAAGCAGCCTCTCTCTCTCCCTCTCCCTCTCCCTCTCCCTGTCCCTGTCCCTCTCCTTCTTTCTGTCTCTCTCTGTCTGTCTCTGCCATCAGAGCAACAGAGTCCTGATAGCCCACTGGGAATTCTCACCTCCAGAACTGCAAGGTGCCGAGGAGTTTTGGCTGAAGCAGCTGATTCTGAGGCAATCTGCTACAGAAGCCTACGGGAATTATTGGTGATAAGAAGAGTGGCGAGGATAGGGAATTAAGAAGAAAGAGAACTCTGCTCAGAAAGGAGGAAGGGAAGCCTTAGGTGATGGCTTCACAGAAGACCAGAAGCGAGGGCAGTGGATTTGAAGATGGTTTGGATGGGTGAAAGAGAAGAAAATGTATGGTCATATTGCAAAAATCTAACTTGAAATTAGTATAAAGCATGAAAAAATAAGAAATGATTAGAAACTCCTGCAAAAAAATAAATAAACGAAGTGGAGTCATAATATGCTACTTGGCTTGGTACGGTACAACATTCACGTCATCACAACATAATACTCTTTGTTGACAATCAAAAATAGTGCTTCAATTATATTGAAAATATGAGGGAGTGAGAGGTAGGGTTAATTCAAATAATAAAAACTTATATGTTATTAAAAGTTAATAGATATTATCTAAAAGTTAATATCCAATAAAGAACAGAAAACACATACACAAAGTACAAATTGTATAATCATCCAAAAATCAAAACTCAAAGGTTTTGGTCTTCAGTGTGGGCCAGGGAGATGAGGGAAGCAATGTAGGAGAGAATATTGTTATTGTCTTGGTATTACTTCATGTTGAATTCATATTTTATTTTTTATCCACATGAAAATTAATGTATACTCTAAATTTAAAAACTAGAAAAGATGCAAACTTAAAATAAATATGTGAATTTCTAATAGTTTGCATGCATAAAAGGAAAGAAGAAACTATAAAGGTGAGTTCAGGGTTTTACTTGTCTAAAGTGCATTTTTCAAAAAGACATAAAATATGTGTATATTACATATATATATAAAAGACAACAGGTGAAATATTTTTCCAACAGACATGACAAATAGTGTATATTCTTAATGTGTAGAGAACTCTTTTTAAAACAGTAAGAGAAGTCCAAACATTAGTGGATTACACAAAGAAACCACAACTATTTTTGAATGATCACAAAATAAAGACAGGTTAAACTTTTGGAATAGATAAATGAATATGTATTAAAGCAAAAGTCAGATTGTTTTGTTTTATAGAAATAGGGATTGAACCCAGGGTCTTTGCATGAGCTGCATCTCCAGCCCTTTTTATATTTTTTATCTTGAGAAAGGGTCTAGCCAAATCACTGTCCAGGATGAGTTTGAATATGTAATCCTCCTGCCTCAGTCTCCCAGTCTCCATGAGCCCTAGGATTACAGATGTGCACCACCATGCCTGCCATGATTATAACTATTATAAAAACCATAATGAAAAAAAATTGATTGCTGGTAAGAATTTAGTGATGTGAGCTCAGCTCTTGAAAAATATATGGGGAGGTAAAAATGAAATCATTTTAGCAACATACACTATCTGGAAGTATTCTACTCCCCCTTTAAAGTAGTCATCCTACTTCTAAAAGTCTGTTTCAAGAGAAAAATAGGCATTGGAAACAAAGGTTTGTGTACTTACACTGTGTTGTACATAATGGTGAAAACTGTAAATAACTTAAATATCCAAATTAGGAGATCAATTCCAGAAATTATGGCACACAATTATGCAACCATTAAATGTCTTCCTTATGAAGGTTATTTGGCATTGAAAACATTCTAAGCCACACTTATCAGTAAAAACAATCTCAAACAGACACACATGCTATCCATCCCAATTAACTCATATGTACAAAATGAATGAAAATGTCCCCAATATTCAACTGTGAAATAGATGATGGTGGCACTTTAAGTTTTATTTGCCTAGTTTTTCTCAATTTTGCACAGTGAATTTTTATGTATATAATAAACAGAAGACCAGATGTCAATATTCTGAGATTTGTGATTTTTTTAAATTGGAATGAATGGAAAATAATCCTTATCCTACATAAATTCTTGACAACCTAAAGAAAAACAGTCTTTTATCAAATAGAAAAGATCACCGAAGTATAAACTTCAGCCCTGATTTCATAGTCTACCAGCTTCAGTTTTTACTCCTCTCCCTATCCAAACTTGTCTGGAAAGGCTCTATTTCAATTCCTCAATTTAATCTTTGTCTCCTTAGCACACCTATCCAAGCACTTTCCAGATGCAAATTAATAAGTTAGCTCTTCTCTTGAGAAACTGAAAATATTGAAAGAAACTTATAAAAATGATTAATCAATTTTCTACCTTACATTTATGCCCGTATTTCTCAAAAAATGCACTTTTCTTTTCCATGACTTTTATTTCTCTTTCTCTCCCATAGCCTTACTCCTCCTACCCTAAATCTCTTTCTTATCAGTAGTATAGCCTTCATTTCCTTGTACCAGAAGAACACAACTCACTTCAGTCACCTTCTATGAAGTCTAAACTGTGGGGCATGTGAAACCACTGCAAGAGACAAAGTTCACCAGGAATGGTCAGACTGAGGACTTGACTCAGTGTTGCAGTCTTCTCTTTGGGAATCTAGCAAATTAGTTACCAATCTGGGTAAGACGTGGTTGAATAATATTCCCTTGACTGGAAAACGGTGTATCAGTTTACACAAACTCAGGAGGAAGGTTTCTACATTTTAATTAAGGTTCTATGACTTCTTAGCCTTGTGACTCTGTGAGTTACTTAATTCTGTGACTTCTTTGTTTCCTTCCTTGTGAAATGGATTCAGGTGACTCTTAAAATTGTTATCATGGGAAGTTTTTATGAGGATTAAAAATGCACCTCAAATGGTCTAGTATGATTCTTCACATTATAAATACTCAACAAGCATCAGATGCTAATATTAATTCTGTCACCATCATTATCTGTCTGATCTATTGTAGTTCCTGTAACCAGATTTATATGAGCAGAGAAGGAGTGATTGTGTTGCCCTAATATCGTTTCTGATGCAAATCCAAAATTTAGCAAATTGGCTGGGACACACAGAGCTCTGACATCTAAATGCACCACTGCCTCAATGGATATGAGGTCTGGGTGAGCCACTGGCTGGAGAGAGCTCTTGAGAGCTCATCACGAGGCACTAGCTTAGCACGGGTAACCACAGAAAGTTTCCAGAAAAATCAGTATTTAAGGTTCAAATGGAAGCTGATAGAGAAAGGCTGTGCAGGAAGAAGAAATACCAGGTGAGAGGCACATGTGGAAGGGATCTGACCCAAACAGAAATAAGTGCTAGTGAAGGCAGTGTATGGTGAGCAGAACAAGTAGCTAATGATGAGGCTACAGTAACAAAAAGCAGATCATCCAGCCCCCTGAACCCATTCTAAAATGGCCTGCTTATGAGTATGAATGAAATGAATTCTAGGATGACTTCCGAACTCACTTCTACCTCAAATTCTATTAAGTCTTACAAATAGTCATCTCCTGAAGCCAAGAAAACCCACAGAAACCTTGAAAATGGAGCCAGAACCTATTTTGTTTTTTATAAAAGCAGACATCTTTCGAGGAGACAAATAAGAATAATGGAAACAAAGTCTTTGTAGACAGGGAAGGATGGAAGGGTTAAAGGGAGGGCAGGAGAATGGGGAAAAATGAGAACCAAGGTTGATTATATAAAGATACAAGTTTCCAACAATGAATGCCATTATATTGTATACATTAAAATTAATTTTAAAAAAGAGTCTATCAGCTGCAAAAAAAAGCAGGGATGAAAAAGTGCATTGCCACCCCTTATTGCAAATTGTCCCCCTAAGGTGGCACAGATCGTAGCTAAACTCTTACTTGTATTATCTGGGGAATTAAAATGTGTGAATGGTTCTCAAATGAGCTGTCGTTGTAAAAGGACATCAGGATATAAAGATCAGGGGATGTGAAGTTTCCAGGTTGCTTCTCAAAGTTCCAAGGACTCTGCCTTGGTAATTCAGATAAATTCACTTCCCAAATTTCTGGACTACAGACAGAAACACAATTAAGAAATACAACCATGGATACCATGTGTCTCTTTTCTAGCAATCACACATACCCCAAGAAGACTGGGGAACAGGCATGGTGACAAATGATTTTATAGTTGTGCCTTAACTGTCAATGTCCCAGATCCTGTCTGTCAGATTCGGGACACCTGGGCAGATTCAGAAAGGCTGAGATGCCAGCGTACTTCGTGAGCTGACCCCTTCAAATCACTTCCAATAGCCCTCCCTCCAACTCTGCCTGTTGACCTGGCCTAACGTGACCATACTTAGGAGTAAGATCCAAATATGTTTACAGTCAAGTCTGTGATTGAAATAAAGTAATTAACCGCAATGGAACTGAGAGGAAGAGGGGAATGGGCTAATTCAAAGAATTGTTTTTCCAATGTCTATGTTAATTTATTAAATATTTACTGAGAACCTACTATACACCAAACTGTTGGGACAAAGTGAAACAACTCAGTGTCACAGCCAAGTGCTATAGGTCAAGGCTTAAGGCTCAAGGGCTTACAGCAATTTGAAGACTTGAGAATCCAAAAGTTACTCAGAGAGACGGCTGAAACTTTGATTAGCTGCCTGGCTCAGAGGAGTTTACCCTCTCCAAATTCTGAGCCCCGAGTTTAAATGGAAGCAGCCTTATATAGAGATCTTTGGGTAGGGGCGAGCCCACCTGCAGGGTGAGCATGCTCACAGACGTGGGAGGGTGGAGTTACAGAACATTCCTGAAACATCGCGTAGAAACATTGTACAGATCAAACAGTTACAGAATACTATGATACATTAGGCAGAAACATGGTGCAGCACAAATGGCTACATATCTGAAACAGAACATTTTATGGAAAAAACATGGAGTGGGGAAGCTTGCCCCATTGTATGTTATTACTTCACCTAACTATATACCAAATCCAAATGCTCAAGCACTGGTTAAAGGAGCAGAAAACACAAGTTTTGTCTATGCTTCTTTTTATACTAATTAGAAATGACAATGATGATTCATGATATGGCTGTGATGATTATGTTTTTTATGATAGACAGTCTAGAAGTTTCCGTTTAAACTTTGTGGAACCTTGAGGTCTTTGTCTCAACATGTGCTGTCCGCATGTCATCATATATATGGTAAGACAACCTCTCAGATGAATTACTTGGCCTAATCTTTAGTAAATTAATCTATACTATTGTTTATATCTTCAGAATTCACTTCACCTATGAGATAATATGAGTGTAAAAAAGATTCCTCCCCATTTGTGAATTTATTATGTATAAAACTTCATTGATTTCTGAAGATCTCACAAATCATAGTTTTCATAAAGTCAATGCAGCAAATTGTGAATGATAATGAATTTTGGTTTGAGTTTATCTTAGAGTGAGTATAGAGATAACTCCAATTATTCCTATTTTCCAAGTAATTGAGGATATAGTTAGAATACTAGCAGCACAAAACAAAGAATTACTACATCACCCTCAGAATTATTGAATCTTCATATAGGACAGAACAACTCCGTCAACTTGCGAATTTTTTTCAAGAGACATTGTTGAAAAAATGAATTGGCATTTTCTTTAATAACCTTAGTGATTTGTGTTTTTGTTAAATCACTCTAATCAACAAGTTAAAATTTGTATGAGATATATAATTATGAATAAATATTTAATACAGTTATAAAATTTTAAGTAGACAGCACAAATAACAATATTGTACTGTATATTTTGAAATAACTAGCAGAGAAGGTATGGTGGATATGGTTTAACCTTGTTTGAACAATACATAGATGTAGAGAAACATTATCTTTTACCCCATCATTATAAAACAATAGCAAATATTTTAAAATAGTTAATAAGTCATGGAGTGCCTCCCTATTTATACTACAGATTCAGCAAACTTTTGCTGAAAATATTTGTCTTGGGTAGTTACCCTCATAGAGTTTAAAACCTCCTAAGAAGACTAACATTAAAAATAATTACATAGGCACACACACTTACAAATTAAATGCTATGACTAAAATCTTGAGGCATTTTAGAAGAGGATAAAGAATAAGAAGTGCCATTTACAGTGATGAGAAGCCTGGAATTGTGGACAATTAGGGAAGACCGTGAGTTTTGTTTAAGATGGGTTCAAGATAAGATGGCTGTGAGACTCCCAATAGAGATGTGACATAGAAATTTGCAGATATAGATCCCAAGCTGTGTTTCCACCTAAAAGAAGATTAATGTATCACAGTAATTGGAAAGCCATTTAATCTAATACGATGATCTGAAATATTGGCGACAAAGTTATTGGATGTGTGTTAGTTGGGGCCTGAAGTAGTGAAATATAGACAAGGAATGACCATAGCTCTGCTCTATACAATCTGACATTCAGAGGATTGCTTCTTCCAAGTTGTTTTGATTCTAAAGATCTACGTAGTGTGTTTGGCAAACAAAATGTATTTACTCTTTGTCAGAGGAAAATCAGAAGATAAATACCAAAGGATCTTCACTTCAGTCCTCTGTTATTCTACAAATAAAGTATTCCCCCCCAGGTCATAGATTTCTCTCAGAGAAATTACCCAGATGTCATGGCGCAAAAGGATCAACATTCCAATACTGTGTGCGGGACGAGTGTGTCATCCTAAGGAAATCAATAATAAGCATTCCGATCTGAGTTAATGATCTGGCCTGAATAAAATGTGAGTTCTGAGCAGTGAAAAGCATAACACATCGGCAGAAATGGAATAAATCAGAGTATTTTTTAAATTTTCACTCATTCGGTGGAAAGCCAGCTTCTAAAATAGGAGCGCTTCAGCAAGCAGGTTTTGTGCTAGCTCTGTAATGGGAAGCTTAAAAGATCATCTACTAATCTGAATTTCTATGAGGGAAAGAAAGAGCAGCTACACTTACGGGCAAGTGTTTCCTGGCCATGAAAGATCTTAGAGGTAACTGCTCACACCTGCAACTGTTATGAGGTGGTGAAAACTGATGTCTATCCTCAGCACTGGTGATGTGGAAGACGGGCGACAGACTGCAGTTCAAAGATGGACATGCTTTCTTCTACAGGTGACGCGTATTTAAAGTAACTAAAGATCTTGAAAGTGAAATATTCCGAGTATAGGATCATCCACTTTCTAAGCTTATTTTGACTTCTTTAGAAATAAAAAGGAGGAAAAAAGTAGAAAGTAAAACAGATTCAACCATTACTTTTAGTGCTGATCTTGAAGCTTTGAGTATGATTTAAGTTCAATTAAGTGTATTTAGAAATAAGAAAGGTAGGATAAAAGGAAGGAAGAGAAGAAGGGAAAGAAGGGAGAAAGGAAGTAAGGAGGGCAGGAAGGAACCAAGGGCTCAAGTTAAAATCATTAAAATTCTACAACATCAAGGAGCCTTAGAAGTGCTCCAGCCCTTCATCCCCAGTGCAGTAAACCCCTCTTCCTCTCTCTGGCTATTGTTCATCCATCTTCTTTCTGATCTTTCACAGTGAAAGGGAACCCACAAGGTCTATATTGTTAGATGCGATTGATTTATTATTCAATGTTTCCTTATACTGAATTTAAGTCTATGTCTTTATAACTTTTACCCACTGGACCTAGCTCTGCCCTCGAGACCTACCAAGCTGTATCTACTCCCTTTTTCTCGGGAAAGCCTTTAAACATAAGAAACCCTGTAACCTCAGATATTCAGAACCCTGATCCACAAGGACTCCTGGTCTTAGCAAAAGCAGAGGAAGCAGAAGCAGGCTATCCCCTAAAGGGAACGCAGCTCTGGGAGCACAGGGATGACATCATTGTGAGTAGGGAAAATGTTGCAGCTGGACCCCTGCGTTGTGCAGCATTTGTTAAACATTAAACGGTGAAGCCCATCTCCACAGGGAAACTAGAAACAACTGCAAATGGGGTCAGATTTGCCCAAGGGAGCCTGAGGCAGAAGTATTCTGACATGAACTGAAAGGATTGATGCCTCTGTTGTAGTTACTAAGGCAGTTCTTACATTTGCAATCTTTGGTTCAGTTGCAGTGCAATGGTTTGATTCTACTGAAGCTAACACAGAAAGTCTGTACACAAAGGCGCTATTTTGCCCTGTACAGAGAGATGGGAAACTAAAGAATTAATGAAAGAGGATAGAAGATGGTGAACACAATGGAGCACCCAGCTCCAGGCAGCTAACAGGAAGTTCCACTGCAGCAGAAATGCAGGCCCTCCAGATGAAAGATGATTCGGAGCAGAGGCAGCCGGCACAGCAATCTCAGTGCAATGAAAAGCTCAATCACAGGAAGGAAACCTAGAAGGAAGATAGTGTGCTCTTTACTGAAAAGAGCTCTTTTTTTCCCAAAGAAAACTTCGATTACTGATTTTGTTGCAACTATAGCTGATGTTGTGGTAGAGAAAATGAGCACGGAGCAAATGTTTGAAGAGTGGTGTTGGAGTCACTTGTTTTGCTTCTAAGATTAAAAATACTGCCCACAGGGCCGGGATTTAGTTCAATGGTTCTGCAGCCTGCCTCACAAGGGCAAGGACCCGCGTTCGATTCCCGGTACCCACCTCCCCAACAAAGAAAACAAAATTACTGCCCACATTCAAACCCATTGTATAAAGGAGAGGGAACAACCACAGAAAAGAGGCAAATACAACACAACCAGCTGAACAGGACTAAACACACTTGGGTTTAATGACGCCAAGAGGCAAACTACATATGTCTAATAGAAATATCTTCACAGATCTTCAAGGGCATGTCCATAGACCTCCGAGAGGAATGGGTCTAAAAATCAGATCTGACAGTGTCTCCTACGCTGATTGAATTTAAGCATCAATTGGACCTGGTTAGGGAGTACCCAGATATTTGATTGGGCGCTAAATCTTGGTGTCTGTGAAGGTGTTTCTGGAAAAGATTAGCATTTGAATGCTAGGCTGCATAAAGAGAGTCTTTCCCATTGTATATGAGCATAACGCAGTTCACTGAAGAATGAATAGATTGAAAAGGCAGAGGAAGGTTGAATTGTCTCTAACTGACTTTTTGCACTGGAAGATCAAATTTCTATGCCCCATACTCCTACTTCTCAGGTGCTGGGCTCAATCTGCATGAATCCACAAGATTAGGTTTCTGGCTCTGGAGCCTTTGAATTACACCACTGGCTTCTCTGGAACTCGGGCTTGCGGATAGCAGATCATGGGACTTCTCGATGCTGTAGTCTCTAAAATTTTGTGAGCCAATACCTTATGAGAAGGGGGAGGGTACTCTATTGGCTCTGCTTCTGTAGAGAATCCTAATATACCTCCTTATTGTTGCTATAGCACTAATAAAAAAAAGCTAATGATATTTTCTAAAGTGGTATGAGGACAAATGAAATCCTATTAAAATTAAGATAACAGATTTTCAAATGAAGACAAATCTATTTGCATTCATAATACTAGTCGTGGAAGAAAAGGTATAAGTGATTTATGTATTACTAAATTAGGCAATATCATTCTCGCAAATTTGGTCTCTTGAGTTGATTTTCCAGCTAACAATGAACACTCAAATAAAGCTACTTCTTTTACCTTTTGGAGATTTTTGTCTCAAGTTAGAACAATCATATTTTCCCCTAGAAACTGAGCAAAGGAAATCTAGTTCGATCTGGGTTACAGTTTCAAATGATATGATATAAACTGGAGCAACTGCTACATGCTCTGAGAAGCAGAAGATGAGTTTGAAGAGGGAAAGTTCTGCAACAGAAATGCAGAAGAGACAAATATGAGATATGCAGAAGCCTTCTTCATTTATCGTTTTTTAGTTGAGAGTTTCAAGATTCTTCCAACTGAGGCTCACACTATATTTTGCACACTATTGTGAACTACCTCTTTTGAAAACACCTCTTTCATTTTAACTATTTTTAGATGCTTTTTGTTGCTGACAATTGTTTTGATGCTGTTATACATATATATATTGTACAATAGAGTTGATCTCCTGCTTAGCCAGAACACATGCTCAAATGCAATACAGTAAGTGGTGAATGTCCAATGAGAACTTAATTTGGGTTTGAGTTTATCCTATAATGGATATAATTAAACTTCCCAAACCCTCTAATTGCATCCTAAGCTTTTCAGATGTAAAATCTGTGGTCATTATTTTTACCAATGCTCTTTGTTGTCGATTAAAGTTGACAGACATACTTTCAGGTTGAACAACCTTATAGTACCCTTCTGGAAGAATCAAGCATAGAGATTAAGCCACCTTAGAAAATGTACCCATACAGTATGTACACACATGGGATGTGTTGGGCTCTGGACTGGGTGCTGATGATTCCATGGTAAACAAGACACAGTCCTATTCCAAGGAGACTGTGGAGTCCATGAAGAAAACTAAAGAGGGAATTTTGGTGCAATCTGATGTGTCCTAAGATAGCAGTAAATCTGCATGCTGTGAAGGCACAATGAAGGGACAGCTATGCCGGCCTTTAGAAATCCTGATAGGGCTCCGGGAAGTGAAGCATGAGGTAACACGGAAAAGATAAGTAGGAATAAAGCCAGCTTAAAGAGTTAAGCTTAGAGGAGCAGATTCCTGAGCCAAAAATGAAGCTTATTCCAAGGCCTGTAGACAAGAGTCACCATGAGTGAAATTTCAGCATGGCTGGCGCCTAAAACCAGAGTGGGAGCTGGTGAGAAACAGAGCTAGAAAGACAGCAAAATCCAGATATAACAGGAAGACCTTAGATCTGATGCCACACGCAACGGAAAGTCTTTGATGAATGTAAGAAAGAGTATTACATGTGTGATTTCGGAAGACTATGCTCTTCTAAATGGGCTGAAGGAAGACAAGCCTATCTTCAAAGAGACCCAGAGATGTAAATTGGCCCATTAGTCCCTGCCAAATGTGACGATACTCAGAATTAATAGATAGAATGGAGAAAGTGAAAAATGCAAAAGATTATGGCTAAAGGACTCTGTAATGGGGAATGTACCAAAATATCTGGGTTGAAGGTTGAAGTCCCTTCAGACTAGATCCAAAATCCAGAGGCTTTAATGCTGAATGTAAGTAACCACATCAGATTCAGAGTGGATTTCTGTCCTACAGGAAAAGTTGCTCTTGGTAATTTTTATAGTTTTCTGAACCTCAAAGGGCTTCAAGAATGGCTTGAAAACTTTACTTAACCACTTTACTACCACATAAGCTACAAAGCCTGGGGCCGGCCATAAAGATGTTAATTTAATGAATATTCATAATCAATAAATATTCATTAAACAACATTTCCGTTCTAGGCATGCTGTTGCTCCTGGCAGGTCCCGCCTGCATGGCAGAGTGCACTTGTTAAATGAGTGTTGCTCATTGCAGAAACACCTTATGGGATTTCATAAAAGAAGCTGCATTCATCTACATTACATACAGATGTGTAGAGACAAGTTGGAACAAATTCTGCACAAAAGAAAACAAGAAAGCTTTTCCTCTTTGGTACAATTCTTGTGTTTCACACTTTAAATGTGTGGCCAAATAAGTGAAGCTCTATAGGGGAAACCAAGAGCGCAAAGGCTTTTATTTCTATCTATGCAAAGGCAGGTCCCTAACCAGTTCTATGGTTGCATGATAGAAGCCAGTTTTTAAATGCAAATGGACTCTTGTGAGCATAAATACTCTCCCCAAATCTCTTTTGATTCATTGTATGATGGCATTTGAGAAAGTCACCCACTTACTATTAGATAAAGTAGCTATGATGCCCTATCTACATTTTAATTTGAACGTGTGTCCTATTAAAAGAAATTGTTTTTCTAAAGATTGGGAACCACTACTTGCAAACATTTCTCATTCAGTCCAGAAAAATTCTTCATGAATGCTACCCAAACAATCTCCACGTGTTCTTACACACCTTTAAGAATGGACAAAGCCTTCTGTATAGCGACAGTAAACAAATGAAAGTTACTGTGCAACCCTGTGTGTTTCAGAATTCCAAGAACTAAATATTCAAGGCTTTTCTGTATTTTTAAAATTCTACTTGACTCACTTGCTATTGATTCCATATTTTGCCTCAGGAAACCAATTCTGGCTGTTGAGCTCCCAGTCAGTACATAATAATATTGTCCTTTTTTCAGACAATTTGGGGTCTTCCCTTGAGTCTTTGTATCTCAGGCAACACCCTAATGGGTAGCCACTTAAGCAGATGGTAGAACTTCAGTTGTTTTGCCTGTCTCCTTCCAACCCACTGTAAAGCAAAGAGCCTGGCAAAAAGCATTTTTAGTGTTGGGCTTAGGACTTCTTGAATGGGCCAAGAAGCTGTGGTAGAAAATGTGCTGAGAAATTCAGGGACTTTTGCTGTCATTGTCGTAGACGTTTTTGTTGCTACCAATGTCCTGTTTTCCATTAGTAAGCAGATTCTTTCATAAATCTCTTCCCTCTGCATATACTCAGCAACCATTTTTCTTCCAAGACACATGAGAGTTTGCATGTACCTGCAGTTTCTTCTCAACTCTTATAATTTGACCTTTTATATTTTTTCTTCAAATCCAAGAACTTTGATTAATACTTGCATATTTTTAATAAAACACTAAGGTTCCTGATTCAATAAAGATGGCATTTATGGCCATCTGCCTTGACAGGCTTTGAATAGAAAATGTGAGAGGTGAAAGGTTGGCCAGAAGGGCTTATTGCCTCTAGCATTCCATGGAGTTAGAACTCTCACTATAGTATGCTATCAAAGGAAAACTGATATCCTTATATTTTTTTTTCTGTGCTTTCTGAGTGAAATTTCTCTTAATAGTCTTTATATCACATTATTTTCTTTTATAAAGGGGTGATATAGAAACCACAGGACTCTCATAACTAAAGTAATTGCCTATCAAACCTAGATCACTAATTGGCCAAATTAAATTTTTCATACACTCAACAACCACTTGCACATTTGGGCATTTGCTATTCCTCCAAAGGAAGTCCTAATGGTCACTCTATTTTACCTAAGCAATTTTAATTGCATCTTGTGGCGCACCATTAGTTTTATTAGTGAGTTCCTTCAGCTTGCTCATGAATAATAATTGTAAAATGCGATAAATTTTTAAATACACATTATAAAAAAAGTGAACTCAAATACTTTTCTTGGAAACTAATTTCAACCCAAGTTGAGTTTTGTCTGTAAAATTTTTCAGTCTGAGAATAAAAAGCTATGCTCCAAATTGGCTCTATGTGATACTATGTTTTACATGATTTTATTTTAGGAAAGTATAAGGAAATGACCTGAAAACTATATAATGCTGAGAATATTTTTGTTGCTATGATGACTTTGTATAATTGCAAAGGTTCTTTTGTCTGAGATCTTGGTGATCTGTGTAATTCAGCAATATTCAGGTCATGCCTTGCTCTCACTTACAAGAAAGACAACATTTTAAAGGACATTTTTAAGAATCAGATGAAAAAGAAAATAAACCAGTCTGTCTTGTAGGGCCTCGTGTGTTCCAGGTACTCAGGGTCATTCGGGCCTTTTTTATTAATTCTAGAGCAAAAGTGGGACTTTCCAGGGCAGGCAATGGGGCAAAGACACAAAGGTGAAGAGGCTGTATTCTCATTTTCACATCCTATGCTGCTTATCACAAGTTTTGCCCAATTCGAAGTTGTAGTAGAGAACTACATATGATTACATTTTCACTGAGGTAGATATAGTGTTTCTATTGGTTAAATATTCTAAGAATCCCCTTTTCAGATCTACTTCCTACACTCCTCTAAGAGAAAATCTCTTCTGTAGCATTACTACGCTTCTCCACTTTTTTTTTTTTTTCTCAAATGAAACACTGATATTCTTCACACCATGACTTGCTTCCAGATGTGTCTCCCCGGCCATTTGCTCTCTCTATCAGCACCAGGAGATGCAAGCCTAAAAGTGTGAAACTACAGTTTGTAACCCAATAAAGTGTCAGGATGCTAGGGAAATAGAGTCAGATATTTCTGAGCATTAATGCTCACAACCCAAAACATTACGTCAGATGACAACAGCAAAAACTTCTTAAAAAACAGCACCAAAGAAACCCTTTAGCTTATATTTCATCTCATGGGGAGTCAGCCAGTTACTCCAGAAGTCTCACCATTTTTTCAGAACTATTACAGTTCTAGTTTCTTTTATGAAGACTTCTCTAAGCATCCAGGTCTCAATTTCCATGACCTCCTGTCTTCACAATGTAGCATTTATTGTTCTTACCGCTTGGCTTTTCTACACATGTATTAGAAGGTCAAAGACTAAGTCTTAACCCATGTTACCTGATTTTAAAGGGGGAGAGGGTGTTCAGAGAACACAACGAGAAGCCAGCAGGATAGAGTCTCCCTCTAGGTAGTACGATTGGTACAGAAGTCGAATCTATTAACTCCTGAGGCACTAGAGTAGGTGAAGCCCAAGAGCTGAAGCAAGGCCTTAGCGACACAAAGATGTCTTCTGTCTTGATTCTGAATGATGTGGCTTGCCGAACCAAGGGCATGGGAAGGAGGGACGTCAGAGCGGGTACCCTGAGGGACGCCGTCGTTCATTCTCTGCACATCTTTCGACAGATCATGCCTTGTAACCGTCTCTAGTGAGCTTGTTTGGAAACATCTTTAAAACCAAGTAACTTTAAATTGCAATCATTACCAGGTTACCGGTACAACGCTCTGACAGCTATCAGCCAATCATGTCTATCATATATTTAATGGGAAGGCTTATCAGCCACAGAGGAGCCTTAATTAATTGAGTGTTCTCCATTGTAAAGTAATACACAAGCACTTGGCTTACACTTACATGAGATAATCAGCAGAACTCATACTGTATTGCTCCCGAGAATAGGAAAACTGAAACTAAGAAGTCAGAAATGATTCTTTTAAGGACACTGACATCATCAAAGACAATATGCACATGGAAACACGGATTTTCCTCCTTCTGCTGATTTTTCAAAAACTCTTCCATCATTAGGAGAGGCAAGAGTAGTGTACATAGATTCTTTGGAAATGTAAAGGTTTTTCATACAGATTGAAGAGTCACAAATATGGCATTTAAAACGCTGCTGCAGGATGCTCTAGAAAAACCTAACTCTCCCAACTATAAATGGATAATCTAATTCGTTTTTTGGTTGTTTGTTTGTTTTACTCTCTACTCTCTATGTTTCCTCACTAAAGGGACAGTGGTATTTACAACACCATCAAGCCTTGCAGTTTTCCTTCTTAATCCAGATATATTTTGGAAAGATGAAGTTTGTATGTCAGTTTGCAAACAGCGTGACTCGGTTAGCCTTTGCTCCCTTTATCCTGAGCCAAAAATTGCAGAGCTGATAGCATCTGTTTCCACTACCCATACTCCCTAGTCATGAAAAACACAAAAGGGTGGGGAAGGGAGTTCTGAAGGCTTGCACATGCCTGCTCCTTACCAGGAAGACAGCTTTCTTCCATGAATTCATTCTGCTTCCTTTACTGATGTGTCTGACTCAGATGTTTAGCTGGAAGATAACCCGGAGGAAGGCAAGGGGGAAAGCTCACGGGTTAAGTATTGTTTCAATTCCATGTTCACCAAAAAGGAAACAAAATGATGTCAAGTGTTTTTCATTTGGTAAATAAGAAGAGAGACAGACAGACAGAGAGAGAGAGAGAGAGAGAGAGAGAGAGAGAGAGAGACAGAGACAGAGAGAGAGAGACAAAGAGATTGTTTTTCATCCAGAACCTCAAATCCTGTAAAAATTATGTTTGAACATACTGCAATAAGGATAAGAAATTTAACTATACTGGAGAATTTCAGAAGACAGATCAAAATGTCCTAAACTACAAAGTAATGCAGCAAAGGGAAAGTATTTATTGCTTATTATGTCTGTTTCCTGGTTGAAAACTGGGCATGAGGGAGATGGAAAATTTGTAATTTCTAAAAGCAAATAAATATACTCACATGAAGACATATTTTCCTTGCTTTACTTTGTATTTTATCCTTCCATATTCATATGCAAGAATAACGTGTTTGTAGTGGTAGAAAAAAATGCGAACGAATTTACAGAAAGAAAATTTTGTGTAAAGTAGGTAATCCTACCTGATTATCCTTCCAACTCCAATAACCCAGTTATATGCTGTAAAGGAGATGGGACTAGAAGGGAAGAGAACAAACAAAGGAAAGAATACTTTTTTCTCTTTTTCTGTGACCTTGAAAAACACGCTGGCCATTTCAATAATTACCTAAGTAAATATATATATATATATATATATATTTAATGTGTTTATGAAGATATTTTGCTGATATATTTTATTAACATTTTGGAAATAAGTACACTGAGTTGAATACACTTACAATTTTAACTCTTTAAAAACAATTCTATAATTTCAATGATCAATTCTTAGCCATTGAAGTTTTAATAAATTTGATAAAGCACATTGCAACCTTAAGAACAGGTTTGTACCACTGTGATTACACTCCTGTTAACAAGTTCGGAAAGCTAAGAATTCAATGTTCAAAATTACCCTGCGTATCATTTAACACGGGCAGTGTGTTGAAGCCAGTAAAATTCTCAAAGTCATGCACAAAAAGCAATTGCGTGTTGCACTCGCTTGTACTGTGGGCTTGTGCTCACACATACTCTGATCTGATTCCCCTACCCTTGTAAGTATTTCACTTAAAACTTTTCATTCTGTATTTTTAATAGAGTAGCTTTAATAGAGTAGCTTCATCTAATATATATGGTTTTGCTTTATAGTTATTATTCAGAGCCCTTTCTGTTTTCATCTGATGCTTAGTAATAAAAATCTAGGTATATGAACCAATAACTTCACCATATTAAGCTATCTGACTACCTTTATAAGTTTTTACTCAATAACAGGCAATTGGCGATTTCCTGAAACAATTAACAGATTTTCACAAGGAGTGGAAGGAAACTCACTTAATTATAGTCCTCGGGAAAGTTAACTAGCATTAACCTCCCAAATTATACACATTCTCATTGGTAAACTCTCCGAAATTACATATACATTTCTCATTATGCTCTGTGTATGTGGTTGTAAATCCTGAATATGTACTTAAATATTTTAGTGCAGTACCAAACTAAAGACTAATCGGTTATATGAAAGTTTATCTGGGGTATGTTAAAGTACATTACGTTGCAGATTTTTTAGCCATATTTGCTATAATTTAATAAAATAAATGCTTGAAAATATGCACTTATTAAATCATCTTTTATCTCAATTACTACCTTAGACAAAAATAAATACAAACATATTGTATGTGCATGTGTCTCCTTCTAGCCTTATCTCTACCTTCCAAAGGTATACGTACGTAATGAATGGCCAATTTTAAATATACATTTGCTCTATTGAAAACTTAGATCAGTTAAAAACTTTGTAGTTTAAATCTTGAGGTTAACCTTCAGTTGATTAAAGCATTTGCCAAGTAGTTTTAAAATAAGTTATTTTTGCATTACATACTTACAAAATAATATAATGAAATTTATTTAAATAATTCATACCCAAAGAATAAATTCTTCTGAAACAAGTGAATGCTAAAAAAGTAAAATTAACCTCATTTTTAGTTGTGTTATTAGAATAATTATTCCAATTTATTTTATCAGTATAAAGGAGAAAAATTTTATTTGTAAGTATAATCTAAACAAGTTTCCTGTGTAACTGTAAATCACATGATGGAGCCTGAAAATAATAAATTTAGTTATTTACCATGCATTAAAATTCTACAAATGATTTTCATAAGTATTTTGAAGTTGCTTGGGCAGATATCTCTGAAGTAAAATTTTGCTATTCATATTTCATACTTTAAAATTTTAAGAGAAAGAAAAGTAGGAAGAGAAAACAAAATTGCTTCCATTTTTAAAAAGGGAAGCGATATTAGAATTCTTGTACTTTTTTCCCATGCCAACGCTATAACTTAGAGCATGTAAAACTATAAGCAAATCTACTGAACATTCTGATCCCATCTTAGTATGCAAGATTATTATGATGAATGGTTTATGTGATAGGCATAGTATAAGAATCCAACCAAGTAGGAAATCAAAATACAATGATTATTTCATTGTATAACATATAATTTTTAACATGGACTGAAAAATTACTTGTGTCTTGAGTAAGATTTTGAATATGAAATAAAAGAATATAATTAGAGAACTGTAAGCATTCCATAGGTATATGAGGAAACCCTCTCCCAAGCTTTAATTATATAGACTCTTTTTCACGTCAGTTTTATCTCTAAACTTTCATCTACCTGTAGTCATGATGTGCTTATATCAGTAGTTTAGACCTAGTAAACGTCAATTTTCTCATTTTCTCACTTCTCTATATCTGCATTTATAATTAAGCAACATTAACAGAGTTCACAATTGCCATTTACAAAAGACAGCATATACAAGCAGATGTTTCATTGTTAGAGATTATGAGCTCCAGTTTTACTGTGTTCTAAAGCAAAATGTTATGGCAGACTTGGGGTCCATGAGCTTTGGTGATGCAATAAGAGGGGCCCTTGGGTCTTATTGTTTTGACTTGAGAGTTGAAGTCATTCTACCTGTAATAAATTGTATAGTTTCAGAGATTGTGTAAATTATCTCTAAAAGTGCAAGGTGTTCTAAACAGTATATGAAAATTTAGCATGAGCTTATTATCAGGATTACCATAGTTTTTAAATTATTGATGTATAGAATTACAGGAAAATGTATTGAAATTGCAAGAGAATATGTGGAATACCGTCATGGATTCTCAAATGACTAGAGTTTTATTTGTGCTGTAAGTACTTAATTTTGTTATTTCACTGTTGTAATTTCATGTAAGCTTTTCCTAAAACATTATAACTTTTAAAATAAGAAGTTGATATGTCAGAGAAGCATCGCTCCACACCAAGGGCAGTACTTGTCTCTGTAATAAGGTACTCAATATCCTGAAGTAAAGAGCTCATGCTTTAGTGCTAGAGTAATGAATATAGGATTTAAATCAGCTACTTGCTATGATCTTGGGGAAATTATTTAATCTGGTCAACCTCGGTTTTGCTTTCTTTAACATGACATAGTAATAGCATCTAGGATATGAAATCATTTGGAGATTCAAAATTGAAAATGAATAAAGGACTAGTGTGAAGCTTGGCATATAGAAAGCGCTTACTATATATTAAGTATTATTACTAATACAATTTTCACTAAGAGGTACAACTATGGTTCATTTGACTAGAACAGAATTTTGTAGGAAATATATTTCTGCTATATTATTTTACATAAAGGTATATATTGTCCTTGAGACTTGATGTAAATTATTGCAAAATGAAAAGTCCGTGGAAGATACAATATGCACATCTGAATTCTGTATTGAAGAGTGAAAACACATATGTTCAGCAGCAAAAATGGCTTAGTAAAATGTCACCACTGTGACAGGATATGAACTTCTAATGTAAAAACAAATACAAGTGATATAGCCATAATTGTCAGATCACAATTCTTCTGCTGTTAAACCACTTTGTTGTCTGTTTCTTCCTCTAACCTAAAGGAAATGTAAAATGTCAACATTGTGTTATGGGTTAAAATTTGAGGAAAGATACACTCCATGCAGAACTAGACTGGTTTGAAAGTGAAACAATAAAAAGGAGAAAACTAATATCTATTTATTATTCTCCTTTAAACTTTATTAAAATGACAGATTTTGAGATGACCTAAGAATGTGATCGTCTTTCTGGGAGTTTAGTACAATGAGGTAGTAGTCTCCAGGATAGCATGCAATGTGGCAGTTGCTATGGTAACAAGATGTTTTCCATTGAAAAGCAGTTAAACTGGTGGCATATAAATAACACATGTACAGTATATTGTCTTTGAGTGAATGACCTTTGCCCTTGCACCATAAGAACATATTTTCTTCTTCTTTTTTTTTTAAATTCTTGTCTATTTTTGATGTGCATATGATTCTAATAGAATGGTGATCAAACTGCCCTCTTTGAAGCTACACAAGACGCAGATTTGTGGTGAGGGAATAAAATGTGGCTCAATACTGTGCATGTGGATTTAGAAAGTTGGAAATTAAAGCACCAGAATTAGGTACTGTGCTGCGAGTATTTCACACTTTAAAAACCTACCTCATGGTTAAAACTTACGCAGCAGTTGTATTTTCTTTTAAATTGGTGGGAGGACTTCTGTATATAGTACTTAATTCTCATACAAAGAAAAACGTAAATGTAGGCAGAGCAATTACAAATCTCTTATATGTGGAGACTGGGCACACTGTAAAGACAGTGCCTACAATTAAAGTAGCAGAAGTACAGGCCTCTGTTTACCTCTGCTCTCTGGCCTAGTACAAGGTGCTTAGTGACTGTAAGTTCTATTTTTAAAGGCAAGATAGAGCTAATTTAATTAGTTCAAAGGCTAGGCAAGTGAAGCAAAGTAGCAAATACAGATGCAATTGCTGTATGCAAATCACAAAGTTTTATCGAAATACTTGATAAGATCAAATTTTAGAAATGGTTTGTCTTTCCCAGTTTTGAAGTGATGGACAAGGCTAAAGGCAGCTAGCTTTCTTTCTATTTCATGGTCAACCAGTTAGTGCTACTTAGCCAGTAACTATTCATTGACCTTTAGATAATAACATATGAACACATGGACTTCATAAATGCAAATTAGACTTATGTGTTTGATGGTATAGCAGATAGTCTGCTTCTGATTAAAATGACCATAACTAGAAACTAAAAATGTGTGTGTCCATGTATATATGTAAACATATCTGTGTGAAATCTATTCATCTATATGCATAATATTTAATCACGTTAACTGCATATCTAATAAATATATGCATACATCATGATTGTATGCATATGGAAATAGTCTGTGCATGTATATATGTTTGTAACATGCATATATATATTTTATATGTAGCTATCTAAATATGAATACGTATAGGTATTTTGCATCCATACACGTACCACTTATCTGGAACATAAAAATTCAAAGACAAGGGCTATATAGGAGTAAAGCACTTTTGGGACCTAGTTTCTTTCATTTTCTAAAAAATATTTCTGTGATTTTTGCATGGCATGCTGGGAAGAACAGAAAATAAAAGCCTAGGGTGGAAAATCTAACAAGAAATCCCATTTAATGGTGAGATCTGTAAAAAACTATAGATTTAATATGTAAATGAGGGAGAAATAAAGTGAAGCTTGAAAATATGAAAATGCAACAAGAAACTAGAATGACTGAATAATAATAGTAAAGTAAATAATAGGATTACCTTATTTGATCCTTTAACTCAAATAACAGGCATACAGATTATGAATAAGAAACAAAACATTAATAGGTGATTTGATTATGAATACATAAATTCTGGAAGATGCTATATGCTAATTATTAGAATTAATGAGAGTGGAACAATGTTGCAAATACAAAAACATATAAATAAAGAAATTGTTGCAAATACCAGCAATATGTTAAATAATATTTGAAATATGAAATATTCAATTTACATAATGTCAAATTGTAAAAGTAGCTAGGAAAATGTCTGACTCCAAATCATAATTGGTTTTATATAAATAAATACTATATAAAACTATTAAACACATTTTAAAATATTATTTAAATCAAAATGTATTCAGTGCTTCTAAATAGACTCCATACCACAAAAAAGATATAAACTTTTCTTAAGCTCAGTGTATTTCCAACAAAAATTTCCATACAAATTTTTAGGGAATTTGCCAAGCTGAATCTAAAATTTACATGGAAGCTCGAAGAACCAAGACTACTTCAGCTATCTCAAAACTAGATAGAAAAACAAGTAGACAGAAGATTGAATAAACTCAGACATAAAGATTTATTATAAAGCTAAGATATGAAGCAGAGTGTATACACAGTAATATTCAATAAGCTAAGATATGAAGAAAGTGTGTATATACAGTAATAAATATTCAAATAAAACTGAAAAGAAAGCTCGGGAGGGAGCTGCGCCTATGTATAACCTTGATTTACGGCAATGCAGATATTATAGATCAAAATGGTAAGAATATGTTCTGTAATTTATTTTTTAATAAATTATCCTGAGACAATTGGTTACTCATAAAAAAGGAAATTGGATCCATAATTCATATATGCACAAAAATCAATTCTAGGTGAATTAAAGACTTAAATGTAAATAGCAAACTATAAAAGTGTTAACAGACAAACCAGGAAACATATTTATTACACCTATAGTGTATATGATGTTAATATCTACCAGTCACTAAGTAAAAGACAAATAACCACTAAAAACTTGGACAAAGAAGTCAGCAACCATTACATAGAATGGGAAACAGGACATCTTCTTAATCGTATGGAAAAAAGTAGTTTCACCCAGTTAGTGTTCAGGGAAACTCAAATTAAAACCATGTCTATATCTCTTCACATGTAAATGAATGGAAAATAATTAAAAGTTGGATAGTGCTATTGACTACAATGTGTGTTGACTTGAATTCTTATCTATCCTGCCAAGAAATGTAAATGATATGACTATTTGGAAACTATCTGCTCTAATAATAAAATTGAACATTTGCATATTGTCTTAATCAGCAAATACACTGTTATACATACTACAGAAAGTCTTGCTTGCAATTTTGTTTCATATGTCCATATTACCATTGTTTTGTATGGTAAAATTGCCCATCATGAGTAAAATAGATATCTGTAATATGGTAAAATAAAATATTTGTTTGTTAATATATAATTTAATTTCAGCTACATATGTCATTGTACATAAGAGATAAAAATTTCTCAACCAAAAAAGTCACTGGTTATTTATAATGTTGTTACATTTCTATGCATTACAATCAAGGCAGTGCTAAAATATATATTATTTAGTGTTTAATACACGTGTAATAAAACTAGGGAAAAATAAGAGAATGGCTAAAATTATATGTAGAAAACAAAATAAATTTTTCTAGGCAAAGAGGAATTAGTTTGAGGAGTTCATTGTTGCCACTTATATTCTGTTGTGTTACCTGATTTGATGGCTAAATGGAAAACCATTGCATCACTATTCTTTTACTATAGTGCATATGTTTTATAACCTGTCATATGAATGGTATCTTTCAACAGAAAGAATAGTATGCCATTTATTCATTACTTTCATTCTACAAATAGTTATTGAAGGCCTACAATCTGCCATTGCACAGATGTTAAATTGAATCGACATGTTTTATTTTCAAAAGCTAAATATCTACTAGAGATTAAGGTCCACATTCAGAAACAACAACACAGCATTATGACTTTGCTCCATGGTAAATCTGTGCAGGGGGAAATAGAGTCAAATCAGCCCGGGATCTGAGGCTTGCTGTGTTCAGGGAAGATTTCTGGTAACTGTGACAGTTTGAGTGGAGCACTGAAGCCCTCAGAAGAGATTGCTATCCAAAAAAACAGACCCAAGAAATGCTTTCCAGGAAGGGCCAAAAGCATAATGAAGGAACATGTTCTAGAAAGAGAAAGCTTTTAAAATATATTTATGTATTTATTTGTCTATTTATTTATTTATTTATTTTATTCAGACATGTTAAAGTGTACATGGTTTACATTCCTTATAGGGAAGCACATCCTAATTCTTTTATCCTCCCCTTTCCTTCTACTCCTTACCCCTCTCCTCCATTTCTTTGTGTTTTGGTTTGTTTTGTTTTGTTACTCCTTACCCCTCTCCTCCATTTCTTTGTGTTTTGGTTTGTTGTGGTTTGTGGTACCAGGGATTGAACTCGGGTCCTTGTGCTTGCGAGGCAGGTGGCAGAACCACTGAGCTAAATCCCCGGCCCTCTCCTCCATTTCTTGATCCCTTCCCCTTTAAGAAAGACCTCTCTCCCTTCTTCCTATTATCTTTTATTTTGCTCTTCATTTATAATTTGGATTTTTCATGTAAGAGAAACCATGTCATATTTAAGCTTGTGTATCTGATTTATTTCATGGAACACTATGGTCTCAAGATGCATTCATTTTCCTACGAATGACTCAAGTTTATCTTTCTTTATGTCAGAGTAGTACTCCATTGTGTGTGAATACCACCTTTGCTTTAAAAAAGAGAAAAAAAAAAGCTGACCAAAGCTGGTAATTTTCTGGCATTTGTCATTGGACTGCTTAATCTATTCAGCATGGAAATAAAACAAGAACTACTAACTTCTGAGGAGGTAGGACTGTAAAAGAACCTATCGCTTCAGAATCTAGCTCTTTCTTCACACATAGTCTATCACTGTTGACCCAACACTAAAAGGGAGCCACTAAGGAGATTAAAATTTTTATAACTCATTTTTAATTTGACGTTACACCAAGAAAACAGTTCAGGGGACTGAAAAGTTGATTAGTGAGGAAACTTATGTTTTAAATTAAAACTGGTTAAGCATCTTGAATAGATGAAAGGATTTTAAAAATTCCATTCCATTCCTACATCATCAGAGAAGAGAAGGAATTACTTAATAACATAGAGGAAATTATTTGAAAAGGAAATAGGAATTAGAAGGTTCAGAGGAGGCCAGTATAAATCAGAAGCAAGTTCATGAAGAAGGCAAGAAGTTAAAAAAGGATAATTATTAGTCTTTTATTCACCTCATTTTAAGAGAAACTAACAAATGCTAAGATATCATATTCAAAAGGTGATGATTAGGCTGTTCAGTGTTCTAAGATTAGGGTTGGGTTGGGTTTTACAAAGTTAAAGTCAAAAGTACTAAGATATATTTAGACTAGAGAAAGATTCTCGGGTGAAAAAATAATCTTCAAATATTTTTAAAAATAGCATTTGCGAAAGAAACTGGGCCCTTTAATTCATCGATCTTGGATCATTCCATCTTTGTAAAATTTCTGGAGTAATACAAAGAACTTTCTGACCAACACAAAAGCCTAGAATGAATCTTCTTGGAGTAGCAAGGCCTATAAGAGACCACTCATGGGCAGAAATCATGTAGATGTGAGATCAGATTCAATAAGTAGTATAATTTCTTCCAAACCAGAGATATTTTATCTTGTTTTCAATGTCTTTTACCATGTTTTTGGTATTAGTTTATAACAGACTTTTACATCTGGAGAGTCATTTTAAATGTCATTTTGGAAATGATTAAACTGGGATTTTTAGAATTTTTCAGAAATAGAAAGTAAAGTAAATGTGAATACAAAAAATGATCTATTAAGTCAGGTGGAAAGTAGAATTTCAATAGTAAAGTGTTGTAAGATGGCAAAGACGTCTGAGAAATTCTTAATAAGTTTCAAACTTAAATTGCTAGCAAGGGTGTAGAGTACTTTCAGTCACTGCTACCAGCCCTAAAAAGACGGCTGGGAACATGGTGTTGCCATTCTTTCCCAGACAAAGCAGTAACTTTTACACATTGTATGAATCTCACATGTGGACACACAAGTTCTGTTACTGAGAATTCTAGGAAATGGAAGAAAAAATGCTAAATCTCCCAGGTAATGCATTTATGAATGCAATAAAAAACATGAGGTTTTTCATTTATTAATTTACAAGCCTCTATAAATGATATTTGAAATATAAAGGCTGTATCAACAATTACAAGTACAAAAAAAAATGTGTTAAAAAATACACCATCCCTATTCTCTATGTAACTTCAAGTAATGCAGTTCAAAAAGTGAGTATCTGAAAGACTAGGCAAATTTGACATACCATAGTGTGGATATAATGACCTAAAACCCAGCTGCCCTGAAATCACATAAGTTGTTTTCATTTACAGAAGCCAGAAATCAATCAACTCATTCTTGTCCTACATTAATTCAAGCTATAAATGGGAAAGTTATCAATGATTTGTTGGTCCATAAGTGAGGTCCCTTCTCCCTTCTGTGTTTTCAATTCATCTCTTTGTATTTCATGTAAAATTTTAGGCAAAAACGGTTCTATTAAAATATCTTCTATAATTTGTCTTTAAAAACCACTGAGGAATACTTTCCTTATAATACCATAAAGCTTTACATTCTTTCGAACACAAACCACCTGTCTTTCTCATCCCCTTTCCTCAGTTTGTAGCAGAGTGCCTAACTAATGTTTGAATATATATTTTTAAAGATAAATGCATAAATACAGTGGTACCTCAGTTCACAAGCTTAATGTATTCTACAGTTCTGGGAAAAACGACTGTGGGCACATTAATCACCCTATGCAGAGTTTGAGAAGGGAAGCAAAATTTTGCTTGACACCTCAAGTTGCAAACTGAATTATTCCAGAACAGAAGTGGGCATGAAATGAGGCAAGTACAGTAATACTGTACCTAGCCTCATGAATGTTTACTCTTTGATTTTCCCACACTCCACCTCAGGTGACCAACACAACCACAGCCACCTTCCCTACATAAGCAAAAACACGGTCATCTTTGCCATAAAACAAATTAAGTTAATGAAACAAAGTACTACTGTATTACTGTAATGTGAATGAGAACAATGAACATTGCTCTGTTTATTAAATAATAGGTTTATTATTACCAAAAAGCCTGCTTAAATGTTTCTTGCGAACACTCATTCCTTCATTTGTAACATGACCAGGTAAGTGGGTCCTGAGCACCTGTTGTGTGGAGGTAGTATTCTATACAGTTGCAACAGTGATGGGAAAGAACAGACTATAAAAATGCAGACATATATAAATAACCTAGTATTTATTGCTATTCATCTGATGAATTAATAGAAAAGGTAATATGCGAAATAGTGGAGGGATTCTAGAGAACCAAGGCTGAAGAGTTGGAAAGTTGGAATAATACATAAAGTATTCTCTGAAGATCTCGTTGAGAAGGGACATATGGTCAAAAATTTGAAGATGGAAATCAAATTGGCCGTGCAAAAAACCTAGTGGAAAAGAAGTCTAGGGAGAAGAAATGCCTACTGCAAAATCCCTAAGATAGAAGTACATAAGGAATCCTGAGGGAACAAGAGACTGATGTTTCTAGATGGGAGCAGTGGCAGGTAGCAGAAGATTAGACTGACTCAGTGTGCCTGGCTATCATAACAAAATGTCACAGACAAGGTATTTTAACAGAAATTTATTTTCTCCCAGCTCTGGAAGCTGGAAGTTCCAGATCAAAGCCTGGCAGCCTCAATTTCTGGTGAGAGTTCTTATCCTGGCTTGTAGATGACAGCTTTTTCTGTGTGTGCTCACACGGCCTTCTCTCAGTGGGTACACACTGACAGAGCAGCTATGTCTGTCTTCCTGTCCGTCTGTCTGTCCTTCTTTCTGACTCTGTCTCCCAAACCCCCTCCTCACTGTTTTGCCCTGTTTAGACTTAATTACCTCTAAAAAGATCTATTCCAAATACAGTGACATTGGTGGTTAAGGCTTCGGCTTATGAATTTGAAAAAGATACAATTCAATGCATAACAGAGATCAAGGGGGTAATGTCTGGGGACATAGGGTCTTATAGATCCCTGTAAAGACATGGACAGATTATCTCAGGAAGTCTTTACACAAGGGTCCTTTATGATTCTGTGTTAGATCAGGGCATTTTTTCTTCCCATTATTTTTGGATTTTTACTTAGGGCTAAAATGGTAAGAGACAAAGTTAAGATACTCAAGTTGAGGCTCAGATGTCAGCTTTGAGTACTGGTTTTGAATATAATTGGAATAATTTGCCTGAATTTATTAATTGAATTCTATATTGCAAGGCTTAGAATTAAAACTCTAATTTAACATGTAAATCTATGCAGAAACATGCAAAACAGAATTCATAACGCAACTGAAACATGGCTTTAGGCTTTACTATAGGGGTTAAAGCAGGAAAATGGGAGGCAAGGAGCATAAATTCTTTAAGGAGAATTTTCGTTTGACCTATTACGCCGACATATATATTGGATGTATATGCTAGTAAACTGGCTAGTTAAACTAAAAGAAGGAATGAGACAATACTCAATTTAATTACACAAATGCCTACTCTATGCTCCTAAATTATACTAATGGGCTAATAGATAATATACAAAGATGTCTAATTGCCAGTATGGATAAACTATTCAGCATGTGTGTGCCAGGGGTTTTGGCAGAGCCCCCTTCCATTTAACCAGAAATTAGCTTGCCCAGTAAAGAATCAAATTGTCTCTTTGTTCAGTGTCATAGAGAAAAACTAAAGGCAGCACTTGGAAGTGGTTACAGTTATACATACATACAGTTATATGAATTATCATCAAGGCTGAATTAATTGTAAAAATGTTACAAGCTTGTATTATTTCAGACTTGTAATAATAATAATGGCTGTCATTATTATTAGTGACTCACATTGGTTTAGTCCAAAACCAAATTCCTTTGATAAAATACACTGTCAAATATTCCATCCAGTGCAACTTTCTGAGAAAGAAAAAGGAAGCAAAGAACAGTCATTTGGATGTCATTCAAACAGGACTTTAAAGACCTGCTGTCTAACCTCTTCTTACAGATGAAGGAAGCTACTTGGAGAGGTTAAACAATGAAATGTAGAATGGACTTGATTTGCTCTCACAAGATTTTAAACTTCTTCCCTGGCTACCCAGTTAGCTCCAAACCTAGTCAAACAAACAAATAATATTTTTGAACGTGATTTCTGCATCATAGTACTGACACTAAACATACGTTTTGCTCTAAGCTTCACCAATCAAATACTAGATTTCAACACTAGATAGGAGGAATTAACATTTTCGAAAAATAATAAAACTACAAAAATTTCCCTCTCCTGGTTAGGTCTCTAAGGTATTTAATTGGTGTATTTTTCTAAGCTCACACAGAAAAGGCTGTATGACCCTCCATCCTATTTCAGACACATTCCCTAAATCAGCCTTGGAACCCATGGGAAAAAGACAGCTGGATTAAAAAAAAATAGTGTTCATACATAGATTTCTCCAAATATAGGAAATCCATGTAGTAGAATTGCACTGTTTATCTCTGCTAGATCATATTACCAGCAGAATACTTAAAGAACAACAGAAAAGGAGACTGGAGAGCTTTGTTACGGTTTTACATACCTCGGGGGTCATTGGCCTGCTGAAACAAGTATACACGGTCCCAGTTATAAGATGACTCTTACAATATTGCTGAGGTATAACCCAGAAGTAAAATGAAAACGAGCAAAGCTGACCCAACAAAGATAGATATAAAATTAGCAGTGGTGGAGAGGTAACTTTATACCAGTTGCTAAGGGCAACGTACGACTGATGGATAATGTAATAATGCACATTAAGCCACACTTATACTAAATAAGTTCACAACATCAATATCGGTAGCAGCAGGGGCACTAAGCTGACTGAGGTAAGCAAAGGTGTTGATGATGACTATACCTTAGGGGGAGCCCAAGCATTTTATGACCTGGTAGGTTGAAAAGCAGGAGGGGGAAAAGGACACTGTGACTTCAGCTTAGTTTGCTCAAGCTTTTAAAAAACAGCTCTGGTAACTCTATGTCATTCCACTGATGCTATATTTTACATGGCTTTCTTATTGAAAGTAAACAGATCTACACCTATAAATATATCTTTATCTATAGATAAGTATCTTTTACATACTTTTTTTTTTTTACAGTTTATGGGCATAGATGTCATGTTAGCAAGTCTTTTGATTTCCAATAGGTTATGATCACTCATCCCCACACAAGGACTATAACTCTAGTATATCTATCCTTTTTATTTTTATTTCTTTTTCTTTTTATTTCTTTCTCAAATGCTGGAAACAACTTTGGTTAAACACACCCTTGCTTGTGTTCTATGCTCCATTGGAATGGAGGGACAGGAAGGCAGAGAAAAGAAAGCAGCACAGGAGTTGGACATATGTGAAACCTACCTCTAGACAAAATCATGAAGGCACTTATTACTTGTTTGAAAATTCATCAAACTGGTTCCCAGGTTCCCAGCAATGTGTATAATTAAATCATTTACTATGATATGCCAAATTTGAAGCTTTCTTTCATGGTTTGCACCACCATCTCCATAAAGGTCAGCTGATAATAATTTATAAGTTGCTGCTAATTTGTTTGAGTCCTTTTGATAGAAAATACCTTGATTAAAAAGACTGACTCACCTAGGTAAAATTTAGACCTCCTGATAGATTCTGAGGTATGAAACAAAGATATCTGGATTGTGAGTTATTTTAGCTTTCTTAAATAAAAGCAAATGTTTCTTACCAGGCAGCATCTCTTTGTCTTGTAGGGTTGATTCAACATTGAACAGCAGAGGCTCAGAGAGTGTTACTGGAGTTCTCAAGACATTAGACATCACTTAGTAAACACTCTTACTTTTCATTTGATAATGTAAGTAGCTTTTTCAAAGTAAAAGAATATGAATTACATGACTGTAATGGTCCTGGAGTGTCCTTAAATAATATATGAACATAAATATGTAGCCACTTCAAAATACACCAAAATTCATGGGCTTGAGTTTTGTATTTCCTATCTTTGAATCCCTGTTCCAGTATTTAAGGCTCTCTGATATTGGACAAATTATTTACCTCCCTGTATCTGTTTCCTCATCTGAAAAATGGGATTAATCAAATCACGTTCTTCATTGGATCAGTAAATGACTAAGAGGATTTTTATAAAATACTAAATGTAAAGTGTTTCTAATAGTCTGGCAATGACAAATTCCTATTAAACTTTATGTCATTAAGGGAGTGTCAGAAAAGTCAGTAGGGGTTGTAAGTGCTTAAATAGTGCCTTCTTCTTGTTTCCTTTCATTTTTTCTAAAAGTTTCTCTTTTCTGGGGGAGGAGGAGGAAAGAAAGGGAAAAGGAATAATGAAAAAAAGAGAATGGAAAAATTAAAACAAAGCTTTTGTAAATTCAAGGAGAGCAGATTCACCCAAATGCATCTGTCTATATAGTGTTTACCACTGCAAGTCTTCCAGAATGAGCCGTCTCCTGGCTAGAGCGCATCTCTGAGGTATTCATTCACAAGGGTCCCATTCACATCTGTGTTTGGCCCTGAAGATCTAGGTCTAGGGTTTCCCTATGAAATTCAGGGGATGTATTTGTTTTGAAGAGTCCAGATTGCACCAAATACATCCATAAATAAAGCATCATTCTTAAAAATCAGAGGGCCACCAGTTACAACTTCCATGAGATATTCTTAGTTCCAGTCTTAGCCCATTTTATGCTGTAATAACATTAATAATTGAGCCTGGGTAATTTATAAAAAAATAGAGGTTTGCTTCAGTTCTAGAGGCTGGGAATGCCAATGCTGAGGGACCTGCATCTTGCAAGAACCGCTGTGCTACATTATCATGTGGTAGATGGTAGAAGGGTGGGAGACAGTAAAAAAGAAGAACGTGGAAAAAAGGCAAAACTCTGAACTTTCCTTACCTCTTAAAATTCCCATCTTTTAAAACTTTTACAGTGGCAATCAAATCCAATGTGAATCTGTAAGGGGCAAGCATCCACACCATAGCAATTCGCTAAGTCACAAGAAAAACAAAAGGATATGGCATTGACCTACAAAAGTTTTTATGTATAAGATAAGAAATCTCTACTTTGAAAAAAAGAGATGGTGCTGGCACTAACCGAACGCACAGGGAGGGAGGCTGGGGAGTAAATGAGCACCATGGAAAGTTTGTAACATAATGGAAATCTTTTTATCCACAGTAGATCATAATGAGAGCATCCATCAAATCAGTTTGGCTACTGATTCTCTTATCATTAATATGAGCTCTACTGTAAATTAATTTAACACTCATTTTATAAATTTAAATCTTACCACTATTGAGTACTGAATGTGACTTTGCCTAACAGAACTGCCCCTTCCAGTACCAACAATGTCTCTAATCAGCCTGTTAATGTAGGCACCTCCGACTTCTAGCTTCAGCCAATTACTTAGAGGAAAGTTGGTGCGCTGCCTCACTTAAGACTGAATAATAGTGCTGGGGAAGATAATTTAAATCTAAAGCTTCTTAAGCCAGCTGCTTCATTAAGAGGTAAGCCAGTAACTGATATTTTTAATTTAACACTCTTTTCTGGAGATCCTCCATCAACTGGGATATGTGCCAGAATAATATCCTCATAAAGGAACAAGTAAAACAAGCCTGAAACGGTGTAGAGAAGAAATAAAAGGAATTGATCTGGGGTTATTTTTCACAATCAAAATGATTCACTTGGTAGTCATCGAATGCTAAACTGAAATCCACATGCTTTAAAAAATGGAGGGATTAAGAGGTTGTAAAAGGGAATGGGAGGGTTATGGAAATTCAAGTAGACAGCGAAATGCGGAGGGAGGGGATGGCCGAGAATAAGACACCCTCTGAAGGTAAGAAGGATACAAAGAAACTGAAAGATATTTCTGTGTGTGAACTTCTTATTTGTTGTTTAGATGACTCATATATTAGAAGTATATTGAGGACACATTGTCATTCTCTGAGCCTAAGCCAGGGCTGGACATGTACAGGTGATCCAGATGGAGATAAAACTGATGAAGGGAAAACAACTCATTAATACAAGATGGGATGCATTAATGTGCTCAGGTCATTGCACATACAGAGACATAATGTGAACTTCTTATTTGTTGTTTAGATGACTCATATATTAGAAGTATATTGAGGACACATTGTCATTCTCTGAGCCTAAGCCAGGGCTGGACATGTACAGGTGATCCAGATGGAGATAAAACTGATGAAGGGAAAACAACTCATTAATACAAGATGGGATGCATTAATGTGCTCAGGTCATTGCACATACAGAGACATAATCACCCTTCAGAGAAGAGTGCATTGGTACAGGTAGGTTTTACTTTTTTTTTTTTTTTTTTTTTTTTTTTTAATTTTTGTTGTCGCCCCCTTTTTTTTTTTACAC
>NW_022900945.1:16508850-16585121 GCF_012274545.1 Fukomys damarensis | reverse complement strand
TTTTTTTTTTTTTTTTTTTTTTTTTTTTTTTGCTTAAATATTGGCTGACCGACCTTTCATCATGTTTAACTGGTTGCATAGAGTACACTTTCTGGTACATTGTAACAATTAGCATTCATTAAATGAAACAGCTGGATCATTTGGTCGAAAATATTCAAAATACCTAAATACTATCTCAATACAATATCAAACAAATCTATTTTAAAAGTTACATAAACCAGCTATCCTCTGACTCAGAAATTTTGTATTAGTTTTTCCACTCCTTGAGTTTCTATTTCCATTTTGATTACCACAGGAAGAAAGTAGTACCTTAATATAGCCTATTGTATATTTGTCTCCCCTGTCACAAAAGTAAAAACTGATGTTATTATTTCTATTATATTTCCTTTGCCTCTGACAGTTAGCTACTCAATAGAACATATAATATTTCTATCCTTACTAAATATAAAAAGCAAACTATTAGAAACAAATTTGTAAAAGACATGAGTACGATTACTCTTTTCAATTAGTAGACATATTATAAAAGAATATAACTTACTAGTAAAATAATAGTGGAATCATTATTAGTCTTATTCATATCTCTTGTTTGGTTTAAAATATATGAACACTCATGCAGGACTTAGTGGATCACCTCTGCAATCCCTGCACCTTGAGAGATCGAAGCAGGAAAATTCCAAGCTCACACAACTCAGGCAACTAATGGAGTCTCAAAATTAAGGAAAAAAGATTAAATTAAATAAATATATGTACTGAGAAAAATTGTCCCTATAAATAAATAGACATGGGCCATGGATTTAGCTCAATGGTTTCGGCACCTGCTTCCCAAGTGCAAGGTCCCGAGTTCGATCCCTCGTACCAAAAATAATTAAATAAATATTGCTAGAAGGATTTTTATCATGGTACCAACACTCAATTCTTCGAACATTTTTGAAGACTACATGTCAAAAATTACATTGTAGCCTTTTATTATTTTTAACAATCAATCAGCTGACATCTCATCTAAGGTCTTTCTTTGACTTTATTGAATGGAATGTATAATTTAATAAATTCTTGTTATTCAGTCATTAGAAGCTTTTATTTTTTGCTGTTTTTCAGAAGAAGTTTTACTAATACTTAACAAACACTTTTCATTAAACCTGTTCCTCTTCCACTTGGAGCTAGTTTGTCTGCTCTGATATACAACATTTAAAAATGCCTTGTGTCATCAGATGTTTCAAATACAATTTTATCCAAAATTGTATGGAGATGATAATTCATTTCATTCATTTTTTGGAAAATATCCAATGACTTAATGGCATGAGAGGGTATGGTATTTGTTTTCAAACCAATCATGCAAGTAAATCTTAATATTCACATTCATCATTAAACCAAAATAAACATGTTAATATTCACACCTATGACAAGCATCTATTGAACTTCTGAACTCTTCAATTTACCGGGTAAATACATAGGAGTAGCTACATAGATAAGGCAACCAACTTTGTCATAAGTTTGTGAGTGGACAAAATGAATCATTTCAGTATTTCTTTGCAATGCATTCTTGTTGACTTCCATTGATATCTCACTGAAGGAGGTTTACTGTGGAGACTGAGTAGGGACTGTTTCTTCTACAGAAAAAGCTGTATCTCTTTTCTCTGCAGGATGTGACATAGTCTAGAAAAGAAATAATATTAACTGTAAGAATTCTAAAATGGGAACCTATACGCACCAGGAATTTGTGAGTGTGTGTGTTTGCATGTTTGCATGTATGTATTGTGGCTGTGTTTTAACTGTGATCCGCAGTAGCTATTGGATTATCAGGACATATAGTAAAGATTCTATATTGGATAACTCCTTTGCTCTTATTGCATATATTATTTTGATTTGATATTGGAAATCTTAATTTCTTTTACAGACAGAAAAACAAAAGTAAATGGCAGACATTAGTTAACTAGCTCCTCTAAATACTGGCACACCAGAGCCAATTTTACCGAGCATAAAATGATTCTAAATTCTGTACTCCCAAGGGTTTTTAGAAGTGGGTATTCATATGATTCAGTGTCTTGCTAATCCTACCCTTGTAAAACAAGAGAAGTAGAAAGCAAAAACACTGATGTCCAGAATTATTATCTAAATCGCTTTCTATGCTATCTGCTGTTGACACTCATGACCTGACAGGTGAGTTTGAGGAGTAGCACAAATAATGCCACAATTAATTGTGATTCTTTTCTAAAATTTGGGGGTCAGAATAACCATTGTCAGAAGAGCTTTAGCTCCCACAGAAGCAATTAATCCAAAATTTTCACATTGGTACATGGAGCAATGCACAGTTTTTACAATCTGGGGAAAGGACTTTGAGCATCCTCTGTGAGTTGGAAACCTGTGAGTGGGGAAAACAATTGTGAGATATGCCTAGCCAATTTCTTCCAAAGTTATCCAGGAATGAGTGGGGTCATTGCCAATAATGTTTCACCTGCAATTAGCAAATATTACTTGGGGCTACATAATTTTTTTAATTTCCCTTGAATGGTATTATGTTTTGTGGGCCATTATTAGTTTGCACCCAGATTTTGTTCAGTGAGAAGAGTGTCTATGATCAGTTAAATATATTCTGCATGGGTCAGACCAAATTATTTTTGGTACTAGTTTTCTATTGCTGGTAACAAATTATTGTAAATGTTAATGGCTCAAAATGGCATGAGTTTATTATTTCATAGTTTCTGTGAGTCAGAAATTCGTGTGGGGTTAGCAAGGTCCTCTTAGGGTCTCACAGATCCAACTCAGTGTATAAGCCAAGCTGTGATCTCATCTGAAGATTGAGCTTCTCTCCCCAAGTCACACTTTGTTGGCAGAATTCCACGGATGGTAGGTACTTACATGACTGGGGCCCGTTCCTTGACAGCTGTCTGCAATGGGACCACTCTCAGTTCCTAGACTGTCCTCATATTTTTAGCACATTACCACCTCTTCTTCAAACAAAGCCATTTACTTCCTTCCAGGCCAGCAAGAGAGAATCTCTCTGACACTTTTTGGGAGTTCATCTGAGTAAGTCATTTGTGAATTTTAATTTTCATTTACTCAAAACAAATTGGTAAATAACCTAACCATGGGAGTGGTGTGTTATCACATTCACTGGTCCTGCTGACCCTCAAGGGGAGAGGATGATAAGGAGTTGAAGTTGAAGTTATTATAAATGTCAAAATGACACCTAAATAGATCCACATGGAAATGTAACTGACCAACACATTATGCATAGGCTGGATTAAATGGAACATATGCAAGGATTAGTGGAAGATTTTAGCTACATCTTTCATTTTTTCCACGATCATAGAAATTATATTACTTATCAGTTTAAACATATGTACTCTAAAACACAAAAATTAGCTCTAGTATTGTTTATGTGTAAGTCTCACCACTTGTTATCCTTTGGTTGTAAAATTGTTTATATAGAGCAAGTAATAAATATATAGTAAGTATATAACTCAAAGAGTAAGGATGTAACTATAAATTTCATTTACAGAATTAAATCTTTGATGAAACTATGGTACATACTACATTAAGATAGGCTTTGGTTTGGTCTGAATACTTAAGTTTTTGTCCTTTCACTTGAAAATATTTGCAACTAAAAAAGATAAATGGTAACGTATTATGAGTTAAATAACTGTTGTGCATTCAGTGGTTTATATGGTATAACCTGGGCTGCACAAATAACACTTAGCAAAATGAGCCATACTTTTGAAGAGTAAGTCTTATGGAATGAATAGAACGATATCCTTCTTACAACTTAGACTTTCTCAATCTAACCCATTCTGGTAGATTCTTAATCTACGGTGGTACGAAATATAAGCTTTTCTTTTTCATAGCATCTTCTTGGGAAAAGCAAGAGAGAAGAAATGATTCTAATTATAACTATTCTTCAAAAAAAAGGAAAAAGAAGGGAATTGGCTATTTCAAACAGCTAAAAAGAAATGAATTAGCATTTTTAAAATAGTCTTGGAAGAGAATCCAAGTGTCTGAAAGTAGTACTAGCTACCAAGATATTCATTTTAGTAGTATAGGTTGGCGTTTTTCTGTGTACTTTTGGAATAATTTAAGCTCTACTCTGATTTATTGTACTTTGTCTACTCTCAGAGACTGAGGAAAGAAGTTTTCTATAAAAGTTTGCTAGTGTACACTTGTTAAAATGTTGCCTGTTGACTCTAAATTAATGATATTTAAACGTCTTCCCCAGTAATTTTACTTCTGGATTGAAAGGAAGATACATTTTACAGTGCATTTTTATATTTCTTTAAACTAAGTGCTCCTTATAATACAAAACAGCACTCAGTGATCCATGCAGACTTCCATTTATAATATTAATAGAAGACATGTTTCATGCTAATCCATCTCATTAATATTAAAGAAAGAACTCCAAGACTGGTGAGCACTTAATCATTTGCAATTAGCACCTAACTGTTAATTCTATGGAGGGCTCTTAGGGAAAGAAGCAGAAGAAGTAGCTCCAGTTTGCTAAATGTTAGTTGATTTAACTTAGAGTATTTAATTCTGGGAAAACTCCATAATTAGAACAATTCATGTCGCTAGACAAGTTTAATTGATCAGTGAAAAATAAAAGAGTCCCCAACTGAGAGCAACCACAAGATATACATTTAGAAAGTGTCCATGACATAGCCATTTTGCTAATTTATTTTATTAGATTCTTTGCACTTCTAGGCCAATGGATTTGGCATCTCAGCTGAGGTGAATAAACTTCAAGCTCAGGCTACCTCAACACAGATCCCCAAATCCAATTAGCAGAATAGGCAGGTTGTCTGGTTTTGATCCAACTAGAGCAGCTTGCTTCTTCAATGTCAGCTCAACCTGAAAAAACAAAAAGTGCCCATGAGCTTCCTACTTCAAGGCTAAAAATGAGCTCCAAGACCCAGAATGAGGGAGCTCTATGCCAATGACTCAGAGCTAAACCAAGCTTCACACCGTGGTGCGGTCCCTCTGATTCCAGGCCACATTTATTCGGCCATGTAACAGCCTTTCTTTTCCAGATCAGAAATCTGCCTCTTCTATAGGAGCAGATCTTGTCAGTCATTTGTAGAAAATTCCTTGTAGAATCCAAGGCCTTATGAGACTCTATTTTGGAGCATGGATGAGAATTAATCAGAAGGTAGACATGCTTGAAGAAAAGACATCTGTGTCTGTTTGCATGGTCTCGTTGACCCAATTCTTCTTAAAGCTGCTTTGAGCACCATTTATTTTTTTGTTCAAATGAAGAAAAGCTAAGGTTGGCATAGTCCCGTGAAAACAGCATGAATCCATAAAATGAGCTGAAGACAGACCTGTCTATCTCTTCTGTTAATGTCATTTATTCAATTAGTAATGATGAAGTGTCCCTAGGACACACCACACCAAATGTTGACTGTGGCGACCTTTAACACCTGTTTTACTGCCAAGTCTAGCAAATTAACCAGATTTAACTAAGCACAGTTCTGACAGTTTCTATACTGTGACATTTGAGACTTTTTAATACCTGTTTCTCTTGAAGATTTTCTAAATGCTTTGTCCTGTTACCTCATATGTTCCCTGTACCCTTTCGCATTGCATAATGTGTTGTCTTTCCCAGTTGCTCTTCTTTCTTCGGTGTACATTATTGTTACTGTAGCTGTCCTTTTCCTAGACTTACATCTGCCATTCCCCAGAAGCATGATTCCACTTCTCCTCACATTTGATAACAAGGCCATGTGCCACCTTTGCCAAATGTTAGGTTCTTATTTCACAGTAGTTCTCCAGATGTGTGTAGGCACTGCAGCTGTGTAGCCATTACATATGGCATGGAGAAATTTGTTTTCAGCCTTCTGCCTTACAATACACCTTAATCCTCACCAGCTGTATTGAAGTACTTCGGCCTTTAAGGATTTGGATGAAAGAACATGGGCAAAGCAACAAAAGTCATCACCCTCAGATTCCTACCAGCCATAAGGCTCCTTCATGGCAGAGGCTGGATCATAAGAAGCAAGGACAATGAAATCTGTTAGATGGCTAAATTCACACACAGGGGCACTAAATTTGCACATAGAAAGATAGCTGGTATGTAGATGGTACCTAAAAACAGACTCCTTCACCAGGATGAAGTTTTGAGGTTTCAAACTCTACTCTGAGAAGGCCCATTCATTCCAAGGACTGATCTGAAGAATCCTTGAGATAATCCATGATTAATAACAGTGTATACTGCGGACAGGCAGGGGGTTAAAATACAAGTGTAACAGATTTCAATTTTGTCTGTACAACCTACTTGCAAGTTTGCCTATGCAAGATACTAAGCGAATTCAGACAATATTCTCATCTCAGCTGTAAAATTTAGGGTAATAATAATGCTCACATTGTAGGATCCCATGAGGGTTCCCAGTGCCGTGCGTATTACACAGTTCCAGGCACATCATAAATTCTCCAATAAATGGCAATTATTAAAATTGCTATATCTTTGGGTAAACATTTAGGTGTTTTCTCTCACTGGTTTCCTTGCTGTTTAGTAAGCCTATAAATCTCTTCTCGAATATTCTTTGATAAACAAAAATAGGAAACAGTTGGACTTCAAAGCACTCCCCCTCCAGCAGCTGCAACAGGAAAGAAAAAAGATATCAAGCATGTAATAAGTAAGGGGAACTATCATTAGGCAGGAAAATAAGACTTGCTCTGGATTAGCCTCTATCATGAAATCCAGAACTAAATCTCAGCATGTATGCATTTACTCAGTTTTTTATGTTTATGTGTCTACTGTCTCCAAATAACTCACTAGACCATAATGTAGTCGCAGTGTGCATGCAGAAAATGCGTACAATTATGATATCATATTTATTTCTAATATTTATAATAAAAGCACAGAATGGAGGAAGGATATAAAAGTCAGAGTTCAAATCCCAATTTAACTAACAGCTGTGGAATATTTAGCAAATTATATAATTTCTAGGACTTCAGTTTCTGCACCTATAAAATGGAGCAATGATGTCTAATGTTCATTGATTACTTAAAAAGGAAAATAAATCTCCTAAAATGCCTACGTAGTTTTGAGGAACATAGTGACATTTCACAATCACTAGTCATAATAAGTTTATTAGTTTTCTGCTACTATGCAATAAATCAAAACTAACTTAAAATAGCACCCACAGCTCTGTAGGTCAGCAGAGCACGTCTGCAGTGGCAACATTCTCTGCTTCCAGTTTTATAAGATTGAAATAAAGGTGTCAGATGGGCTGTATTCACATGTAAAGCTCATGTGATTGCTGTTGCAGGGCCCAGGTCTCCATTTCCCTGATGGCTGTCACTCTGCAACTACGTTTAGCCCTTTGAGTCCACCTGCACTGCTCGACCAGTGGCCCCTTCCATCTTTGAGCCAACATTAGGAAAACATCCTTCCATTGAATTCATCTTCATAGGAAGGGCATGTCCCTCTTACAGGTTCATGTGACCAGACTAGGAGGCCCATGGAACTTTGTTTTTCTGCACTTGCTCTCAGCCAAAAGGAAGAGATCATCATTTGTCTTTCTTACTCAACTGACCTGGGACCTTAAATACATTTACAAAGCTTCCTTAAAACACCACACAGATCAGTATTTGATTGAATAACTGGGAGATTTTATGTTTGGGGGCAATTGAGGTTTCAAAGTTTTGGTTGACTTGCCTGGGACATTCACCTAAGACATATTTCTTATAGGAAACTTTCCAAGGTGTATTTGGCAATTTTTTGAGACATTTTTGATTGTCACATATGGGGATCAGCCTAGAAAACTTTAAACTGGCCTTAGATAAAAGTCTATTAATGTTAAAAAAGAAGGGGACCAGAAACAGCTCTGCCAGGGATAATGCTCTATTATACCAGGTGGGATGCTGGGAATCCAGCCAAGTGCAGTGGGAACAGTCTTCTTTGTCAACTTCTATACCCAAATCTACACCTAGCTTTCACTTTAGTATAACATTTCTCCAATTCAGCAATACTGAAGTATTAGGGCAGATAATTCTTCCCCTGGGGAGTATCCTGGTCATGATAGGATGTTTACCATTCTTCTGTGCCTTTATCAGAATTCTAAGTGTGAATAGGACTGTGACCCTCTTCCCCCAAGTCATAGCAAACAAAAATTTCTTTGGAGGAAGATAAGGCTGAGAACCACTGCTTAAGAAAGAAGTCTGAAGTCTTCTCTTAATTCTTCTTCTTTTTTCCATTGGCTTGAAGGCAGATGTGATGTCCAAAGCCAAATCAGTCATTGTAAACCATGCTTTGGAGGCCAAATACTCTGCATGCTGAAGCCCAGTGCTCCAGGGAGCCCCATGCCTGACAACAAGGGCCTGACCCACTTACACCAAAACTGGTACGAGGGACGAGTATGCACTTGTTTTTCATGCTGTCATAGACTTCTCTGTTATTGCAGGTATGTTTTATTAACTAATACTTTATTAACTAACGTGGTACTTTCAGGGAAAGTCACTTGTACAGGGCTGTACAGCTAAGTGTTACACATACTGTCTGTTAACTTACATTCTTGTAGCTCTGTTGCCTTTTTGTTATCCAGCACATTACCCTAACAATATAGCTTGTCCCCAAAGAGGCAGTACTTACAATGAGAAGCTGTTCTTGAGTCTTCAGTAAATATGTACTTTGTTTGACCGCGTTCTAGCAACCCAAATGGAGGTTTCTGTTGTAAATATTTGTTTCACAAGCAAACACGTCCAAATTGAAATGTTTCTTTTCATAGATGTAGAGAAATATCCATTTGCTTTCAGGCCATTAGAGACTCCTGAATGCTTTTGAAAATGTTTCCTCAGGCTGCTGGTCACTCCAGGGCAATCTCTCACCCCTGCCCACAAATTTTCTAAAGGCAAGAAACTCCCGGGAAACCTGGCGGAGAGTTCAGTGGTTGCCTGGTGGAGGTGATCACCAAAATGATTCTGCATTTAAGGCAGTTTTTTTTTTTTTTTTTTTTTTTTTTTGTACCAGGGATTGAACTCAGGTCCTTGTGCTTGCAAGACAGGCCACCAAACTGCTGAGCTAAATCCCCTGGCCCAGATTTTGATTTATTATCAGAACAACTTGTCCAAGTAAGCACATTACTCTGTTTGGATAAGCATAGATTTGAAGAAGCTATATTACTATTTTCAAGGCATTCATCAATAGTATTACTAAATAATATAGTGATCTTTACAAATTACCTTTATATCACCTGTTGGAAATAGTTTTTCTTCTCAAAGAAACAAATAGGTATTTTGTTTGCTATTTTTATTTTTAAATTTTTTTAGTAACATGCGACATAAAAGATAAAATTCACTTGGATATATTTGGACATTTTTAGGTTGGCTGTGTGTGTGTGTGTGTGTGTGTCCTAAGGGGATGTCTGGATGTCTCCCTGCCCATATCCACCTGCTGAATTGTTGCCCATCTTCTATGGCTTTCTTCTTAAATAACTACAAACCTCAAAAATCCTGTCATTTGCACAACTTCTTCATGAAGAAGATGGCTCAAGTGTGGGTATCTGTTTGTGTGCATGCGTGCTTTAAAAATATGCATATTTAAAATGCGTTACCTATATGTATTCAAATGAATCTACAGGGGGAGCAGCCTGTATGATTAATGTGCCTTTCTGGCTTGAAAATGTCTGATTGGGTAAAAGGTTGCTGTAAGAATCAAAGCAACCATTCACACATAGGCTGAGCAACTAATTAAAACGGTTAAAAGGTTGCTGTAAGAATCAAAGCAACCATTCACACATAGGCTGAGCAACTAGCATTAAAACGTCATTACTGAATCCTCTGCTCACTAGTGGATGGTAGCAAACTAACCAAAGAGAAGCTTTCTTGTGAAGAATAAATACCCTAAAGTAAGTCGTTTACTCTCAGGATGTTATGTTCTAAACAAACTTGATGAACACCCCTTTCTTGAAAGCACTGGGAACTTTCCAAGCAAAGACTGGACAGAAGGCAATGTACCCCCACTCCCAATCTATATTAGAAATAAAGTACCAGAAAACCCAAATCACCAAAACATTGTTTTTTTCTTCAAACATGTAAGGAAATTAATATGTGTGTAAGCACTTAACATTCATTTTAATTGTCTACTATGAAAAGTATACTTTGAAGCCAGAATTTTAAAAATTAGAAATAATAACAGCGTGCATTTAGCATTTACTATATTCTGAGACTTGCATTTATTTTATCCTATAAACTTCAGAGCTGAATGAGAGATAGGACAATTGCACTCATTGAAATGAAGATGAAACTGGTACACATAAAGGGATGTGATTGCATGGGGAGTGTTTTCCCAAGATTTCTCGGCTGGTAATTAGCAGAGGTGGGATTTAAACCAATCAATCTTAAAAAAATAAATGTCGACAGAAATTTAAAAGACGCTGTGCAATAATTCTTTAAAAGGTCACGGAAAGGTAGCTTACCTTAAAAGTCTGAGTCTTGTGGGTGAAAATGGACACAATAAAGTACATAAGCAGGTGAGTGCTGAACACAGTCCTCCTGAGGCAAGTGGGATCCTCGCATCTTGAACCTTGATAAACGGAAGTGTCTAATGGAAAGCTTCAAAGGTAGACACAAAAGCAAAAAGCATAACACGGCTATATTTATTTACTGCAAGCTCAGGGCCCTCAGACATCTGGTCTGCACCTTATTCACAACTAGCATGAACAGAGGTGAAAGGACCTGAGTGTTATAGATCTCTGCTCTTACCTCATTCTTAGGTCAAAAGGGAAAAGCCACACTCAGGCAACTTTCTCTATATCCGAAGTTCTACGCTATGTTATTATAGGCACAGATCTGTTCGGACTTCCACTTTCTACCCACAGAGTTGGACAAATCTCCTGATCCTCATGCACTTCAGGTTTGATTGTACGCCAAGCTGTTGTGCTAATTAAATAATAATTCAATGATAAAAAATTAAATAAAATAAAGTTTAAGGCATTCATCGGGTCACAGCTTCCATACCAGTTAGGTGCACGGCACCAGGACAGGTAGCAACCAAGATGAAATTCTGTTTTCGACCCCCATTCTATACAGCATGGTAGACTCCTGCTGAGCATTTGGTAGCTGTAAAAATTATTTCACCACAGTGTTTTTAAAAATTGCTCCAATCTTCATTGTCATTAAGCCATGAGTTTTGAAATCCTGCCTCCCATTAGTATTTTTTTCCATCTCTCATTAAGTAGAAGTTGGTGATAATGATGCTCCTTATTGTGGCATTTGACATACTTCTTTCACTTGCATTATCACCACAGTGGGGAGAAAGGAATTAAACACGTGAAGGATGATAGTCCTGTGACTTGAATCACTTATTTTCAAGGTATGATTATTTTCTGAAATAAGAGTTGCAAAATTGTTATTCAGTGATAGGCCCGAACTGATTTCTTTTTATTCTAGTTGAATGGGTGTGATCTCCAACCACTTTCTAACACACTCAGGCCTGAAGAAGATGTCTGATTATTTGGAATGTTTCCTGAGTGAACATACCATTTCTTAATCAGTCAGCATCCTAAATAGCTCAAAGAAAAAACATAAATGCAGGCAACCAACACATCACTCTTCTACTTCTGGTTCTACTCCACAAAAGGTTGTATCATTTAAAACACTGTTACTGCTTATCGTGGCTTTGAAAATTAGGGGGGAAATAACGAAATCTTTCCATTCTGTCACTCGGGCAATCGCTCCAGGTGTCTTTTATACCATAAGGGGAGGTGTGGCAGGACAAGGCCACACTCAGGCAGGGATCCTGCACAAAGAGTGTGATGTGAGCCCAATATCTCCAAACCAAGGGCACAGAGAGAGAGAAGGGCAATATGGACTCAGCCAATTTAAAGTTCTTTAATTTGCAAGCAGCCCTCTCTACTCCCAAGTCAGTGTCATGTCTGTCTGAGACTGGCTGCTCGTAAGAACACAAATCAGCACTGTGGTTAAGAATAGGTGCTCTGGGACTGGGATATCTGGATTTGGATCTCATATCACCACTTCAGAGCTATTTGTCCTTTGATGATTTTTCATTCTTATTATACTTGTTTTCACGCGTATAAATAGAAATGGTAGAACTCACAGAGTTCTTAGGAGGATGAAATGTGCTAGCACATACAAAACAGAGCACTATCTGGCAAGTAGTACACATATTTGCACACACATATAAGCAAAGAAATGTTAACTATTATCTCCCTGAACCCGATGACCTTATCCACATATTTCAATATTTCTTGCCAGTTTGTAATGCCTGCTATTTTTAGTATCCAGGTGATTGGCTTGTTGCAGTGTTGCAAGGAACATATGTAATTGTCAGTTTTGAAGCTAAAAAAGGCTGCAAGGGCAGAAGACGACGTAAATATATATATATATATATAGAGAGAGAGAGAGATATATCTATATCTATATATATATCTATAGATATATATATAGATATAGATATATATATATAAACCTCAACAGCCAAGTATTCTGCTCATTTTCAGATATAGTAAAAAAATAAAATAAAATAATTTGGGATATATTTTTACTACATTTTTATTAGCTCAGATATCTGCACAAGTGACCAAATCCTTCATCTAGTGACTCAATCATGTCCAGACACAAGATTTGTGTTGTTTTTGATTGTTTGATTCTTTGTTTGAGTCTTTGTTTGTTGGTTTGATTCAGTGGTGCTGAGGAGCAAACCTCCCAAATGCTAGACAATCTCTCTAGCACTGGTCCCAAGCTTTGTGTATGATGAATATACGTTGTTCCTTCTGAAGGAACTCGAGATTTTGCTTAAACTGTTGTTTCCTAGGATTAGTAGGACAAACAAGTAACAAAATACAAGAGTGAAAGGAGCAAAATATACACTCATACATCCTGAAACAACAGGAAATTATTGCAAACTGTTACCTCTTTGAACTTAAATTTGCCAGTGAACCATAATGTCTCATTTCTAATGCAAACTTTTCTACTTCTATTAAATTTTATTAAATACCTAGTGACAGAGCAGTTTTTCTTTTCAGTTCTCTACTTCAAATGGAGGAGGCTAGAAACACAGATGAAGGTAACATTGATGTTAGATTTAATGTTTACTGCTTGAAAACACACAAAAGTTAGAGTATTAGATAAAACAGAGTTTTATTTCTTTCTCACTTAAATCTTGAGGTGAATAATACCCAGATGGTGGGGTAATTCTTCTACCGACAACATGTGGTTTCCGGTACTGCTCCAGGAATCTCCATTTTTCAGCCAGCAGGAAGAGATGGAAAGATTTGGGGCCATACATAGAAAGAGACAATTAAGAAATTACATATATCGGGATGGGGATTTTGCTCAGTGGTTCCGCTGCCTGCGTCTCAAGCTCAAGGTTCCCAGTTCGATCCCCAGTAACAAAAAAAAAGAAGCAGAAGAACAAAAAAGTAATAAAAAGTTTGCATGTTTGAGAAAAAAGAAGTTACATATATCACTTCTTTTCCCGTCTTATTGATCAAAAAGGCCAGATGTAGAAGACAGGAAATACACTCTGTAGATTCTAATGCTAATAATGGAGTAAATAGATACAAGGAGTCAACCATAAGGATGTGAGTACTAATGCCATTGAGTCTCCTTGGCGGTGAATTATTTGTGTCAGCAACAGATAGCAGAAAGCTCCCTGGCCATTGCGGAAGACCCTGTCTATCACAGGTTTTTTTTATTGGTCATTGCCACAATTATGGAACCAGTACCTCTCTAATATTACAGTTATTGCTTTTGCTTCCTCTTTCACAACTACCAATATGAACAGCACTCCCAGAATTGTATAATATAGCAATTCTAGTAAACTACTTTTATTAAATTAATTTTGCTTTTACATTTACAATTGCTATTGAATGACAGTTCAGGAAATAGCTTGAAGAGATATACCAATGTCTTCATGCTTTTTGGGAAGAAGGGTGAGGATAGTATTACAATGGAGTTGACTTAATCTTTTAACATTTTAGGAGGATTCATGTGAGAAACTTCTCCTCCGTGTCAGTGTTGGTAAAATGTTCTTTCTAACAATTTCTTCTCCTTTAGAAAAAATATGAGTTATTTAACTATTTATTTTGGTTACTAGGAAACTCAGAGCATACTGCAAAGCTTACTTTGAAAGATGTATAGAACAAGTATGTTAATTTTTTCTCTTATTATTCTGCTATTTTTCTTCACTCATTTAATTTTGTGTACGTTTTTATAATTCACCCATTGGAATGATATGTATACATAGACATACGTGCTGAAAATATCATCATTGTATGACACTGAAATTGTGTTACATTCTATAACATACGATGGTTTACAGAATAGATAGATATATTTGAAAATAATTATTTTTATTTTAACTTAAAGCATCTTTAATTTCTTAAGTGATATGAAATGTATTAATAACTGTGATTATCCCCCTATAAAAAGACATAAATGTAAAATTGCAAGTTGGCTAATAAAAAACTTAGTTTACAGTTGGAGAAAACTGCTGTCATTTTAACTTGTGCTTAGTTATGAAAAGGTAACACTTGCCTGTAGTATTATATTGTCAGTAGACCTGCAAACTAAAAAGGAATTTTGCTTATGATAGAAACCTGAATACCCATAGCAACTCTAGCTTCTTAAATCATGAGAATAAAAAGATGGATCACTTTTAGGGAAAACTTGTAGCTCACACCAAAAGCTTTAATACCTTGCCTGTGATTACCTGTACCTCTGGCAGAAAAATCTCTTCTGACCCTATGGGTCTTTGCTATAGTTTAAGCCAATCGAGAATTTTTGAAATGGTGGATAATCAATTTAGCCTGATTAAATGCAGTTCTCTCCTTAAATTATGCAAAATTTAAGGACCCATGGGTGGAAGCTGATGTTGAACTGACACCCGCAGGCATTCTAGCAGTTAAGCCATGGAGGGCTATGGAGACTGTATGCTATGGGGATGTGATTCTTAGCTGAATTGCTTTGAATAATTCTCCTTGCTTAGAAGTGAATGATGATGCATGCTGCTAAAATCCAAAGAAGAAAAATAGTTTAATGATTTAGATTATGAACACCAGTATGAAAAATCCTGAAATGTAAAGCCCCTTCAGTCGATAACAGGACAGTTTTGTAAACCACTTATGGCTGTGATAAAATCCTCCTTGACTGGCCCATGAGCAGATGTGACAAGTTGAATTTATTTCCTCTCTTACCAGGAAGCTTTGCAGGAAACTCTTAACATATGGTGCTTTTCGCTTCCATCTAGAGCTATAAATGTTATTGGAAAAGGATGTTCCCAAGAGCAGTGAATTTCTGACGTCTCTGCCAAATGGAGTCCAAATGATCCTTCTGTGGTTCTGAATTCCCCAAGTTCTTAGGAGTTGGCAACCAAGGGTCTCTGATCTAAACACAGCTCAGTAATTTAATTATTTTATTATAGATTTTGCGGAAGCTCTTTCAGACCAGTGACTTAGCATCTGTATTGTATCTAGCCATACAGGAAATACATGCTAAGAGGGTATAAATATTTTGTTTCTTAACTGCTTTCATTTAAAAACTTGGAAATCATTTCACACAAAAATCAGGAACCACAAATTGAACACAAAAGAATTGGAATTGAGATGAGTCAAATTTGTAGAAAATTTTCTTATATTTCAAGCTTCTATCTTACATAGATGTGCAACTACCACTTCATGTCAAAGTACTAGTAAATGCTTACAGTGATTAGCAATCATACCAAAATGAAATATTGGTAAGTAAAAGTCATTGACTGTCTTATGTATAGTTTACAGGACTCCATAAAATGCTGAACACGCACCTGAGAGCACATTCTAATTTAATGTCTATTTGAAGCATTTCATTTTAATAAATTAAAAGGACAAAATTGATGTTTTGACCACTCGAACTTTTCTGCTACAGGAGCAACATCATGATTGCTAAATTAAAACTAATGGGACCATAGTACTCACTGGTTTATATTTTCATTTGCTATGAAGCATGTTGAAATGTCATTCAAATGGGGATAGCAAACACTTCAAAGTGAAGAAATCAGAAAATCGACATTTTTGAAGTTTTGTTATGAGTAAGTAAGTATTATGCAATTCTGGATTTATTCTTGAGTCAGATATTTATAACATGTATGTGTATCTCTACAATGTTCTAGTATCTTAGTAACATTTTATACATTGAGATAATTTTTTTTATAAAACTATCAGGTGCTCTCTGAAATATTTTGTTACTTTTAAAATACATGAAATTCAATCTAAAAATTGAAATTGTGTTTATTGTATACATACTGTATGTATATATTAAAATATAAACATGTGCACAGTACTGCATACAAATAAATACCTGACATATATATACAAAAGGAGCTTACATAAAATTTATCAGAAAAATTGCATATATACTAACCTACTTTATACTATAGGAAAATAAACTTTGAAAGTTTAATTGTAATTATAATATATTAGCATCTGAAATCCTTAGTTATCATTTGAGTATCAGTCTTCACACACTAAAATGGGCAGAAAATTTTGTATCAAAAGATATGCATTGAAAAACATAACATTACAAAACTAAACACATTAGTATAAACTAATTAATAATACAGAATAATTTCATCTTCAATTTTAAAGCTCTTATTTTGGCTAATAGTAGTATTTAAAAATTAGTAAACACCTTAAATGATCAATAAGGTTCAATTGGATGCAATATGCTAATTTAAATAGTTATATTAATTTCATCTTTCTTCAACATGGTATGTATCATCAAGTTAATTTTATCACTGTGTTGTTAAGTAAATTTCTAAATTAGCTCAGCACTTCTCAGAAATTCTTAGAAAATTATCCTTTTCTGTTACTAATCACTTTTTCAGGATATTGTCATAGTATGGTTAAATGTTGTAAAAATTAAAATTATTTTTTGAGGTCCAGGGATTTAGCTCAGTAGCACCACACCCGCCTTGCAAGCACAAGATCCTGAGTTCAAACCCTGTTATGAAAAAAAAAAAGTTTTTGAAAGACAACTCTTACAGCAATTTCAAAGATAGAAAACACAGGAGAAGCCCATGTAGGCTAGAGCTACACATGTTCCAGCCAGGGCCCTGCCCAGACCCTGGAAGCTTGGGCCATCAGGCCCTAGCCAAAAGCCTGCTTGGAAAAGAGCTATACTGGCCCACAAGCAACAGCACAGATTCTATTATTAAGAGCATGCAGATCCCAGAAAGAAGCCAGCATAGACCAGAGCTGAGCACAGGTCTCAGTCAGGGCCCCACAAAAACACCAGCAGCTTGGGCTCACAGGCCCCAGACGAAGGCCTGCTTGGAAAAGTGCTACACAGGCTGGCAAGCAAAAGCCAGAGGCCTGCTAAGATACAATTGGTAAGTGTATGCAGACCCTAACAAGAAGACCACACAGACACCAGCAACTTGGGTGCATGGCCCCTCAGCCAAAGGCCCTCCCATGGCTCAGGTTGGCAGAACCCAGCAAGAGGCATGCCCAGATACCATCCCAAGTGTGCACAAACTCAAGCCAGAACCCCCTTGGGACAACAGGGCAGAACAGGGATCCAGAAGCCACCATTCTGAACCCAGGAATTGGAGCAGTGGTAAGCAGCAGCAAAAAGGCCTCGCAGTGGTTTACTGAGAAGTGAAGACCACTGGACAAACAAAAAGTCCCCTCAACAAAGACACAGTAAGCTGCATCTGTTAAAATGAGAAAACAAGTGAACAAGTCTCAAAACCAGACATCTGGATCACCTAAGGCAACCTTAAAGGGCAATGAGATGGAACAATCTGATACTCAGCAACCTGGACTCCCTGAACTGTCAATGAAAGAGAATATGGAAAAAATGAAATCAGAAATAATTTCTCGGATAACAACAGAGATTGTGCCCACAGAACAACACGTAATCAATAAATCTAGCGTGGACACAAATTTAAAAAATAGAGGAGCTAAAGAACATTACATTTGAAACAAATGTAATCCATAAGATACATGCAAACATATATGCAGGGTATTAAAAACTCCGTTGATAGTTAATGGAGCAGAATGAGCCACTGTGAGGACAGACTATCAGACATACAAGACAGGACTGCAATTAGTGACCAGGAAAGGAAAGATTTCATTAAAATAGCATGACATATCAATTTAGCAGCTGCTAACTACATAAAGAAAATAACGTGAGACTGATCAGAGTCAATGAAGAAAAAGGAGAGAGTGCAAATTACATAAAAAAATTGTTCACAGAAGGAATGACAGGAAACTTCCCAGTGGGGGGAGAACTTGACAAGGCATACAGGACTCCAACTAGCCATGATAAAAAATAAAATCTACACCTAGACATATAATAGGTAAGATTCCAGAAGTCCAACAGAAGAATAAAATTCTACAAGGAGTTAGAGAAAATAAATCACTTACAAAAGAAAGCCCATCAGATTCACAGCAGACTTCTTAACACAAAGCCTCAAGGCAAGAAGAGCCTGGAGTGAAGTATTTCCAGCCCTAAAAGACAAAAAACAAAAACAAAACAAAACAAAACAAAAAACTTGCAACCCACATTGATGTACCCTGCAAAACTATCTTTCTTTTTATTTTTCCATTAAGTTTATCAGTACATTGTAGGTATATAATACACTTACATTCATCATTACGATCTTATACCTTTCCAGGATGTATCTTGGTTCTACACCCTCCATCATTCCCTATTTTCAAAGACTTTGTTTCCATGTTTTTCCTTTTCTTTTCCCTCCTTTTCTGTTTTTTCCCCTTCTTTTGTTTCCACAGTCCCTCCCACTTCCCCTTTGGACTTTTGCTTATTGTACAATATTTATTATGCCTTTGGATCTTTACTTACAAGTTCAGTTTCTCACACCAGAGAAACTATTCAGTATTTACACATGTGTGTCCTATTTATTTCACTTAAGCATGTGGCCTCCATGTGCATCCATTTAGCTATAAATGACTCTAGTTTTCTCATTTTTTGTGGCTGAATAGTATTCCATTTTATAGAAAATCCACATTTTTTAAAATCCATTCTCCAGTTGAGGGGCATTTGGGATTGCATTGATTTCTGCACTGATATTTATAATTTTCTCCCTTGTATGAGCTTTAGGTTTGTCTTCCTCCTCCTCCTTTTCTTCCTCCTCCTCCTCTTCCTCTTCCTCTTCTTCTTCCTGTTCTTCCTGTTCTTCCTCTTCCTCTTCCTCTTCTTCTTCTTCCTGTTCTTCCTCTTCTTCCTCCTCCTCCTCCTTCTTCTTCTGTACAGGCAATTGAACTCCGCATGTTGTTCTTTTGAAGCAGGCACCAGAACCACTGAGCTAAATCCCCAGCCAATGTCTTGCTCTTTTTTTTTTTTTCTATAAGTTTAAGATTCAGCATTAGGTTGTTTATTTCAGCTTGCACTATTTTCCCAGTGTGGGCATTCACTGCTATGAATTTCCCAAGTAAACCTGCTTTCCTTTTGTCCCATAGATTCCTGTATGTTGTATTGGCACTATCATTTAATTGTAGAAACGTCTAATTTCTTCTATAATTTCCTCTGTGATTCAATGGTTGTTCAGCAGGGTGTTATTTAACTTCCATGAGTTTGTGGAGTTCTTGTGGTTTCTTAGGCTATTGATCTCCAATTTAATTGCACTATGGTCTGATAATATACTTAGGATAACATAAATTAATTTGCATTTACTTAAACATGCTCTGTGAGCTAGTATATGGTCTATTTTGGAGAATAACCCATGTGCAACCAAAAAGAATGTATATTCCAATTTTGTGAGGTGGAGCACTCTGTGGGCATTTACTAAGTCCACTTGTTCTAAGACTTGGTTCAATTCTGATAATTCTTTGTTGATTTTTTGTCTAGATGATCTGTTTGTTGTGATAGTGGGCTATTTAGGTCCCCCATTATAATTGTATTAGTGATTATTTTGTTTTTCATGTACTTTAATATTTGCTTCATATTATTTGGGGCATTTCTATTTGATGCATATATATATATACATATATATATATATATACATACACACACATATATACACACACACACATATATATATATATATACACATTTACACATATATGATTTTCATCTTTTCCTCTTGGATTGTTCCCTTTATAAGGATGTGTTCCATTTATAAGCCTTCTTTGGCTCTCTTAAATAGCTTTGGTTTGAAATTTACTTTGTAAGTAAGATAGCTACCCCTGCTTTTTTCTGGTTCCTGTTGCATGGAGAACTGTTTTCTAGTCTTTTATTTTCAGTCTATGAGTTTCTTTTTGTACTAGGTGTGTTTCTTGTATAAAGCATATTGTTGAATTTTGCTTCTTAATCTGTCCTGCCAGTCGTTTTCTTTTGATTGGTGAATCGAGGCCATTAACATTGATGGTCATAACTGATAGGTATTGACTTATCGTTGTCATGTCTTTTTCCTGTTGTTGGCTCTTTTTTATTCCTCCCCTTTAATTTCTTGCCTTGTGTGATAGATCTGCTCAGTTGGGCCTCATGGAGCTGGACCTTCATTGTCTTTTTCTAGGGCATTGTTTAGAATTATTTGGAGTGCTATTTTGGTACTTGAAGTTTCTCAGTTATTCTTTGTCATGGAAGTATCTTATTGCCCCATCAATTTTAAAAGATAGTTTTGCAGGACACATCAGTCCAGGTTGGAGGTTGTTTTCTTTTAGGACTTGAAGTAGCTGCCTCCATGCTCTCCTTGACTTGAGTGTTTGTGTTGAAAAGTCTGCTGTGATTCTGATGGGCTTTCCTTTGCATATGATTTGTTTTACTCTTACTGATTTTAGTATTTTGTTTTTCTGTTGGCTTTCTGGGATCTTGGATTTTATATGTCTAGGTGTAAAATTTTTTTGATCATAGCTAGTTGGAGTCTTATATGCCTCACTTATTTGTATGTCAAATTCTTTCACTCTGTTGGGAAGTATTCCATCATTAATTATGTGAAGAAATTTTTTTATGTCATTATATGAAGGAAGGGCAGGGACAAGGGGAAAAAATGAGAACCAAGACTTGTCATGTAAATGTGCAAGATCCTAATGATGAATGTAACTGTACTGTATGCCTAAAATGTACCAATAAACTCAATGAGAGAAAAAATACTTTCTCCTGCTTTTTAATGGACTCCTATCAGTCTTATATTATACTTCTTTGAGTTGTTGAGGAGCAGTTGGATTGATTTCTCATGGTCCCTTGTTATTTTTAAGATATCACTATTTTCTTGGTTACTGATAGCCATCCTGTCTTCTATGTCTTATATTCTGTCTTTGTTCTGGATACTTTCAATAGAGTTTTTAATCTCCTGGATATCTATTTGAGTCTGTTACATGGATTCTGTTTCTTTCCTATGTTGGGAATTCATGGTTTCCATTTCTTTCCCATACTGGGCATTCATAGCTTCCGTCATGATCCTAAACTCTTCTATTCTTTTTTATGTGTTTTTTTCTAGAGCCTCTAATCATGTCTTTCATTCTTCTCACCATCTCTGTAGTTATCTGGGATATTGTTTCTGTTTTGAATTTTTCAAAACCTCATTCATCTGTTTTGTTACTTCCTGTGCTATCATTTTAGGGCATCCAGGTGGTTGATTTTCAGACTTTTCCACCTTGTATTCCCCAGAATTTGCCTTTGGTGAGCTGAAAGTCTGGGTTTGTGCCTTGCTTAAATGTCTTCTCATTTTTATCTTTGTTGTTGGTGCTGTCCTTGGTTTAATTCCTGGGTTGATAATTCAATATCACTTATTATATGTACCTTTGTTGCTTGTATTTAGAACTCTTATGGAATGGTTGCTTCTCCAAGGTATCTTCCAGATATAGCTGGTCTTTATTTTTTAAGTCTCTAATGGATCTGAGCCAGTCTCATTTTCATTATACCAGGAAGGACAACTGATTTGATCAATCATAATACCTTAACCCAAGTGATGCAATCAGCAACACAATAACAGCTTGGAAAAATGACAATTTGTGGTAGTTATTGATGCATCACCTTTAACCATGTGAATCAAATTGAGGACCATCCCCAAATATATTTATAGTGTATAAAATCTTCAATATAGCAACTTTATCCTTCAGGATGGGGACTTAGAAGGAGTTTAGCAGGGAGGGTTAGATAGATAGAAGGATAAAGAAAGGTTAGAAGTGAAGCCAAGGGACATAGGAAGATCATGCCAACTAGGAAAATACTGAAGATGAGAGGAAAAGTCAGAATGAAAGAACAACACAACAAAAAAGAGAATGGAACAACATAACAGCAATAGGGAGGTTAAAAACTATATTCACTCTCCTTTGAAACTAATGACTATTGAGAAAAAGAAGAAGAGAGAAGAAAAAGAAAGAAAGAAATAAGAAATCCAAATTAGGGTAGGAACAAGAACAAAAAGGAAGATGAAAATCAATGTTGGGTGGAGGGGGAGGGACAGAGAGAGGGAGGGAGAATAAAAAAGAAAAAGAAGAAAAAACGTGAAGGACAGAACAAATTAAAATTAAAAATAAGAAAATAATTTTCAAAATAAAAACAAAGGGCCTTCTTCAGGGTATGTCTCTGCTGTCACAATAGACAACATGGGGAGCAGTGTGCAGATATAAGTCAATTAGTCTCAGCATGCCAGAAGCAGACCTCTGAGATCAGGCTGATTTCTGGCTATAAGGCCTAAATTGAGCTTGCTGACTTCCCACAGGGTTGAACTCTGCAAGCTTCTACTGCAAGTTCCAGCTGCCTGAGGATAATCCAGGTTCAGATGGAGGTGGTGATCCCTCCAACATAACAACTATGGTGGTCTGGTGTGCCTTTATTGCAGAGATTCTCTTCACCTTTACAGTGGGCTTTAATTTTCTTCAAGGAGCCTAAGTGTGACCCTCCTTATGTTATTCACTTCTGCTCTATGTTTTGGAGCTCAGGACAATGGCCTTTATGACCCCATGGGCCTCTGTGGTGTGGATGCAGTCAATAGGCTAGAGGAGCTGGGGTGGTTCAGCTCTGCTCACTGCTTGGAGGCCCGGGTTTGGGGTGGAGCAGCTGCAAAACTATCTTTAAAATTGATGATATTTTCATGATAAAGTGGACCTTAGGAACTTTATGAATACTAAACCAGCACTCCAGAAAAATTTCAGCAGTATCCTAGGAAAAGACAATGAGGGACACAACCCTAGGAAGCCCAGCAAAATGAATCCATCAAGCAGTAGAAGAAATAATATGCAAAGGGGGAAAATCCAATGAAATGAGCAAGTCATGACAAGGATAAGTCAATACATATTAGTTATAACCATCAATGCTGATGGTCTCAATTCACCAATCCAAAGAAATAGACTGGCAAAATGGGTCAAGAAGCAAGATACAATGATATGCTACACACAAGAAACACACTTAATTCAAAAATAAACTCATAGATTGAAACTTAAAGGGTGGAAACCAATACTCCATGCAACAGGTGCCTGAAAGAAGGCAGGAGTAGGTATCCTCTTTGCAGATCAAATGGATTTTAAACCAACACTAATTAAGAGAGACAAAGAAAGCCGCTACATCCCTGTAAAGGGAACAATTAAGGAGGAAGAGATGACAATCATAAATATATATGCACCAAATACTAGTACACCCAAATATATAAAACAAATACTAATGGACATGAAAAATCAATTAAGCACTAATACAATAGTAGTGGCCTGGCATGTGAAGGCACAAGATCCCAGTAACGAATGTAACTGTACTGTGTACCTAGAATGTGCCAATAAATTAAATTTAAAAAAAAATAGTAGTGGGGAACCTCAATACTCCACTGTCACAAATAGATAGATCAACTAGACAAAAAATAAACAACAAAATACTAGAACCCAATCAAACTCTCGAACAAATGTACTTAACAGATGCTTGCAGAGTGTTCCACCCTGCAAAATCAGAATACACATTCTTTTAAGCTACACATGGGTTGCTCTCCAAAATAGATCATGCATGAGCTCATAAAACATGTTTAAGAAAGTGCAAAGGAGTTGAAGTTATCCCCTGCATATTATGAGACCATAGTGCAATGAGAATGAACATCAATAGCAATAGAAACCACAAGAATGTCCTAAACATGTGGAAATTGAACAACACACTTCTGAATAACCAATGTGTCACAGAGGAAATTAAAGAAGAAATCAGACTATTTCCATAATTAAATGATGATGCCAATACAACATATCCGAATCTATGGGACACAATGAAAGCAGTCTTATGAGGGAAATTCATAGCATTGAATACTCATATTAGGAAAGTAGAGCAAGCTAAAATAAACAACCTGATGCTAAATCTCAAGCTTCCAGAAAAAAAAAAATGAGAAGGACAAACCCAAAGCTCATACAAGGGAGAAAATAATAAAGATCAGAGAAGAAATCAATGCAATGGAGACAGAACAATACAAAAAATAAATGAAGCAAAGACTTGGTTTGTTGAAAGAATAAACAAAATTGACAAACTCTTAGCCAATGTTATAGAAAAAAGGAAAGACCCAAATCTATGCTATTAGGACTGAAAGGGGTGAAATTACAACTGACCAAGCAGAAATCCAGAGGATCATCAATACCTACTTTGAGAACCTATATGCCAATATGATGGAAAACACAGGAAAAATGGACAGATTCCTAGATACATATGAATTATCAAACTCAAATGAAGAAGACCTAAAAATTATTAACAACTCAGTATCAATCAATGAAAATGTAATAAAAAACTTACCAATTGCTTCTCGGCCTTTTGGCTAAGATCAAGTGTAGTAAAAAACTTACCACCCCCCCCAAATTAGGTCCTGATGGCTTTACTGCTGAATTCTACAAGACATTTAGTGAACTATTGATATTACTCTTTAAACTCTTCAATGAATGAAAGGGAAGCAATGCTTCCAAATTATTTCCAGAAGCAAGCATCACCCTAATCACAAAAGCAGAGAAAAACCCACCCAAAAAAGAGAACTATAGGCCAATGTCAGTAATGAATGCATATGCAAAAATTCTCAATAAAATACTGACAGACAGAATGCAGAAGTTCATCAGGAAGATCATACACCAAAGATTCATCCCAAGGATATGGAGTTTGAATATTTGCAAATCAATAAATGTAATATGCTATATTAACAGAGCCAAGGACAAAAACCTTACGATCATCTCAATACATGCAGAAAAATCATTTGACAAAATCCAAAATACATTCATGATATAAACCCTACAGAAACCTGATAAAAGTCATCTGTAAAAAACCAAAAGCCAACATCATACTAAATGGTCAAAAACTGAAATCCTTCTCAGTAAAATCATCAACAAGGGCTGGGGATTTAGCTCAGTGGTGATTCCACCTGCCTCGCAAGTGCAAGGACTGGAGTTCAATCCCTGGTACAAAAAAAAAAAAAAAAAAAAAATCAGGAACAAGACAAGGAGGTTTACTATCACCACTCCTGTTCAATACAGTTTTGTAAACATTAGCCACAAGAATTAGACAAGAGAAATAAATAAAAGCAATAATGATAGGAAACAAAGAATTTAAATTGTCATTATTTGCAGATGACATGATGCTCTACTTAGAAGACCTCAAGAACTCCACCAAAAATCTTCTAGACATATTAATCAAATTCAATAGACTAACTAGATACAAGGTCACGCACAAAAATCAATAGCCTTCCTATGAACAACAGCCTCACTGAGAGAGGAACTGGAGAAACAACTCCTTTTATAATATCTTCCAAAATAATGAAATACCTAGATATCAACCTATAGTGAAGAGTTTATTCACTATAAACATATTTTGGGCTTGTCCTTGATTTTGATTTAATTCACATAGTTAAAGGTGATAGATTAATAACTACCACACCTGTCATTTTCTAAGCTGTGCTTGATGCTATTGTGTTGCTGATTATATCACTTGGGCTAAGATGTTGTGATTGATCTAATCAGTTGTCTTCCCTGATACAATGAAAATGAGATTGACTCAGAGACATTAGAGACTCAAAACCTAAAGACCTGGTATATCTGGAAGATCAAAGTATTAACCCAGGAATTAAAAAAGGGACATGACTAATGACAAAAATAAAAATGAGTAGGCATTTAAACAAGGCACAAACACAGACTTCCACCCCACTAAAGATAAACTCTAGGGAAAATGAAGTGGAAAACTCTGACAACCATCTGGACACCCTGTACAGGAAGTAAAAGAAAAGATAAATGAGGCTCTAGAAAACTTCAAAACTGAAATAATTTCCCAGATAACTACAGCAATGGTGAGAAGAATGAAAGACATGATTAGATACTCTAGAACAGAAAGATTAAAAAAAAGTAGATGAGCTTAGGACAATGATGGAAACCATGAATGCCCAGCATAGGAAAGAAATGGAAAACTTGAATGTCCAACATAGGAAAGAAATGTAATCCATGAAACAGATATCCAGGAGGTTAAAAACTCTACAGAAAGCATTTGCAACATGATAAAGGAACATGAAAATAGAATTTCAGATATAGAAGGATTTCTGTCAGTGACCAAGAAAAGACAGATCTCTTAAAAACAGTAGGGGACCATGAGAAATCAATCCAACGACTTTTAGATGATACAAAAAAGAATAATATAATAGTGATAAGAACCCATGAAGTAGCAGGAAATAGTTCAAGTGACAAAAAAACTATTCACAGAATTAATGACAGAAAGCTTCCCAGAGGGGAAGAATTTGACATATAGATAAATGAGGCATATTGGACTCCAACTAGCCTTGATCAAAAAAATATTTACACCTAGATATATAATAACCAAGATCCTGGAAATCCAACATAAAAACAAAATACTACAAGCAATTAAAGAAAAGAAACAAATTACATGCAAAGAAAAGCTGATCAGAACCACAGCAGATATTTCAACACAAACCCTCAAGTCAAGGAAAGACTGGAGTGAGGTATTTCAAGTCCAAAAACAAACAAACAAACCAAAAAACAAAAACAAAAACCTCCAACCTAGACTGATGTATACTGCAAAACTGTCTTTCAAAGTTGATAGGGAAATATGATACTTCCACCACAAAGAACACTGGAGAAATTTCACAATCACCAAATCAGCACTCCAAACATTTCTAAACAATATCCTGGAAAAAGAAAATGAAGACCACAACTCTGTAAGGGCCAAAAAAGCAAATATAATAGGCCATGCTAGAAATTAAAGGGAGAGAGGCAAAAATAAAAAACAAAAGAGCCAACAACAGGAAAATAACATGACAATGAAGAGTCAATACATAACAGTCATAACCACCAATGTTAAAGGTCTCAATTCACCAATCAAAAGAAACATGCAGGCAGAATAGATTAAGAAGCAAAATCCAACAATATGCTGTGTACAACAAACCCACTTAATACACAAAGAAATTCATAGACTGAGAGTAGAAGGATGAAAAATAATTTTCCATGCAACAGGAGCACTGAAAAAAGTGGGAGTAGCTATCTTATTTGCAGCCAGAATAAATTTCAAACCAAAACTAAGTAAGAGAGACATATATATACCAAATACTAATGTGCCCCACTATATAAAACAAATATTAATGATTACAAAAAATGAAATAAGACTAATATAATTGTAGTGGGTGACATCAATACTCCACTGACACAAACAGACAGATCATTGAGACAAAAAAAAATCAACAAAGAAATATCAGAATTGAACCAAACTTTAAAACAAATAGGCTTAGTAGATATCCACATACCAAATACTAATGTGCCCCACTATATAAAACAAATATTAATGATTACAAAAAATGAAATAAGACTAATATAATTGTAGTGGGTGACATCAATACTCCACTGACACAAACAGACAGATCATTGAGACAAAAAAAAATCAACAAAGAAATATCAGAATTGAACCAAACTTTAAAACAAATAGGCTTAGTAGATATCCACAGAGTGCTCTGCCCCACAAAAATCAAAATATACATTCTTTTCAGCTGCACATAGGTAATTCTCCAAAATACACCACATACTAGCTCATAGAACATGATTAAGTAAATGCAAAGGAATTGAAGTTATCCCCTGTATATTATCAGACCATAGTGCAATTTAATTGGAAATCAATAGCCTAAGAAACCACAAGAAATCCGCAAACTCATGGAAATTACATAACACCCTGCTGAACAACCATTGGATCATAGAGGAAATTAAAGAAGAAATTGGATAGTTTCTACTATTAAATGATAATGTCAATACAACATACAGGAATCTATGGGACACAATAAAAGCAGTTCTATGAGGAAATTCATAGTAGTAAATGCCCACACTAGGAAAAGAGAGTGAGCTCAAACGAACAACCCAATTCTTAATCTAAACCTTCTAGAAAAAAGGAGAGCAAGACAAATTGAAAGCTCGTACAGGGGAGGAAATTATAAAGATCACAGCAGAAATTAATGCGATGGAGACTAAGAGAAATGAACAAAAATTGAAACAAAGAGTAATGAATAAAACTGATAAGCCCTTTTCCAAACTTATCAAAATAAGTAAAGTAAAGGCTCAAATTCATGAAATTAGGAATGAAAAAGGTAAAGGCAGAACAGATCCAGCAGAAATCCAGAGGATCATCAATACCTACTTTGAAAACATGTACTCTAATAAAATGGAAAATGCAGAAAAAATGGACAGATTTCTAGACACATATGAATTTCCAAAGTTGAACAAAGAAGATATAAAAAGTGTGAACACCCCAATTACATTAGTTTCAAATTGAAAATGTAATTAAAACATTACCAACAAAGAAAAGCCCAGGTCCTGATGGCTTCGCTGCTGAATTATACAAGACATTTAGATAAGAACTATTACCACTACTCTTGAAACTCTTCAGTGAAATTGAAAAGGAAGCAATACTTCCAAATCCATTCCTGGAAGCAAGTATTACTTTGATTCCAAAACCAGGGAAAGACCCAACCAAAAAAGAGAACTAGAAGTCAATCTCCCTAATGAACATAGATACAAAAATCCTCAATAAAACACTGGCAAACAGAATATTGAAGATCATCAAGAAGATCAAACACCCTGACCAAGTTGGATTTATCCTGGGCATGCAAGGATGGTTCAACATACATAGATCAATAAATGTAATACACTGTATCAACAGAGTCAAGGGCAAAATCCATATGATCATACCAATAGATTCAGAAAAAGCATTTGACAAAATTCAACCCTGATTCATGATAAAAACCCTATTGAGAATTGGAATAGATGGCCTTTATCTCATCCTGATAAAGGCTATCTATGAAAAACTAATAGCCAATATGTTTCTAAATGGTCAAAAACTGAAAACCTTCACTCTAAAAATCAGAAACAAGACAAGGATGTCCACTATCACCACTCCCATTCAATATAGTTCTAGAAACATTAGCCATAGCAATTAAATAAGAGAAAGAATAAAAGCAATAAAGAAATGAAAGGAAGAATTTAAACTGTTACTATTTGCTGATGATATGATACACTAGGTAGAAGACCCAAAAAACTCTGCCAAAAGACTGCTAGGCATAACTGACACATTCAGTAGAGTAGGTGCATGCAAAGTCAACACTTAAAAATCAATAGCCTTCTTGTATGCAAATAATCGTCTCACTGAGAGAGAAATTTGGGAAACAATTCCTTTCACAATAGCATCCAAAAAAATGAAATATCTAGGAATCTACCTAATGAAGGAGACAAAAGACCTCTACACTGAACATTACAGCACTCTGAAAAAAGAGATTGAAGAGGATATAAGATGGAAAGACATCCCTTGCTCCTGGGTAGGAAGAATCAACATAGTGAAAATGGCCATACTTCCAAAACTTTTATACAGATTCAGGGCAATCCTGATTGAAATCCCAACAGTATATTTCACAGAACTTGAGAAAATAATCCAAAAATTCATTTGGAAACAGAAGAGATCTACAATAGCAAAAGCTATCCCAGTCAACAGAGACATGGCAGTGGGTATAACAATTCCCAATTTGAAACTATACTACAAAGCCACTGTGATAAAAACAGCATGGTACTGGCAAAGAAACAGACTTGAGGCTGAATAGATTAGAAGATGCACAAACAACACCAGGCATACTCAGCTACCTCATCCTTGACAAAGGAGCCAACCATCCTCACTAGAAGAAAGATAACCTCTTCAATAAGGAAAACCTGTCTTTCAACTGCCAAAGATTAAAATTATATACCTAACCTTCATGGTGCACTAAACTAAAATCCAAGTGGATTAAAGATTTAAATATCAAAATAGTAACACTAAACTTACTGTGAAGTAAATTAGGTAGAACTCTTGAAGACATTAGCATAGGAGAAGACTTGATGAACAAATCCTCAGCAGCACAAAAATTTGCATAAAGAATCAGCAACTGGGATCTCATTGTATTAAAAAGATTTTGCAGTGCAAGAGAAATCACCAACAGAGCTAAGAGATGTCTACAATATGGGAAAAAAAATTTACCAGCTACTCTTCAGACAAAGGCCTACTATCTAGAATATATAAAGAACTCAAAAAAATCAGACCCCCAAATACCAAGACCCGATTCAAAAATGGGCATCTGAAGGGGAAAAAAATGAGAATCAAGACTTGCCATGTAAAGGTACATGATCCCCACAATGAATGTAACTGTACTGTATCCCTAAATGTACCAATAAACTCAATAAAAAAAAAATGGGCATCTGAAATGAATAGACTTTTCTCAGACAAACAAGTGAAAGCAGCAAATAAACATATGAAAAAATGTTCGACATGACTGGTCATTCCAGAGATGCAAATGAAAACAACACTGAGATTCTACCTCACCCCAGAAAGAATGGCTGCTATCAAGAAATCAACCAATAACAATTGTTGGCAGGGTTGTGGAAGAAAAAGAAGCCCTGTTCCACTGTAGGTGGGAATGCCAACCCTTGCAACCACTGTGGGAATCAATCTGGAGGTACCTTAAACAACTAGGATTAGAAGTCCCATTAGACCCAGCTATTCTCTTACTGGGTATTTTCCCCAAAGAATTAAAAGAATCATACCACAGTAATATATGGGTACCTATGCTCTTAGTGGCACCATTTGTAATAGCTAAAATTTGGAAACAGACCAATTGCCCATTAACTGGAGACTGGATAAAGAAAATGTGGCTTTGTTATTAAATGGAGTACTACTCAGCCAGAAAGAATGAGAAATTAGAGACATTCATAGCTAAATGGATGCACATTGAAGTGATACTCTTAAGTAAAATAAATAGGATACACATGGTACCAAATACTTTCTCTGATGTGAGAAACAAAGTTTATTAAGGATACAAAGGCATAATAGATATGGTGAAATAAGAAGAAAAGGTCCAAAGGGAAAGGGGAGTTGAAGGATTGGGGAAAGGAAAGAAGGGAATGGAATTAATCTGAGAATATGAAAAATTAAAACAAAGTCTTTGTAAATAAGGAGGAGTGGTCAGGTTGAAGGGAGGGCAAGTGAATGGGGAAAAAACAAAATCAACTTACATTACATAAAGGTACAGATTTCTAATAACAATTTCATTATATTGTATACCTAAAATGCAACAAATTTTAATCTTTAAAAATCTGTAATGTCAGAAGGCATATAAAAAGAAGAAAACATAATTTCAAGTTCTATTTATCTGAACTTCTGTATGGTACTAAACAAGTAAACATCTAAACTAATACTGAGGTTACCTATATATGGTTATATTTCATTATTAATGTGATATAATGGTACCCTGCTACCGGTTATCTTTTCAAATGTGTATTTTGAATTTTTTTTCTTTAAAACACAAAGGGTATTTCTCTAAATCCTACCATTATATGCCTCATACCTTACATAACTTTATATTTTTTCTTCTATTTTACTTGGTTCTAAACTAATTAAATATTCATTCTGCAACAATGCATAAGTTTCTAATAAGATTACTGACATTTAGAAATGGGAGGAAAGGAGCTAAAGGTGTAGGGAAGGTGTGATACGTAGGGGAAGAACAAAAAGGGAAAAGAAAAAAATGTGAGAGAATGAAAAGATGAAAATAAAGTGTTTGTAGATGGGGAGGGAAGGAGGGGGTGAAGGGAGGGCAGAGGTAAGGGGAAAAAAATGAGAATCAAGACTTGCCATGTAAAGGTACATGATCCCAACAATGAATGTAACGGTACTGTATCCCTAAATGTACCAATAAACTCAATTAAAAAAATAAATAAATATTTTCAAAATGCCCAAAAAAACTGCCATGAATGATTCAATTGTTTGGTATCCATCACATCATGATTAAATAATGTGACATAATTTGATGGTTGAGTGAAATTATCATGTTGCAAAAAACAAAATTTTAACTTGTATAATTTTCTGTTTAAAGGGGAGATAAAGCCAAACTGTAAAACTGAGTATGGTTGTAATAAGCTTTTTAAAGTTATTTTCTAGACCAATAAAGAATTTTAGAACTGGAACAAAGTTTGGAGGTAATCTAGCACAAGACCTCAAATTTACACATGAGTCCAAATAACATGGAAATTATGAAACATAGATTTAAGAGCATCAAATACTATTATATTAGTGCACAAAGTTAAATTATTTCATTTATTTATCCAGACATAGCCCTTAGTTTATACCCTAAGGGTGGGTAGCCTGGAAAGAGTATAAGGGACAGAAAGAAGGCTGTTGTGTTTGTTTGTCACGTGCTGCTAATCACTTGCTGCTTTCCTACTTTGCTGCTTGGAGCCTTGCTTCCTTCTGTCTGCCATGAACTATTTCTCCTCTGCCATGACACCCTGCCCTGGAGCCAGCCAACTATGATCTGAAACACCTACAAACTGTGAGCTATAACAAACCTTTCCTCCTTTAACTTTTCTTTTCTTTTTATTGAGTTTATTGGTACAACCAAGGCATACAATACAGTTACATTCGTTACTGGGATTCTATACCTTTACATGACAGGTCTCGGTTCTCATCCCCCCCCTTTGTCCCTGCCCTTCCTTTTTTCCCTCCCCCCCATTTACAAACACTTTATTTCCATTTTTTCACTTTCTCATATTTTCTACTTTTCCCTATTCCCTTTCCCCTACCCTTGCCACTTTCCCCACACCTTTAGCCCTTTTCTTCCTATTTCACATTATTAATTATCTCATTAGTATCTTGTGTACTACCATAGCTTTTAACACCAGAGAAACTATTTGGTATGTACACAGTTGTAATTTATTTATTTCACTTAAGAGTATATCCTCAATATGTATCCATTTTCCTATGAATGACTCTAATTTCTCATTCTTTATGGCTGAGTAGTATGCCATTTTATAGAAAAACCACATCTTCTTTATCCAGTTTCCAACACATGGGCAAATGGGCTGTTTCCAAATTTTAGCTATTACAAACTGTGCCACTATCCTTCTTTAACTTTGAAAGTTCAGTATCTTATCTTAGCAAAGAGAAAATGTAACTGAGGGATAATTTATTGGATTTCATCATGAGCTGGAAGAATTTCTCTATTATTACCATTTTCAGCTTCTCACTCTGAGTGTTTCTGTATGTCCAAACTATGATATTTCAAAAGATGTCTGTCTTAAATTACACTTTTGATATATTCAACTACCAGTGTCACTTAACAAAGCAGTGACATGTGGCAGACAGTTGGTGTCTGCACTATGGCAACAACTTTCCCCAGCATTATAGTTAATGATAGGCTAGTACCCTAAATGCAGTCCCCCTAAAAAAGGTGACTAAAGAAGGTATCAAACCCTCAAGAACTGAACCTCAGAAGTCAGACAATGTACCTCTCACTATCAGCTTATCATCCCAGAACTACCTCCAATTTACCCCTCCTTTAGTGGATAGTACTCAAAGCCATTGGCTAAAAGAGGCTGTATCTCTGCACAGTATGTGTCAGAATTCTCACTTCTATAATCTACTACCAATTCACAGGTGAAGACATAGACTTGCTTCATGCCATGCATTGCTACCCCTGTCTTGAAATGAGAAAAAAAAAGTTATGTTCTAAACTATATGTACTATATGAATGTCGTCTAAGTCTATAACGTCACACACATTTTTTTTTAATTTTTTTCAGCTTTAATTGAGGTTATTGGTACATTTTAGGGATACAGTACAGTTACATTCGTTGCTGGGATCTTGTACCTCTACATGACAGGTCTTGATTCTCATTTTTTCTCCTTACCCCTGCCCTCCCTTCACCCCCTCCTCCCCTCCCCATCTACAAACACTTTATTTCCATCTTTTCATCATCTCACATTTTTTTTCTTTTAACTGTCATCTTCTCTTCTTTGAAGTCATTGTTAAGATAAAGTTTATGCACTAGAATAATCATGCTAAAAATTGATGCTGCCTCTGCTTATCAAGTACAAATTGACAATTGTGTTTACAAAATTTTGAGTATAATCAAATGTATGTATTCATTTTTTGTAACTGGGAATAAGCCAGCTGTGTAAATTAGCACATGCCCACAGGTCCCAAGTATTAAAAAAACTACTGAAGCAGGATAAACCGATGGCACATAACAAGACGCTGATTTTGACCTAGGGCAACAATTTCGAAGGAAGTCTGGCCTTGGCTTAGATGGTTTGCCTGGGGGTTCCTCTTCTGCCATCGTCTCTCTTTTTGACCTAGGTAAAATAATAAACTGTTCTGACTGACACAACAACCGTAGAAGGGAAGTGATGATGGTTTCTTGCAGGGATTAAGGGAATTCTTACTAGTGGCCTTATTATGTATAAAATTTGTATACAAATCTATTAGGCTATTGCAGACATAAGACATGCAGCCTTTGCGAGTGTATTTTCAAAGGCTCATATGAAGTTAGCTTTAAAACAAATAGCACCAAACTTTGGCTAAATTCAACCCTACCACAAATTTTCAGATCCTTATAGAATCATTCTTATCCCTATTCTCTTCTAATACAATTTGAGTACAAACTACAGTGGACTCTGAGCACAAACTCCAACCATTACAAGTCTCTTGTCTCTTCACTTCTAATGAAATCTGTTTCTCAGTCTCATTATTACCCCTCCTCTCCTCATCCCTTGATAGCTCACTGTTGTCTCAGTTCATCAGTCCCTCTTCTGGCTTCATTTGCCTGCCTAACCAGCCTTGACACTGAGGTCAGTCATTTTATTAGATTTTCACACTCTCTTGCCCCAGAGCTGCCATTCTAATCCCCAAGATTGGGTAAATACCATCATCTGCCTTCTCCACTCCCAGTCCCAGGCTGCCAGACATTGCCGAAGAAAGTCACAAAGCCAGGTTGGCTGGTTCCACCACAGTTAGGAGCTGTCTATAGTCAGCTGGGCCCTTGTTGCTGCTTGACAGTGCTTGTTCTCATCAATGATTTACAGCCTTTCCTATTCTCTGTAGTGTCAGTTCTAAGATTTCTCTCCAACCTCAGTTATGCGCTCTCAGCTGCTGGTGTGATATGTGTTCCCGATGCTAAAGAAAGTGTAGAGGAAAGCTTCATCCCTTCTCTTTCTCTGTTTCTGACAAAAAAACCTATTCGATCTCGGTACCAAAAGAAAAAAGAAAAAGAAAAAGCCCAACTTCTTCTGCTGACCCCATTGGAAAGTGTTGCCTCTCCCACGCTAAGCCTTTCTTTGGTGCCCTTAGTTACTGTCTTCCCTCCTTCACTAAGAGTTTATCATGCAAATTCTTCTATGTATCGTGAAAACTAGTATTGTTCAGGCACTCCCTGGCAGTGCCCTTTTGTTTATTTCTTTCTGTTTTTTCTGTAAAACGTCTTGAAAGAAAAGTATTGTTTGCACTTAACTGTTTCCACTTCACTACCACCTACTCTTCCTTATGAATTACTTCCTATTCCCAGAAGTAAATCCAAGGATGGTTTTTCAGTCTTTTGTCTTTCATCCTTTGTGAAGCACCTGATATTACTGACAACACAATGTCTTAACCAGCCCCACGTACTACGCTTCTTGGCAGAACCACCTTCCTCCATCTCACATGTCACTTCGCTGGTACCCACGTCTTTTAGATACCCAGGATTCAATACCCAGAGCACTCCCCTTTTGTCTGCAATAAGAGCCACTGGCGTGCCCTAGTGCTTTCATTTCTGCAATATCACTAATATTTATAGTGTATCCCAAATTATTTTTTCCAATATCATGGAAACAGATTGATACAATTTGCTCCTAACCTCTTCTCTTTTAAGTGTATTCTCAGACAGTGCATTTCCACTCATGGATTTTTCAAGTCCTTCAATCTGTCCTAATTTGCTCTTCATTCTGAGCTATTCTCATCTTTAGCATGTCAAAAGGAACTCCTTGCTCTTCTCTTTATAAAACCTGAATTATCAGTCACTTGCCTCTACTCAGAGGTGGGAAATAGGGGAGGGAGTTAGAAAAAGTCATAATAGGTAGATTTTCCTCCTCCAAAATGAATATTGCTAATTCATATGACATGTGATCTAAATGAGTATACCATATAGGATACACAGATAGATGTCTTCAGATTGTGCAAAACCATCAGAATTGTATATGTATGGTCTATGTGCTGCTCTATTTGTATAATATACTCCCTTGTCTGTATGCATATTATACATGGGGGGAGGGAGAGAGAGGCTGAGAGAGACTGACTTCAGGCTTTTCTGTCTAAGCAGTGTACTTCAGTTTTTACATGCAGGTTCAAGGGTCAAATCGAACAGACCTAGGTATTGATTCCAGATTAGCTGTTTACTAGCTCTTTGACCTGAAACTGTATCCAGAACTCTGAGTTTCAATTTCCTCATTTATAAAATTAACATAACAACACCTTGCAGAAACGGGATGAGGAAAGGAAAGGGTATACCCTTTGAATAACACCTAAGAATACAATCAATCAATAGTTGTTATTAACTGTTATCTGTAAAATAAGGAAGCTGAACTATGTGAACTGTGAAGTCTGTTTCAGTTTAAAGCTTCCATGCTTTGTGTTACCATTACCGAGTTCTCTTTTTCCACAACAGTGGCTTTGGCTGACAGATCCTAAGGAAATGTTAAAAAGTGAGACAGACAAACTCTGATTTATCCAATTTCAACTATGTTTGATGTCCTGCCATCAAAAAAGGTAGTTTGGGAGCTAAAATGTGTACATTAGCTTATCACAAAAAATAAACTATTCCCAATTTTAGTGCCTTCAAATCAGTAGACATATTTGGCCTTTGCTTCAATTTCAGACTTTGGGTGAGCGCCTTTTCTAATTTGTTTTTCTTGACCGAATTTCTAAATTTTAAAAACACACATAATTGTACATATTAATGGGCTTCAGTGTGATATTTCCATGTATGCCTGAGGTGTGCATTGATCATGTCCAATGCCCCTTCCACCGCCACCACTCCCATCCCCACGCCCTGTCAAACCCTTCTCAATCTCTAGTCATCACTGTCGGGTCAACCTTTTTTAGTTTCTAAATATGAAAGAGAACGTACATTACTCGTCTCTTCGTGTCTTGCTTGTTTCACTTAGCATAATATTCTCTAGTTTCATCCATTTCACCACAAATAACAGAATTTCTTTGAGTTTTATGGCTGAACTAGACTTGATTGTGTCTCCTATCTTATTTATCCATTCAGTGGTGGATGCACACCTAGCCTGATTGCATAGCGGGGATAATGTGAATTACATCACAATAAACATGGATGTGCATGTATCTCCTTAGCATGTTGACTTGGATTCATTACTCAAATGAATATATGGAGGGGTAGAAAAATGACATTATGTGATAGTTCTATTTTTATCATTTTAAGGAATCTTTATATTGTTCTCCATAATGAATATATATATTAATATACCTTTCCATACATAATATGAGTTCTTTTCTGCACATCATCACCAACACTTATTATATTTTATTTCTTGACAATAGCTGTTCTAACTGTGGTGAGATGATATCCTATTGTGGTTTTGATGTGTATTTCTCTGATGGTTAAGGATACCAAATGTTTTCTCATACATTTATTGGTCTTTTTATTTATTTATTTATTTATTTATTTATTTATTTATTTATTTATTTTTGTCCTACATTTTTTTTTTCAATTTTCAGGCCTTTATTGGTACTTTTAAAGAATACAGTATAGTTATGCTCATCCATGGGATCTTGTTCCTTTACATGACTGATCTTGGTTCTCATTTTTTCCCCATAATCTTATCTTTCCTTCACTCCCTCAACCCTCCCCTATTTACAAAGACTTTGTTTCCATTTTTTCCTTTCCCCTACCCTTCCCACTTCTCCTACACCTTTAATATTGGCCATTTTACTTCATCTTCTGAGAAGTATCTATTCAATCATTTAAGAATTTTTTTAATGGAATGCTTTAATAGTTTGAATGTTCTGTGTGTTAACACTTTATCAGCTCAGCAGCAGGCAGACATTTTCTCTCTTTGTAAGTTTTCTCTTAATTATTTCATTGGTTGTTTCCCTTGCTGTATAGAGGCTTTTTAAAATTTTGATGTAATCTAATTTGCCATTTTTAACTTTTATTTCCTGTGTTTTGGGGATCTTAGTCCGAAAATCATTGCATGTAGCGTTGTCTTGAACTATTTGCCTGAAATTTTCTTTAATTTTTAGAATCTTGGCACCATTTTTCAGTTGATTTTTGTGCAGGGTGAGAGACTGGGTCAAAGTTTAATCTTTTGCCTGCAGATACGCATTTTTTCCCATCATCATTTGTTAAAGAGACTATCTATCCTTTCTCAAATGTATGTTTTTGGCAATTTTGTCAAGAGTTGGTTGGCTATAAATGCGTGGGTTTATTTCTGGCTTCTCTCTTATGTTCCATTTGTCATATCTGTATTTATGCCCAAGCTACACTATCTTTGTTACTATGATTCTGTACTGTGCCTTGAAATTAAGTATTGTGATGCTTCCAGCTTAGTTTTATTTTTTCAAGATTGCTTTGGCTATTTAGGTTTTTTTGTGCTTCCATGTGAAATTTTAGGACTTTTTTTTTTTAGCTCTTTGAGGACTATAACTGATGTTTTCATGAGAATTTTAAAAATAATCTATCCATTAGTTTAAGTAATTTGGACATTTTACCTGCATCACTTCACATATTCTAATATTCTTTCCAATTTCTAGTGTCTTCTTCAATCTCCTTCATCAACATTTTTAACACTGCTTAAGGTGTTTTGTTTTTTTTTAACACTGCTTGGTTTTTTTTTATGATCAACATTTTAAAATTTTCTTTGAAAAGGTTTTTAATTTCCTAAATATATTTCAAGAATAGTATGTGTGTGTCTATTTTCAATGGGATTGTTTTAATAATTTCTTTCTCAGCATATCTGATTTTGGTGTTTGTTGATTTTGTATCTTACATTACTGAATTCTTTTGTCAATTCTAATAGTCTTTTGATAGGGTCTTCGGGTTTTTTCAGATATACAATCATTGCAAACAGGGAAGATTTGGCTTCTTCCCTTCCTACTTATATCCATTTTAGTTTTCCTTCTTGACAAATTTCTCTGGCTAAAACGTCTAATTCTGTGTTCAATTAGAGTAATAACCATGCACACTTTTATCTTCTTTTTAATCTTAGAAGAAATTTTTTCAGTTTGTCCCATGCACTATGATGTTGGCTGTGGGGTTGTCATATTTAATCTTATTATGTTGATGTATGATTCATCTATATTAAAACTGTTCAGACAGTTTATCATCATCGTGTTTTTTTCCACTTCGCAAAATGTTTTTCAGCATCTATTGAGATGATATTGTTTTTTTCTTTCATTTTGCATGTGTATATTCAGAGTTTTTATTTGCATATGTTGAACCATCTTGCATCCCTGGAATGAAATCATCTTGATCCTGATGTATGGTCATGTTAATGTGTTGCATTCAATTTGTTAGTATTTTTTAAGGATTTTTATATCTATGCTTATCAGTAATATTGTGCTATAGCTTTTTATTGTGTTTTTCAAGTTATGATAATAAGATAATTCTGGCTACCTAGAATGAGTTTGAATGTACTCCTTCCCTTTAAATTCTGTTTAACAGCTTGAGAGGAATTGCTGTTATCTGTTTTTCAAGAGTTTGATAAAATTCAACATTGAAGCCAATCTTAATAAAGATTTTCTTTATTAAGAGACTTCTCATTTCTCATTCAACTTCATTACTTATTGGTCTCCTCAGGCTTTTTTTAGTTTCCTTTTGGTTCATAAGTCACATTTGCTATGATATTTATCCATCCCTTCTATGTTTTCAAATTTGCTAAAGAACTGATTTTTCAATATAATTTCTCATGATCCTGTTTTATCCAATGTAGAATCTCCTTTTTCATCTCTAATTTTATTTGGATTTTCACTCTTTTAATTTCTTAGTCTAGCTAAAACTTCATAATGTTTTTATCTTTTCAAAGAACCAACTGTTCATTTCATTGACCTTTTGTAACTGTTTTGTCTGTATATCATCTGTTTCTAATCTTATCTTTATTGTTTCTTTCTATTAATGTTTTGTCTTTCATATATACCCTTAGGTTGTAAATTTTAAACCTTTTTGGGGGGTGTAGGCATTAATAGTCACTCATTGTAAACTTCCTTCTTAATTTTGTATTTGCTGCTGCCCCAAAATTTTTTATTTTATGATTCTATTTACATTTGTTTCAAGATTTTTCAAATATTTCCCTTCTGAATTCCTCAATGACTCACTGTTCATTCAAATTTGTGTTGTTTGTTTTCAATGTATTTGTAAAATTTCTAAACTTTCTCTTGTGAAATTATAATTTCATTCCACTGTGATAAGAAAAGATATAGAGTATTATTCAGTATTGTTGAACTCAAGACTTGGTTTGTAGTCTAACATATGGTCTGGTATAGGGAAAGTTCAATGCACTGATGAAAAGAATGTGTGTTTTACAACTGTTGGATGGAATGTTTCAAATACATTTTATCTGTAGTATAATTTAATGCTGAAGTTTATTGATTTTTTATCTGAATATCTATAAATTTTTTAATCTTTTTTGAGGATGAAAGTGGGATACTTTAATTCCCCATTAATATTGTATTTTAACCTATTTCTCCCTTTAGGACTAATAGTGTTTGTTTCATAAAACTGGATGCTCCAAGATCAGGTACACATAAGCTTATAACTTATAACTTTTTGATGAATCGATCCTTTGATCCTTATGTGGTGACTTTGCCTCATCAAGTCTATTTTGTCAGATACAAGTACTGCTATTCCTGTTCCCTATAACTTCCCTTTGCTTAGAATGTCATTTTCCATCCTTTTACTTTCAGTCTTTGTGTGTCTTTAGTTGAGGAATAAGTTTCTTGTAGCGAATGTATTGCAGGGTCTTGTTTCTTAATTCATTCATACTGTATGTATCTTTTAGAGAATTTCCTCTATTTAAGTTCAAGATTACTGTTATGGTTCAGATCGGAAATGTCCCCCACCATTCTCACTTGTGGATCGTGGGGTACTTACTCCTCAGTGAACTAGTCCACTGATGAGTACAGTGGATGCATGTGCTGTTAAAAACTGGGGCCTAGCTAGATACAGACACTGTGCTCTTGACCTGGAAGGCATTGTTCTTGTCCTCACTTGCACCCTGTGCTTGTTCTCTCCCTTGAGTTGAGTGCCTTTTCCTCTATTCTGACCTTCTGCCACGACATTTCTGCCTTGAAGCCAGCTGACCATGGACTGAAACTATGAGCCAGAATAAGGTTTTCCTTTTATAAATGTGGGCAAAGGTGTTTTACCCTAGGCATGAGAAAGTAACTAAGATAGTTATATTTGAAAAGTACAATCATATGCCTGTCATTTCGGTTATCTTCAAAGAACATATTCTTTGCTCATTTCCTCCTGTCTGGTTTATCTTTGTAGTTTGGGATTTTAGTGTGCTGATAATGTTCTATTATTTTCTCTTTCTCTCTCTTTTTTTTTTTTTTTTTTTTTTTTTTTTTTTTGCTCTTTTGGTGCTATTTAGCCTTTTACATGTTTTCATGATGGTGCTTATCTTTCTTCCACTATTGTATATAGTAATTCTGCTAAGAAATCTACTGTTAATCTAATAGGATGATCCTTAAACATGATTTGGTGCTTTGCTCTTGTACATTTTAAATTGTTTTTTGTCTTAAAATTTTGACAATTTGCATATAATATGTCATAGAGAAGATCTTTTTGCCATGTCTATTTTGGATACCCTAAATGTTCTACATATAAGCATATGTGTCTTTCTCAAAATTAGGGAATTTTTCTAATATGTGTTATTTCATTAAATAGATTTTCTATACCCATAAACCTTTATCTCCTTACCATTAGATGTTTGTTCACTTAATGGTATCCCACAGATTATGAATGTTCTTTATTATTCATATTTCTTATTTTTATCTAAATAGATTATTTCAAAAGACCTGTCTGTAAGCTTAGATATTCTATTTTCTATTTGATATAGTCAGTTGGTGAGGCTTTCAACTGATTTTGTTACTTAACTCTTTGAGCTCATTTCCAAAATTTTTGTTTTATTCATTTTCAGAATCTCTAACTTGCTAACTTTCTCATACATATCTTGTGTTGCCCTCCTAATTATGTTTAACTATATCTGTATTCCCTCATATCTCATAGGTATTTTGTAATTGTTCCATTCAATTCTTCATCAAATCTTCTGTTTATTTGGAATATGTTGATAGAGAGTTATGATCTTTTGATGGTATCCCTTACCTTGTTCTTTCATATTATTGATATTTTTTTTAATGCCAAGATTTGCGCATTTAGCAGATTGGTTATGTTTAGCACTTTTTTTCTGTAGTGAGCATTGACCCCAAGACCCTTATGCTGAGGTATGTCCCCATTGCCACCTGTAATTTTTTTTTTTTTGAGACAGGGTCTTGCTAAGTCAGTAAGTTGCGCTAAGACTGGTCTTGAACTTGTAAATCTCCTCCCTCATTCATGCAGAGTGTTGGGATCTTAGGCATGCACCACTGTACCTTTGCACCAGTGTTATGGGTTATCTTCGTAGTTGAAAGCTTTCTTCTGAAGATGTGACTTCAGTGTCAATTTGCTACGCAGTGCTAAATTTAATTTCAAATGGTCATTGCAATATGATCTCCCTTGGCTGTGATTAGTGAGTTTGGGCACAATGCATACTGTGTCAGAGCCAGAGCAACCTACTATCCCCATAGACCATGTACAAAGGGGACTTCTTTAGCAGTTCAGGTCGGTGTGGCAGACACAGCGGATTTGTGGGATGCATCTACAAGGGGGTGAGGAGCTTAGTGGGTGACAGAGATTTCCTCATTCCTACTGATCTTGCCTCTGTTTCTTGTAATCCTCTCTGACACTGGAGCTGGAAGCATTTGGCATCTTTCTAGGTAGTGCTGCAGGCCCAGGTGCCCCACAAGAACAGGCAATGGCAGGAACCATAGGACCACTCTCTGTTTCATGTACCCATTCTTGATATCAGTGTGTGGTCAGACGAGCTACAGGTGGCTAGACGTGGGAGCCCTGTAGACGTGGTGGTAGCAAAAACCTTTGCATTTCTTTTTGCTGCTACCATGGGAGTGTCTGTCCACCCCTACTCCAAGTCTCATGGACCTGGCCATGGGATGATGGCCAGGCCTCTTTCCTCTTGGTTCTTTCAGCTTAATTCCCCACCAGAAGCCAGGAAAAGAGCTAGCTGGCTGGAGCTGGGTAAAGTTGGTTCCTGGCTACTGCACCCTGGAAGATGATATGAAATGTTTTTTCCAAGAAAAGGCTACTATGCAGATTTCAAGTTCTTTATCTCAGTGGGCTCCAAGCCTGTGAGGATTGCAAAACTTTCCAATAGCTAGTTTTGCCAACACCTACACTGATAGACTAAATTGGAACTCTATCTTTTAACTTTATCCCTGAAAAAAAGGGAAACTTTCCCTTCTCCAAATGCGGAGCCCAGGTGGCAAATGCTGGAGTGTTTTGTTTCTCTTACTGTGCCTTTGTCCAAAGTCCCTTACTTTAACAAGGTTTTGGTCTCTTTCTTGCTAATTTGCAGTTTTCTCCCAATGTCATTCACTTGAAAATGCAGCTATACATCTATTACTTTTGTTCTTCTTTGTGGTAAGTCCTGGATGTCTCTATCCAGTCATCTTTAAATCTCCTGTCTTCACTGTATTTTATGATGCTAACCTTCCTTCTTTTTGATAGGTTACACAACAGCTGATATACATTAAATGGAAAACATTCAAAGGAATACAGGTTTGGTTGTCAGTGTTAAGCTATCTAATTTATTTTAAGGAAATGCAAAACAAAAGAGAACACAGAATGATCATTGGAGAAGCTCAGGTGTGTGTCTTATCCTTCAGGACCAAGGCATTTATGCCTCTGGATGCTAGGAATGTCAGCTACTGAGCTTTAATTTCTGGGCTCTTCTCTGATCTCACAAAAGTTTCCAAAAGCATCCTTTATTCAGTCACTAGTAAGTTCAGGATTCTGCGGCCTGACCCTTTGTCTGTAATTCAAGGCAACTGTAAAGGGCCACCCCAGTTGGAGAGATTATTATGAAATTGGTTCAGGCCTCTCTTGTAGATTTCCTTCTTGCTATTATTTTATTCTGCTCCTTAATATGTACCGTTTCCTATAAATAAAGCATCTGCATGCAAGTCTCAACTTCAGAGTCTGTTTCCTGGGAAACCTGTCCTACCACATTTGCTATTATCAAATATTGGAAAAATTGGGAAGACACTTTCATCAAATAGGTTTAAAATCAAAAATGCTTTGCTTAGTTCAAAGTCCAAAATCAGTCTCTCAAATGTTTTGAAGTCCTTCTCCTCCAAATGACCAGGCTGACATTACCTCAGTCCATTTCAATAGGAACAAGGGGAGACAGAATATAGAATATTGGGTAGCTAGGGAACAAGGATCTTACCTGATTTTCAGATATCATATAATATAACCTAGAAGGCCTGTGAAAAATTCATGAACCCGACCTTCCCCATTTGCAGTTGCTTGATTGTGTTAGGTGTAGTGTAGGTCGTACTGCACATATTCTATGTATTAGTCCAGTTCCTACTGCTACTGGCACAATAGCACAGACTGCTTAAATTGTAAAGAAAATAAATTTCTTTTCACTCATGGTTTTGGCCCAAAGTCAAGAGGCTACATCTGATGATGTGATAATGTTCTTCACATCTGTAGTCTTGAGGTGATATAACGAACCAAGAATCTCACCTATGTTTATCCTCTGGTGCCTCTCTTGTCCCTATCTCCCTCTCGGACCCACATCTGTCTTCTTGTAAAGCCACCAGTGTTCAATTATGGGGCTACCATTATCATGACCTCTTATAATCACCGTGTAGGAGCTCCACCTCTAAACTCCACTTTCACCTTCTTTATACCTCACAAGCAAGTGTTAATCTCATGTGAGTTTCAGGAAGGACAAAACATATTCACTCCACCCTTGGCCCTAGGACTTCCATAATCTTTCTGCATACAACTTGTAATTATTTCTTCCAAATAGATACAAAGTCTTAAATCATGCCAGCATTCATGTAAAATTCGAAATCTGAGGTTGTATCCTCAAGACAGACTCCTAGCTGTGAACCTATAAAATGAAAATATATAGGGTGGGGGGTTAGGACAGTGGTGATGCCTCCACCTGCCTTGCAAGCCCAAGGTCCCAAGTTGGATCCCAGTACCCAAATAAATAAATAAATAAATGAAATTATGTATATTTCCAATATAACATGGTAGGATATGTAGAAGGTTAACATTTCCATCCAAAAGTGAGAAACAGGCAAATATAGAGCAGTAGCAGGTCCAAACCAAGTCACAAACCCAGTAGATAAAACATTATATCTTAAAGCCCGTGCCCAGAAGCCTCTGCACACTGCTGTGGACAGTAAGTCCTCAAAGCCCTCAAGGTCCTGGGAGTTTGCAGATCATAAGCCACATGGTTAATGCCTTGGACGGGCTGCGCATGCTGCTTGCATCTTCCCACAGCCATCGTGCATCGCCGATTGCTCCACCTTCCTGAGAGCTCTCTTAGTAGCTAGAGTTCCATGGCCATGACTTCGCTGGGGCTCTCTCCAGAAACACTGACCCTCTGGCAGACCTCTGCATAATCCCCCATAATCCTCTGCTTTCTATTGAGGTCATCAAAAGGCCATGCTCTTGCATCCTGCATGTGTGCAGGACCCAAAGCATAGGATGCTACTGAGGACTGCTGCTGGCACAAGCAGCGCCTGTACCCTCTTCTGTGGATGCAGCCATGTAACCCCGTAAGAGGAAAGCAGAGAGAGAGAGATGTATCCCAAGGCAGTCTGGGGGTGCAGGGGCAGTGCTCCCCGGTTTCACACCTAAAACAATTCTGCCCTGGAAGTTCCCTGGAACTACAGTCGGAGAAGTATTCTGGAAGATTGACTTGAGTTTTTTTCAGTTCTTCTGAAAATTAACATTCAATCTCTGAAACTATTTCTTTGCAGAAGAAATTTTTTCTCCAACATTTTTTTTTTCTTTGGTACCGGGGATCGAACTCGGGTCCCTGCTCTTGCTAGGCAGGCCACCGAACTGCTGAGCTAAATCCCCGGCCCTTCTCCAACATTTTTTATCAGGTTGTTAATTTCCCAAAATTTTCTATTTTCTTTCCCTCTAGAATTATCACTGAAAGCAGCCAAAAGCACCCACCGAGGCACTTCTTATTTGGTTTACAAACTTCATCTACCAGTAAAACTGGTTCAACATTTTTAAGTTTGGCCTTTCCTGCTATCTTAGGCCACTGACAGCACTGACAGGTTCTTTGCAATAATGTTACAGTATAACACAAATAGCCTTTTCTCTTATTTCCAATCAGATCCTTATTTCCATCTGAGGCCAATTCCCTACTGTCCTTGTCTTCTGAGACCTCACCTGACTATCCTGTAGCTCTCCATTTTCAACAACGTAGTCTTAACTCTCATCTATTCCTTAAAACTCTTTTAACTTCTGCCTGTAACATGGTTCCAAAGCTATTTTCACATTTTGAGGAACAGTTATAGTAACAACCCCATTCTGTAGTAGCGATATTCTGCACTGATCATTTTTCAATGACCAAAATGAAATACATGAAGCTAGGTTCCTGCAAATAAAAAAGATTTCTTTGGCTCGCAATACTAGAGGTGCAGGGTCATGGCAATCGTTTGCGCTCTGCTCTGATGAAGATCTCATGGCAGTTTGCCCAGCCATGGTGCATGCAGTAGGAGGTCACATTGCCACAGAGGAAGTTGAGTCTAGGCAGGAGCCATGCTTGATCTTTTTATACTCATTCTCTCATGAGGGAGCTCAGGGGTCCATGAGAGCTATCTTAATCTCTTCCAAGATTACACCCCCAAAGATCTAAGATTCTCCCATCACATCCCACCATTTAAATGTCCCCGTATCACACTAAAGACCAAGCTTCCAACACAAGAAATCTTACAGAATACATTCAATCCATTTCCATACCACAGCACAGAATTTATTGTTCCTTCTGGCCATTCTATATCTATCTATACCTGGAGAGATAACTATCTTTTTGTCAAGTACCTACTCATGTTGGGGCCAAGGTACAAACAGTTGTGTCTACACCATAAAAGTAAGATATCAATTAAAAAATGATCCAACCAATTAACATGTCCTCATTTACCAATGCATAGGCTTCACAAGAGAGAGCTCAGCTCAATCAGCTCAACCAAAAGCTACTTGACAGCAATAGTCCAGAAGCAGAAAACATAAAGTAAATGTATCTGTGAGCACTTTTTTTTTTCTTTTTTTCTTTTTTAATTCTAGTGATGAATCCAGGACCACATGCATGCTAAGCCATTGCTCTACCATGGAGCTACTTCCTTAGACCTTTTAGTTTTTATTATTTTAATTTTGAGACAGAGTCTTAGCAAGTTTCCCAGCCTGTCCTCGAACTACCAGTCTTCCTGCTTCTACCTTTTGAATAGGTAGGGATTAAAGGTGGGAGTTACCATGCTTGGTTTAAATAAATGGTTCTTAAACTTTTTTGGTCATGGGTGACCATTATACTAAAAAATTTTAAGGAATCCAAATAGCTGTGATATGGGAGTTATGTCTATGAATCTTTACCACATTAGAAATTAAAACTGTACAATTTGAAAAATATTTATGAATATATATACAATTACAATAATAAAGCCATAACATCATAACACAAATGACAGTTTTATTGAGAATATATTCTAACTAAAAATATCTTTGGGAAGAATGGAATATCTACTTTTCCAACTTAATCTTTTGCAACATGTTATATTAAAGTACATAAAGAATATCTTGCCTCATGCAAATATGTAGTTGGACAAAAGGGATTTTTTTAAATAGAGCTTGCATATGATGGTCAATATTCTCCTGTGGTATTACATCACAACTTAACATATGTTAGTTGCTTAAGGTTAGTTGCAATATGGAATCTGCACCATATTGTGAAAATTTGTACTCTACTATATTCAAAATTGACTAATTTGTACTGTAAATGTACCTTTTACTGATGTTTTTGTTATACAATGATGGATAAAATAGTGATTCATAGATTTCAACATGTTGGCACATTTCCTTATATTACCAAAAAGTATTTTTTAAAAACTTTATAAGTGCCTCCACCCAACTCAACAGAAAAACAAGTATTGGGAAGCAGTCTAAATTCTAAATTTTTGCAGATTTCACTTTTGACTGTTTCTTTGAATATCAGATCAGGTTTTTTTTCATTGCCAGCCAATATTGTTTTACTTGCTTGGAATGACAAGTTTACCTGTTCCTTTTTGACAGAACATCTGCCAGATAGCCCAGTAAACATACAAGTTTGTCTGCCAATCATTCCTTTGAGTAAAAATGATGTTCCACAGAACACGCAGCCAGCCCCACCTCACCGCTCAGCCATAAAAGTGCTTTCCCTTGAAATAATCTACCTGCCTCAGTGTGCCGTGCAGTTTTATTTAACAGACTTCATATTTTGCTACACGAAATATTTAAAAAGGTACAATAAAGATTTAATTAAATTAATAATTCTCACTACTTCATCAACAACATTTTTGAATGAAACCAGGACTAATTTTATATCAATGATAGCTATTCATGAAAATTACAATGACTGTTGCTACGGTCTGGTACTGACCCGGAAAGCTATTTCTGAGCAAAGAAAGGTTTTTTCTGCAGCTTGCTGACGGAACAAAGAGCCACCCCCAGCTTCCACCCCGTCCCATACCTAACACATCCTCCTCCGTTGTCCTTTGTTCTTAGGAAGTGTCTTTATCCAGTGTACTCTTCTATCAACGCATGTAAATTAAGTGCAACTTCCTCAACCAATGAACTAATGATAAACGCCTTGTTTCTGTGTCCCCACTCCCTTCCTTAACCCGTATAAACCCTGTTCCTGGCAGCTCCTGGCTCATCCCTTTGTGGAGAAATCCCAGATCAGTCCACCGGAGTACATCACTCGCATCCACCCTCCGGCTGCGTTCTCGATTCTTCTCGGCCTGACCTTGCTATACCACTAAGAGCTGCCACACTGTGGACTCTAAGTCTGCCCTTATAGAACCACGGCCTTAACTCCCGCCAGGACACTGGTCCTTTCATCCTCGTTGATGCAAAAATTATCACAGTGGGAATAACAAATATTTAAGCGCAACTTTGACCTTGTAGACTCCTGAAAACGTCTCAGTTACATTCAAGGATATCTAGACCCCATTTTGAGATCTGTGGCTCTAGACCATAAATGTAGACAGGTCCGAGAGTAAAAGCCAGTATTTTAGGGGTACTGGGTGTGGTTGGAATTTTGTCTCAGCAGAGCAAATATGGGAACGTAGAGATTCAAACTCCCATTACTCCCTCTGTTCATTTTTCTTCCTAAACCACCACGAGGACAAAATAGATTGGATGCAGAAATCCAAGGAGAATGTATTTCACAAATGTAACCCCTCTCCCCATGTAGTAACCTTATAAAATATGTCCTTTGAGCATTTTTTTTTATTCCTTCCCTCTGGTAAGTAAAAGCGGAAAACTAAACCCCAGGCTAGCCTCGGTTTTACCAGCTCCTTGTCTCTAAGGTCAGTTACATGCCCATTATATTCAACTGTCAGAGACCTTGAAGCAAAATGATTACACCAATTACTTCATAAAGTATTTTTCCCATATACAACAATATTTTTCTCTCCCGACATGTTTCCTGTATCAAACAGAAATCTAAGGCTGCATTATAAATTTCCTTCTTACGCCCTTATTAAAACATGTGAAACAGCCAGTCAGCATGATCATTGTAATAGCCAGGCATGCATTTAAACAGATTATAAGTCACCCTTCAGCCTTATTGCTCCTTCAGGCTAAATAATCCTAGTTTTTAACCTTTCCTCTCAGCCTTTATTGTCCCACGCTTGTATCATTTTTGTTACTTTGTGTGGGACTCTCTCCATTTTTGCCACATTCTTCTGAAAGTGCTGAGAATAAAACTAGACACCATCCTTTAATAAGGTCTGCAGTAGTGGCAATAGAGGCAAAACTATGACTTGGTGGATTTGGCAACTCATCTTGCTGTTAATATATTACCATTTAGTTTTTAAACAATAAGCATGTTTTGTTGATTGATAGTCTTAGGTCTGCAATTGCTCCAGACTTTCTGTTGTCGTTTTACTTAGGCAGAGGCTCCTGTCTTTGATATGTGCATTTTGTTTCTGGCTTCTGACTGTCACATCTTGCCCTTGTCCTATTTACTCTCCCAGAGTCTTCTCCTGCCAATTTCCCTAATTTATCAAGCTCACACCGAACTACTCCTGGTTCCCAAAATGTAAGCAATATCAACCGCTCAGTGTCATTCACACGTGCTTCCAGTTCCATCATTCCAGACATGTATTTAAAAATACTGTTTGATTCGGGGCATATTAATTTCTTGCTATAGAAGAGAAAGTGCAATAGCTAAAATAGGCCTGCTGCAGAAACCACCTTCCTACTTTTTCACTATTCAGAAAATATAGAGGTACCTGGGTGGCACCCAAAATAGAAATGAGTGAATATCAGGGAATTTTTTATGTACAAGAAATGCTACAATTCAAAAGAGTGTTAAGGCAAGACTAATCCATGATTTAAGAAAATACAGTTGCTTCCAGAAATCAGAAATTTATGTTTCCCCTTCCCAAAAACCTCAGGTGCACAGCCAGCTCAGAGGTCAGAATCTGGACTACATGTTCATTTAGAGGCCCAGGGTTTTTCGACCTTGTTACTCTAGCATCCCCTGGGATGTAGTCCTCACCTGAATGGTTCAACCTGCATTATGTGCAGCTTGTCAAAAGAGGAAATGAACACGAAGATGTGCTTATCCTGTATTTGAACGTCCAGAAATAGCAAGTCTAAGAAATAGCATGTGCTGCCTGCACTCAAATTCCATCCACAGGAATGTAGTTGCCTGTGTGGAAAGCTGGAAAGGCTATTATCTTAAATGGCACAGCCTAATATACCCAGTGTGGTCCTGCTGGCTATAATGAAAAATATCCTTTCTCTCCTAATCATGAGCTTAATTTAAAGACCACTCCCCAGGACTAGAAAGTGAGTCAAATATCACCTCTACACATTGTCTGCTATTATAGATGGAACTACCCAGCTCTTTCCTTCTAAGATCGTTATGTGTAACTTGCTGTTTCTTGGAAGCCCAGTTTGATGGTCACTTAACCTGATTTCACTCATAAGCTAATATTGGAGTGGGGCCACAAAAATCTTATGAGATTCAACATGTTTGAGTGGAAATAGGTCCATTTTTCAGGTCTGAGCCCTTGAGATCCTACTACATCAAAAGGAAGTACTCATAGGAAAATGGATACATATTGAGTATATACTCCTAAGTGAAATAAATAAATCACACATGTGTAAATACTGAATAGTTTCTCTGGCATGAAAAACTTTAATAGTACACAAGATCCTAATGGGATAATTAAGAGTGTGAAATAGGAAGAAAAGGGCTAAAGGTGTAGGGAAAGTGGGAAAGGTAAAGGGAAAAGTGGCCACAAAAATCTTATGAGATTCAACATGTTTGAGTGGAAATAGGTCCATTTTTCAGGTCTGAGCCCTTGAGATCCTACTACATCAAAAGGAAGTACTCATAGGAAAATGGATACATATTGAGTATATACTCCTAAGTGAAATAAATAAATCACACATGTGTAAATACTGAATAGTTTCTCTGGCATGAAAAACTTTAATAGTACACAAGATCCTAATGGGATAATTAAGAGTGTGAAATAGGAAGAAAAGGGCTAAAGGTGTAGGGAAAGTGGGAAAGGTAATAAGGGAAAAGAAAAAAAATATGAGAAAATGAAAAAATGGAAATAAAGTGTTTGTAAATGGGGAGGAGAGGAGGAGGTGAAGGAAGGGTAGGGACGAGGGGAAAAAATGAGAACCAAGACCTGTCATGTAAAGATACAAAATCCCAATAATGAATGTAATTGTACTATATACCTAAAATGCACCAATAAACTCAATAAAAGAAAAAAAAGGAAGTTTTTATGCAAGTAGTAATTCCGAAATAGTTCTGAATAATCACAAATGATGTTCTACTTATAATCAAGTAACTTCTGTCATGCTTTTCTGGCAGAAGACACATGTCTCCATATGAATGGAAACATGCAGAAAGAACTGATAATAACTTCATTAAACATGTTAATACAGGGGCCGGGGATTTAGCTCAGCAGTACGGTGGCCTGCCTTGCAAGTGAAAGGACCTGAGTTCAATCCCCGGTACAAAAGAAAAAAAAAACCCATATTAATAGAACCCTACTACATGAATATAAGATCTATATTGAAGTCTTAATATTTTGGGGTTAATTCTCAAAGGATTTCAGAATTAATTATCAGTTAATCCGCACTACCAATGACAAACCACAACTCAAATAGAAGTAGCTTGCCTAGTGATATTAATATAACCATCAAACCCAGTATTTCCCCTCTTAGGTTTACATTTGAGCCTGCAACTGTTTTGATTGTATTTTCCTCAGAGTCATAGCATAATTTACTGAGGACAGCATTCTCCAGTCAGTGCATATTTATGAGGCAAAATTGACCAACAAATTAGTACTGCATTTATACATGATGGAAGTCTCCAGTGGCTTATGCTTTTTTCTTTCTGTTCAGGTTTTAAAGAGAAACTTATTCCTGCTGAAAATTATTCAACCTCCAGAAGTACTGAAATCCTTGTATGGGAATGAGACCCCAGAAATGCACCTCATGTGCTTATCTGCCCTCGAAGAGAAAGCCCCTTCCCTACTGCTTTCTGCCAGAGGGAGCAATTTGTGCTCTGCTGTTTCAGTCCTCTATAAAATTACAATCATTTTGCTATTCCCAGTGCCCCTTGTGATTATTTAAAGCTGATAAAGGGTTAAAAAGACACAATGGTGTCTTAATATTTCTCTAAAAGGACCAATTCCAATGGTGTAGAAATAAATATCACTTCAGCTCTCCCCATTCTCCTTGCAGTGCTCAGAATTCTTTTGTGGAATTAACAAGAGGAATGATGAGGTTTTGGATGCTGCCACTAAAACGCTGGCTGGTTTTGATTACATAAAACAACTGTATTATTTATAGTTGGCAAACCCAGAAAGAGCCCATATTTGCAAGAAAGACACCAATCCTACTATGGACCGGGCAGTGACCAGGTGGAGAAGCCATGTGGACCACACTCTGTGAACCACTGGTTCATAGTTACTGAAGACGGTTTTCAAAAATCTTTTAAAATTATGTCTGTCCTATTATTTGAAACCTTTCTGATACAAATGATTGCCTGTATTTATTTTTGCATAAGAATTCAGCTGCTTGATTATTATTTCTCTATCCCCTGCTTTGACTTTCCCTTTCAAAACTGTCAAGTCCAAGTCACAATGAACCCATTAGAGCTATCCTCTAGTTAACACTGACTGAGACATATTTGAATACTTTCTCTTTCTACCTCCTCATCTGACTAGCTCACCTAATTGCATGCTAAGTCACTGATTCTATGACATAGAAAGAAAAGTCTTCCTAAACTAGTCAACTGATGCTTTAATTTCACTCAGGGATAGCTTATCAAAGGAGACAGGAGCCCTAAATGCAGCAAATATTTGATGCTGGTGGTAAGCTTATATTGTTGCCATAGCAACCTTGTCATTAAGGATGTTTCAGCTTTTCCTATTAACCTCTATTTTCAGAGGTTTATAACTTCTTGGTAAAAATTACCTCCAGGCTAAAATTTGGCATACATGATCTCAGATGTGCCAGGTGTCAGTGAATATATACATATATAGTGTCCATTTTCCCAAAGAAAACCTGGTGAATTTCCAAATGAATTATCTCATTTCTCATAGGGTACAAATTCATTACATTTAGTGTGAACTTTATTATTTTTAGAAGATGCTTATGCAGCACAACTAAGCACTTGCAAGATCTACTGTTTACTTTTGCTTCCTTTCCTTTTTCTTTGCTGGTTGGCATGGTCACACTGATCTATCTAAAGAAATCTCTGTGAGTGACCTGCCTGACTCAAAATTCGTTTTTAACTCACCTAAATAGAGGCATTTATAGGTGGACTCTCTGTGTATCTGAAATTCATATCTTACTTTTATCAGTGCACAGGGAAGAAAAAAAGACATCTGGTTGTGCGGCATAGGACTTGGAGGCAATGCACAAGGTAGGGCCTAAGATTGGAACCCACCCTCTCCTTCTTGCTTCTCTTCCAGTGCCTAATGGGGCCACACTTTCCATGATCTCAGTGAGATCTCATGTTATCCAAGGGCTAGAAAATGCTTCTATACTCTCGCCAGAATTTTAGAACTAGGCAAGACCATAGTCAACGTTTGGCCTTTTATGTGTGTAAGATAATTTCTTACTAAATTTTCCAATCTCTTAACTTTTTTTCTGAACATATTATTTTGAACAATTTTAAACTCCCAGAAAAACTGAAAGAATAGTACAGCAAGTAGTCACTCTCTTCCTACACTAGCCAAGTGTTAACAGTTAACTAGATGAATTGAAAACTGCTTTAACCATTTATTAATTGTCAAGCCTAAATATTTAAATTAGTATTTTATAGGATAAGAATAGTCTCCTACCTAACCACACAACAATAATTGTCCTCAGGAAATTTAACGTTAATACTATTATTTAAAATAATTCTAACATTAATGTCCTCATTTAACCCACTTAGATCCTGTTTAACTTTGTTAGACATTTAGGATCCAATAAAGGATAATGTATTACATTTAGCTGTCATGCTACAGTGTCCTCAGTTACATACTATTTCTGTCATTTGACATTTTTTAGTTATTTTTAATTTTAAATTTTAAAAATTGTGTATTTTTCTCTGCCTCACAATTCATCTAACAACATCGAAGTACACAAACTATTGCCTAATTTTTGTTTTCCTTCACTGGAAAAGGTTCCTACAAAGTTAGATATATGTGCAAAAGACTATGTGTACTTTAATTTTAATAGTTTGCTTAATACTTTTAAATACCATTTTTCTGACCACTACCAGTGCTTGTGAGAGACTTTTCTTCCATATCCACCATTAATAGTACTCCTAATAATTTTAATATTTTCATCTGTGATAGATTTCATGTAAGTTTTGCATTTTTAGGATTACTGATGTTACTGGGATTTTTTTTTTTTGTCTACAACTCATTCTGCTATCACTCTTTATGAGTTATCTCTTTATCTCTTCTGCTTAATTTTTTAATGGAATTTTTATACTGGCTAGCAAAATTTTAGGGAAGCTTTTTGCATTATAAATACTAATCTTCCTTTTTCTGTATTACAAAATTTGAAGTTGATGCTTTTGTTAAAGACATTATTTTTGGTGTCATTTGCCATTTAAAAGACTATAAAATGTTTTATGTAATCAAATATGTCCTTGTTTACTGGATAGCCTCTCCATTACCCGATTTAGGAGGGAGTCATCCATCATCTTGGGAATTTACATGTAGTTTCTTAAATGATTGTGCAGAATATTTATTATTTTTTTTTATATTTTAAAAACCTTTGCTGTAACTATAATTTAACTTTATGAGGTACATTATTATAAATGTGCAATACTATTTTTATCCTAACAAGTGAATAGTTAATTCATAATTTGTCTTTTGTATAGGACTATTGGATTGTGTGTCTGGCTCTCAATAGCCTATAGATATGTTCTCTTTTCTAGCATGCCGCAGTGGCATGCAATCCTATGCCAGTCTGATTCTTTTACCTTTGTCAGAAGCTCATCTTTTCTCTCCTGAAGTACATAAGATGTTCTCACTACTTTTACAATTCAAAAAACACTACCCTTATATTTCTATGCATGTATCTTTCATTAATTCTGTACCTACCCTGAGAAAGACTAGAGCATTTGTTATTGAGTCCCAAAATTCCCTTTTGTGTTCCCAAGACTATTGCCGAGCCAAGAGGATGCTAGTAGTAAACAGGAACCAGATTATTTGGATAAGAATTATTTGAGAGACAGTGGGAACAGAGTAAACTGGTATTATTTGTAGAAACCACTTTCCTGCCTGTGCGCAAAGTCAGCCCTTCCTCAGAAGGCTGATCATACAAAGAAACAAAGCAAGCTAAGGATGTCACTGCTCTGCGGTTTACTCTGTAATACCCTACCCACCCTTCTCACAATTACTAAGTTTGAAACAAGGTACTGTGGTCCAGCCTCTTCTCAACAGACCCTCCTTTGAGTTTTCTCTGCACTTTCCCTGTCCAAGCACTGCCCCTGGGCCTTCTGGCAATTTCTTTTCTGACCTGCTGGCCCTGGACTCTCTGATAACTGAGTAGTCTCCTCCTCTACACTGGACATTCTGAGTAGGTTCTGGGGAAACTTTTGTTCAACCCACAGCTACAAGACTAGTTTTTTCTGCTAATAAATCTCAATGTAGCCTTTGTTTTCCTGTTGATACTTCAAAAATCAATGTCTCCCAAGCTGTCTCCGTCTTCTTGGTTCCCTTGGCAGGGTACTCACTGCCCCACACAGCTGGGCTATGGATGAGACAGTATTGAACACAGTGAGTTCTTTCCATTTGGATGCTCAGTTCTCTCTCCAGCTTTGTGAACTTCATTGATGTGTGCAATTGTTCCCTACCATTTATTTGCTACCTTTCATCGACTTGAAACATGGACTAATCCTCTACTATTTGTCTTAGATCTTTCCTGTCAATCTTGTATTTCATTCCACCCTACCCCTTTTTGTATATTATTTTTCTGCTCCGACTCTTGAAATTAAACTTCAATCTATTTGCTTTTCTAAGTTACTAACTCAGGTCTCAAGCACACCCATATTATTCTTGGACAAATTCTTCAGTTAAGTACTCATAGTTTGAAGTTCACCAAGCCTATATAAGTATGTATTTGTGTACACGTGTGAACCTGAATGCTGCACCTGTCTCTTGAAGGAACTTTTCTTTTTCTGTCTTTGCTAGTTCATATCTATCTCCCTGACACTTGCGGATCAAGGCGTCTATGGTTTATCTGATCTAACGATAGTCATCTTTGATTTCTGAGCCTAAAGATACATGCTTATTTTTCTTCCTAAACACATAGATAATTGATTTGAATGTACTAGCATCATAATTGGTGGCATTCCCAAAGTGAACGTAGAGAAATAATCCTGGGTGTACCAACCACAGGGAGTAAGGCGTTCCTAACGTACAGGGTGATACAGTCCACTCATTATGTTCGGTGGTTCCTGGTGTCTTGAAAGGAGGCACCAAATACTGATATGAGACAAATTTTGAATTTAGCCTGAGAAAGCTATACCCACGAAGGTAAAATTATTTCAAACATACAGTGCTTTACAACTTTCACCTTGGAGCTATCTGATGTAGGCATGTAGATAGTTACCAATACAAAAAGAGCAAAACCTTATTTAAGTTCTATGTTTTGTGATTCTCATGGATTCTAAAAAAGACAGATAAACTAGAATCAATGTTGGAGAGGTAGTAACTTCAGGCAGTATATATGGGTCCTAATCTTTACTGAATCATTGGTGTTTTTCTTTTCCGTGATAACTTTTACTTTAATGTTTTTATTAAAATTTTAGAAAAACATATATTGATCCTTGGGATCAAACAATTGTTTTACTTATTTTTTCAAGTGTAAAAATTTGGAGGACATTCTTAATACTGCCACTGCCACATTTACCTGCTTAGAATTTGTTTTTGAGGCAAATGATTAATGCTGTGAATTCAACTTTGTTTTCCCAAATTGAAAGGAAAATTGTTACCAAAAATTAATCACACTCAAACTGACATTACAGTGTATCTCAAAACAGTTAAAAGATTTGAGCTTATTGCAGCTATCTTTCAGCCACAGTGCTGTCATTATAATTTGGTTCATGTTTCCTCATTTTAGAAGAGATCTCACATTTGGCTAGTTTTCCTTGAAAAGGATGCAAACTTAGTGGCATGGTTTTAACCATGGCACAACATGGAATTACTTTCTCTTGTCTTCATAAATGAATGACCATTGATCATAAGTCTTAGGTTAAAAAAATTATTTAGAATTCTACAGTTGTTGCTCTATTTCCTTCTGTCTTTCATGGTAGCATCAATATGGAAGTATGTTTGGTTTCCTTTTTTATACAGAAACTGCTCTTTTGACCCCTAGGTACAGTACTTGGAGAATTCTTCTGTATTTTTAAAGTTACCAATTCCTCTAGACCATTTCTAAATATGATTTTATTTTTAAGTTCAGTTGGAATATGATATGTACTCTTGATTGTTAGAATGAGCAATCTCTTTGGGATGATAAAAAAATGTTTAATCTGACAGAAAACAATTTTGTTTAGTGTCATAGTGTAGTTCTCTTTGATGGTATCTCTTTTCTGCTCATTCTGCTTTCTGCTTTCCTTTGTTGGGCTCTATTCACCAACTACAATATGAATTTAAATATTATTCCTTTGCAATTAAAAAATAAGATAAGCAAGTCTCATTTATTGATTCCTGGCTTCTCTAATGATGAAATCTGTGCTTTTATGTCATGCAATGGTACTTAGCGCTTAAATTTCTCACTTGAGTCTAAGTGAATACTACCTAATACTTGGTAGATGCTCAAGAAAAAGCATTTTAACTACATGGCTGGATTAAATGATAGGTAAGTTCTATATGGTGGTATTCAAATTACAGACAAAGAGGACTGACATCTGTCCAAAACATTATTTTCCAAGTACTATCCTAGGTATTTTGAATAAAATGTTTTATTTAGTTCTTGCAACAAACCTGAAGAGAAGGCCATCTTACAGATGAGATGAAGAATCAAAGAGATAGATTGTTGTATCATGATTAAAATTTAGATCAAAAATCAAAGTTTCTGTACTTTGCAAATAAAATGAAGGCAATGTAGCCAATTTTATCACCCTTTTCTATGATGACTAGGGAAGAAATAAACATTTTAATAGTTAAAGAAATGAAATATTTTCATAGCTATGTCACTTTTACAACCATATCTGTTGATATGTTGATTCCCTCAAGATCCTAGGTATAATTGTTAGCTTTATGTTACATGAAACATTAGCTCTGAGACTTAAGGTTGTAGGTGCCACCTCAAAATTTCCATCTATCAGATCTCTAGATTAATAATAAAGATCACTTTGATCAAATAATGATCAAATAATCAAATCACACTTCAAATAATGCAGGAATGCTAGAAATTTGGGTGTTGCAAAATTCTGAAGACAAAAATATCTGAGCTAATAAAGATTAGCTATCAATTTAATGATATGTTAGCAAATAAATTTGATGCCATTTTCAGATATTCTTGAGTATGAAAGATGATGCAAGATTGCCCAGTGAGGCCTAAAAATGTCTTCACTCCCTGGATTTAAGTCTCTGTGATACTAATTCAGTATTCACCTAATCTTAAGCAAGTTGTTTAATTTCTCAGGCTCTCAGCTTCCTCATTTACAATATGAAGAGGATGACATTTGTCCGAATGTGTTACACTAATATACATCTTACTATGGATGCAATATTAATTTATTTACTTACTGTTTTATTTTAATCAACTCTTGTTCTGTTTCTGTCTTCTCCTCTCTTCTACCTAGAGTGACTTTGCTTTAAAGGATAGCAGCTTCTTGCAGTGATAAAATCACACTCTTAACACAACATTCTTACTTGCCAGAAGAGAATAGAAAGAGTTCATGAAGGTTGGAAGGTTTCCACTCAAGTTCATGTGTTGGAAACGTAATTCCCATAGCAATAAGAAATGGGGCCACATGAGAGCTGATTAAGTCATAAGGGCTCTGCCCACGAGAAGGTATTAATGTTATTGCAGGAGTGAGTTCAGAATCCTGAATGTGGTTTTGTCATAAAAGCAAGGTCAGTCTTTTCTTCATTCTTTGCTCTTGACCCTTCTTGCCTTTTTGCCTCCTACCATGGGAAGACAGAGGATGAAGACTCTCACAGGATGCTTTGGAATTCCCAGCCTCTACAACTACTGGCTAAATAAATTTGCTTTTTACAAAACCCAGTCTCAAGTGTTCTGTGATAGTTGTGGAAAACACACTTAGAGGATGGTGGGGATGTTGCACCTTATGTTTTTTTGTAACACTGTTTTTAATAATAAATATGAAAGTAGTCCTTAAATTTGATTGTTTTCCTTTAGTGATTTATCTTCAGTATCATTATACTGTGAACTTGGATAGCTCTATGTTCAGCCTTATTTTAGAATGTATAAGAACTGTAAGAAAATATTCATAATTATTGTGTCCCTTGTATAACCCAACTAATTGATACATACTTATAGTAACGTTTCAAATATATTAATTTTGGCATATGTACCCTCAATCTGAATGATTTTTAGATATTTTATAAAAATTTCAACATTTTTAAAAATTATATCTAAAACAAAAGTTCTCTCTGACACTTAAATCATACTATACCCTTAGGGATTTTTTAATATAAAGATACACTGGGAAAGTAATTCCATGTGTAGAAGCCATATTAACTTTTAAGAGAAATATTTGTTTATCTGTTCCATAGGTGAGTGATCCTAAATGATTTCATAATTTTGGGCTAAAAAGACTGAAGAGTCATTCTTGCTCTCTCATTTCTCATTCTCTAAAGATCATTTCAACCTATTATTGTGGTCTGAATGTTTGTATAACCTCAGTCACCTCTTCTTCACTGGCGACTCTAACCCCCCCCCCCAAATAGTGCTGTTGTGATGCTAAGAAGCGGAGATGATTTGAGACATGGGCGTAGAGCCCTCATGAATGATATTAGTGTCCTTACGAAGTAGTTCTGTGTGAGCTCATTTACCCCTTCCACAATGTGAAGACATAGCAAGAAGTTACCATAATCAAGGAATAAATAGGTGCTCACCACGTGCTAAATCTGCTGGTACCTGGGCCTTGAATTTCTCAACCTCCATTAACTGAAAAATAAATATCTATTAAATATAAAGCACCAGTTTATAGTATTTTTTTACAGTAGTTCAAATAAAAAAAATGATATCAAGTGGTGATGGTGCTGTGCTGTCTTAACAAATACAAAAAAAAAAATGGGAGCAATTTTGAAAGTGTATAAGGAGTAGAAATTGAAGTTGATTTTTGGTGTATGCTAGAAAAAGCCTAACTTTTCCTGGTCAGATCACAGACGAAGATTCTAGTGAGGGCTCAAAATAAGAGAAGAGGTATAGAGAAACTTTGATCTTTTCAGAGAATATCTGAATAACTGAAGAGAAAGTAGATAGAAATAGTAAATGCTGTTCGTATGAGGAATGTATGAATGAAAACTGGAGAAAAGACAGCTTTTGCTATGAAGTATTAGAGATATTGACCACATTGTGTTTGTATCCTAGAGTTTTGTGGAAGGTAAACTTTGCAAGTGATGAAATAGTATATTGTGCTGAAGAAGTTTCTAAGAAAGTATAAAAGACATGGCTGGTCTTTTTTTTGAACACTTACAGTAAAATGTGAGAAGAAAGGAATAATTTAAAATCATAATTTTTAATCAAAATAGAAGCACAACTAGAAAATTAGGAAAAATTTTAATTCTATCAATATTTCTAAAAATGAGAAACCATATTGGGGAGAGAACACCAAAGGTATAACTAATCAACCATGCGAGGAGGAGGTTAGTTAGGAGCCAGCTGATATTCATGCAGATAGTGGAAGAAAAACCAAAGATTGTTTCAGAGATGATCGACATTTGCATCACAGACCAAAGGGGTCAGGCCTAGGGGACAGAATTATTTCAAAGGAGAGGCTGAGGACGTTTGTTACCCTGTAGTACACTTCCAGGTTCTGCTCAGTGCACTCCATCATGAAGCCCATTTGCTGCCTGAGGTGTAGCTCCATGGACCTTGGAATCCTGTGAGCTCCCAGTGAAGCTGTGGAGGTAGGACTACCATCTCCTAATTTGCAAAAGATGCCCTGGATCCTCCTCAGGAGTTCAGCTGAACAATTGCCTTAGAATTCAGAAATAAATCCCTAAGTGTGCAATTCCAGCCTAAGAGCACCACAGACACAAACCCAGGAACAAAGCTGCTGCAGAGGTGGGGTAGCTATAAGAACTTCCATGGTGTAGGGTAGCCTAAAACCATGGGAGCTGGCCCACCACCCTACTCCTTTTGGAAGTTATGATTTCTTCACAAATGCATCCACAGATCAAGGTTTGAACCATCCTTAAGGTGTTGGGTCCTGTTACCTCTACCTTCATTGTTATTTATCTCTTTTAAGTGGGAATGCTTATTTTATGCCTGTCCCACCAGTGCCTTTTTGGAAGTACATAGTGCATCAGTTAAAGTTCACTAGAAGATGAGATATATTAAAGACTTATTAAGTAGGCTTATAATGGCTGTCCACAGAATCAAGGAATGAAGGAATGAAAGGTTGGAAAGTGGTCAACTAATGGCTAGAGAGCTAGAGAATCTACTTGAAAGTCAAAGACTGAGAGGTCTCTGCAGAGCCTGGTGCAAGTCAGAAAGTCTGTGTTGGAAGGCTGAAGAGTCTGGGCTGGAGGCCTGAAGGAACTGGAAATGAAGTTGCAAAGACAATGATACAAACTGGAGCTCCTCCAAAGAAGCAAAGGAGGGATTTCCTTCTTCTTTTCCCTTTTAATCCAACGAGGCTACAAGCCTATTGGTGTTGCCATCCACACCCGAGATGGATCTTCCCTCCTCAGTCTGTAACCTACATGTCCATCATCCGTAGACACACCCAGAACTGTGCTCCATTAATCCTCTGTGCATTTCTTAGCCCATTTAAGTAGACATATCACGATTAACTATTACACATAGCATATTTGATTTCATTGTTCACAGCTAGAGAACAGTTTGCCTTAGAATGAATAACACTTTCAGTCTCACTCATATGTAATTTAAATGATATTTCAATGAGACTCTGGGTTTCAGAAATTTGATTTTATGCTAAAACATAGTAAAACTTTGGGTGTTAATGGTGAAATAAAATCTAATAGAGATAGAGAATAGTGTGTCCACCTGGCTTATCTTGGGTGAACAAAGGTAAATGTTTTATTAAGCACAAACAGGCAGACTGGCCCTGAGCATAACCATCGCAGAATGGGGGCAGAGCAAGACTTAGGTAGAGAAGTGGTTGCTAGATGGAAGCCAGGCACTGGTCAGAGGATTCATGGTCTAGATGAGTCAGGGGGCAAAGATACGTCATACATTTGATAGGTCAATGGGGACTTTGACCAGGTTCAGGTGAATGGAGAGCACCTGTTAGTAATGTATCTTAAATATCTCTGTATTGTTGGCTTTTTGTTGCAGGGACAATAATATACACAACACAGAGGAGGCAGAGTTTATTTTGGCTCACGGTTGCAGAGGTTCCAGTTCATGCTAGGCTGGTTAGAGAGGGAAATATCATGATGCAAAGGCATAGTGGAGGAAAGCATCTAACCTCTAGGCAGCAGGGAGAAAAGCATAAGAGAAGAGGGAGAAAGAGGCTGTGGGAATAGATACAGTCTCCAAGGTCACACCCCATGACCAATTTAGAAGTCTTCTTTTTTATCTCCTAGGCATCTCCCAAGCCAATCAAGTTTAACCATTGCAATGTCTACAAATGCATCTCACCAGAGTCATATCACTACTGCATACCATTGTTATTCATTTTATTTAAAGATTAGGTTCTTACCCAATAATGCCTTTCTCCAGACAGGATAATATTTTAAAAACATAAATATAATTTTTATTATCCTCAAGATTATATAGGGCTTTGTATGATATCTAATGTTTTTATACGTCCTGAGTTTCTTTACATCCTTTCTAGACTCTACCTCTTTTCTTCCATTCACAAACTATTCCCTGTCCAGTGACTCTAAATACTGTCTGGTTCCTTTGTTATAATGAACTTTCCATTGCTCCAGAATCTGTCTCACGCTACCTCTCACCTTGGGTATGTAATATCTACATGTGAAGGATGATTCTCCTAGATTTTACTTCCTATTGGGAGATTTTCACTAACTTTTTGGGATTGTTAGTTGTCTATTTTTAAATATTATGTGCATACCCACTCTATAGAGCACGCTTATTTCTTTATCAATTCAGAGAACTCTGAACTCCAAGTCATACTCCTCAGTGTATCTCTCAACCCTTAGGATAATCTACATATCTACTCTCTGCCCTCCAGATACCCTTGAATCTTTAAATCTTTGCTCTATGTCTTGGGGATGGATGCAGATGGATTGGATCCATGCCATCATGATATCGTTCATCACTTTCCATTGGCTATTGCTAAAGGAAAGCCCTGGCATGGGATCAGAGAGAACAAGGTATGGGCTGAATTCCTCTGCCAATTCATCTTGGTTCCATTGATTCCCTCCACAAGAGCTACAGCTCTCTCAGCTGTCTTTCCATGATCTAACACCCACTCTCTCTATTCCCCTTTTGATTGAGGGAGCTATCCACTAAGTTCTTAATTAACTGTATCAGATCACTTTTTGAGAAATATCTTTTTCTCTTGTGAATATCTTTTCTAGAGTTAAGAGAGCAAATGAATTTTCTCCTATCCAGTCATTAATCTACAGGATATATATTTCTTATACCACTTTTGGTACATATACAGCATGCAGAATTATATTTTATTTTAATACACAGTAGGAAAACAACTAGAATATTAAAACCATAATTTTATGAATATTATAAAAAACACGTCTTTCTTTTGGAACTCAATTAATTAAATTTTTATTAAAAACTAAGTAATGTTATTTATTTTATACTGGTATGTTGAATTTATAAGCTTGCTCTGTGAATATCTGAAATTTTGAAACATTAATATACAGGATTTTGAGGCTTTATCTTTATTAATGTGCAAAAAAGGTTGTGATTGATTAATGATGTCTGCCAAGAACATTTGAAAGGCAAAAGTGCACAGGCCATATTTGTGTCGTGTTTAGAGTTTTATTCTTTGCACCTTGTTAATCTGCAGAAATATGTATATCTAATATCTTGACTGAGCTGTTGGAACTGAGCTACTGGAGTAGGAAATCTCAAAATAATGATGTTAGTACAAGAGTGAAAGAAGACACAGGTCTACTTTGCAGAAATCCACCAGTTTCTGTCACTCTGAAAGGTGAGCTGGAGCTCAATTGAACTGTCCCAATTGGCACATGAGCTAAGACATTCATATTCTCTCTCTCTTTCTCTCTCTCGCTCATCTCGCTGTGTAGTTCAGGCTGCCCTTAAATTCACTATGTAGCTCAGGCTGTCCTCCAACTCACAGCAATCCTCCTGCCTCAGTCTCCTGAGTGCTGGGACTACAGAAGTGTACCACCACCCCCAACACAAACTCTCTTAAATTACTTCATTATAGCAAAATTAAAGATCTTAAAGGTGTTATCAATGTTATTGTGATTGTGCAAGCAATAAATATACTTCAGGCCTGGGATTTAGCTCAGTGGTTCTACTGCCTGCCTCATAAGGGCAAGGTCCTGAGTTCGATCCCAGATACGAAAAAAAAAAAAAAAAAAAGATACTACTTTCATCTCTGAAGTTAACAACTCAAGATATTGTATGTTCATAATTTTCACTTTGGTCAAAAATGTGTACATCATTAGCACTGTGAAAATAGTGGTATGGAATTGGAGCAACTCTTGGACAAATAAAATTTTTAATAAGAATTAAAGAATTAAAACCTAATTCCACAGCCATTCTCCTGAGTGATGACTGGGTACATGATGTCGCCACATCATACTGGGAGAGAAACATGTATTAGGTCTACAAATACAGATGCTTTATTTTATTCATTTATGAATAATTTATACCCCAAAGATCTCCAAAAATGTTGTTGGAATAAAAAAAGTAATAATGTATACCTGATTGGCTTTGCAGACGTAGGGGCAAGCTATTGTTAATTAATTGGCTCAGTATTTCCACCCATTGGGTTTGGCTGTGATCTCCTAAAGACGATGAAAGTTTACTGGATTCTAAAGTCCTCAAACTAGTAAAATGATAAAATAGAATTCTTAAAGCAACGACAAATCACTTTGGGATCTGACTGGCCAATTAACAGTTCTATACTGATTCGTTCTACTCAATAATTCAAATATTTTATTTGCTCATCTGAAAACGCATTTTTAGAAGAACATTTTTGGAGTTCAAATGGCTAAAGCAGGGGCCTTTCACTGGGCAGTGGGTGTTGGGAGAGACAGGTATCTACCTAAGAAAGCAGAAGCAGCCCCCATTAAGTTGTTCAATTTCTTATTGTGGTCTAACCTCTTCGGCAGAATCAAATCAAACACAACTGTTCCCATTTTCAAAGAAATGAGCTTAGTATCTTAATGCTCATTTCTCTATGTAGGAATTCATGTCTCTCATTGCTATCACTTTAGGAAATCTTTGTTTAATAATGCTCAGTAAATTAGGCCTCCATAGGCTTGGCTTTATCCCACCCTGCCAGTTTCTTTGCCTTTTTGTACCTCTGTATAATATCTGCTTAGCGTCTCTGATTTGAAATGTTAATTAAGGTGGGCCTGGCCTCAGGTTACAGTGTACATCCCTTTTTACATGCAAAGGGAATATGCTAACTAGGTTACTTAGAATCAGGGGGCCAAGAGGGAGGCTTCCAGAAAACAACAAAAGTCCAGGAGGATCCCAGCTCTTCTCAGCAACCCTCCAGGAAGCAGTCGGTAAGAAAGAGTTGGCTGAATGAGTTATCTGGCGCACTGAAGTGGCTGATGTCTGATGTTAATTTTGGACCATTTTTCCTTTTGGTAATCTCTTAATATTAAATTTGTATCCAGCTCATATAGAGGAAATATGATTTATTTAGATATCAAAAAAATGCAGGTATGCAAATTATCCCATTTACTGACTAGAAACAGATAGGTAAATAATATCGAATTTACTTTAATTCAAGATGACGGTCTCTTGATCTAGGTTTCTGTGTGAGATATTCATTTCCAAATGTAAGGGCTACCCTGAAAACCTAGAAATGATCTCAGTATTACAATGAATAAAGGGTGTCTATATTTCTGTGTGCATTATGATTTTAAGCATGTGAATATGAATGGGGATGTGTGAAAATAGTGTGTATGGCACTGTGAATGCATTTCATAGGCAGATCTACTACTGAGCAAGACTTAGAAAGGCAAAATCTGCATTTGAAAGCAAGGACATTGTAGATGTTAACTTTAAATCCTGTAAGATGTAGCACAAAGAAATAAATTAATATTGTTGTGGAAAAAGTACCCTAAATTAGCCTCCAGAGACACAAATTGCAAAATAAATGCAAAAGTCACATCTTTAATTACTTTGAGATTTTGAAACTTCTTTTTTTATAAATTAGTTTGGAAAGTATATTTCAAACCCTTTTAATTATGATGTTGTAGAGGAGAAAGGGTAGTTTTCATTATTCTTATCTTGAGATGTTTAAAGCTTTCCCTTTCATTAGTATGAACACATTTCATCTGTAGAGCTGTGAAGGACCACCATTCAAGCACACACAGTTTAGGAAGAAACATTTTCTCTCAGAGTATAATCTCTGTTCCCTTCTCTTGCCATTCTAATATAACAGTCAGTCTTCCTTGCTTTATGGAGGGAGTTCATTGAGTTGAACCCTATACCTTCCCAATGCATGCTATACAGAACCACTCAATGATTTTGACAGTGTTCAATTGAGTATAATTAAGCTTTTTGCTGTTGTTGTTGTTGTCTAGCTATTCCCTTCATGCAGTCATTAAGGTTATACACTATTTGCATGAGTCAAACAATTAGAATTTGGGGCACATGTACGAAATAAGACTGTAAACAACCAGAATCTAGAAGAACATGTGCTTTTTAGTCTCACCTCTTTATTAAGAATAACCAGCACAAAATAAACAAATACAGGGTTTGTTCCTGTGCGGTAGGGTGAGACAGAAGTGGGGGCTCCCCCCAAAGAGACCTAGAGCTAAGATGTTTAAAACCTTGGCAGTTGACATCACACCAACCCACTCAAAATGCTATTCTAAAGGATCCATTTAGTTTAAATTTGAAATTTCAGCTTACAAGCAGAAAAAAATTTCCCACTTCGGAAATGATTAAATGTTTCTTTTTAAAAGCAGACAAATAAGAACAATTTTGAGATGTGAAAGTGATGTTTTTTTGACACCTGAAGAAATGCAAACTAATTTCTAACTGAGGTTTGGAATTCTTCTCTTTGAAAGCCTTTTAAAAATATTTCTTTTTCACGGTAGTATTTAATGAATAGCATATTTTGTGTAGCTACAATGATTCTTTGATTTACTTTCTGGCTACTGCTGATAACGCAGTGTAATATGTTTTAGACAGAGTTAGAAAAAAACTAAAATTCAGCAGAGTCTGCTTAGCTTGTGACTATAAACATCTTTCCTCTACAATTCCCCCAAACCACAGTATAGCAAACATAGGCAAAAAAAATCAAGAAATGATCCTTCATTTTATTCACTTAAAAATATATATCAGCCTTACTTTGAAAAATAGAAACAAAATAAACAATTCTGCATGTAACACACAGTAAAATAAAAACATGTTATGACAATCGTCATTAACATGGACATCAACACCACTATCGCTTTTTTTCTAGAAGTTATAGATAGAAAAATGTCATTCCAAAGTAGGTCACATTACCACAATGTATAAGCTTACTTTTCCCTGCATTGTTTACACTAACTTGTTAGGTTATTACTTTCTCAGTCGCTGATAATAATGCTATAGCCAGACTATTCCACTTCACAAAAAATATTTAAATAAAGTTTCTTCAAGCACAAATGAGATGCAGTATATTTACATTTTTATTTGATGAAGCCTGTAGCTGCTATCTTTGTTCTTAATTTGGTCTCAAAAGAATTAGCACTAAGAGGAAAAACAGTCTGTAAATATGTATGAAATCAAATATAGAGGGTAAGCTAAAAGGTATTGACTGCCAACAGAGTTTAGCTGCAGGAGGCAAAATTTTCTCCATAGTTTTCTTCTTGGCTGGAAACACATTGCCTTCTATCTAGATTATTTAATCCTCAAAATGCACATCAAAGCTTCTCATCAGGTGGCACATGTCTTTATAGGCAGTTGAATGTCAAAGATCTAGCTTAAAGATTTTTGAAAAATGTAAAAACATAATAGAGCCCAGATAATAACACAGCAGTGAGCTCCTGTCCTATTCCTTCCAGCAAAATGCCAGCTTCCCAGGCTGTAGCTAATCTCTGTGGCAAGGGGAAGAGCACATTCTGCTGCCCAGCAACGTGTGACATCTGCCCAACCACTAGATATGAGATGCTTAAACTGGGGTCCAGACCAATATCAGCTTGCTAGCTCTCCCAATCTCGCTGTACACCTGTGGCTGAAGAAAACTCTGAGCCATAAATTCTGTCCTTCTCCCATGCCCAATTAGGCAGTGGAACAACTTATGCAAAAATATGTAAGAACCATTTTCCGTGGAACGAGATCCAAGCTGCAGCGAGTTCTCCCCTTTCAGGACTCATTTTTCAATCTTGGTTGAGGACAAATTACTTGTAATGATTACATCAACTCCGTTAAATGATTATATCATTGTGAGTTTAGTTTAAAAGCCCTGTAACACATTTATTTTGCACTTCAAATGTGGGCTCTTGTGTTAGAGGGACAGTGCAGCATAAGAGACAGAAGCCCCTATATTAGTGGGGGTTTGCCATACACAAAGGACTTGAGGACTCGGCGTAGTAGAGATTGACAGAAGCAGTTTCACCTGGGCTTTAGAGTTGTATCCAGGAACATGAAGATGTTGAGGTAAGAGCTCAGCCTTTATCTTTTTATTGAAATGTGTTGTGAGAGGTTCACCTTTCTCATTCAGGCCAGCATCATCCAATCTCTCCCCACCTCTTAAAGGAAAATGTCCAGGTGTGTGTTGAGATTTGAAAAATTTCTCTGGATTGTGCTTTGCCCACAGAATAGTCCCTCTAGATTTTTCAAATAGAAAAAGAGAAATGTAATCATGATGCACGGCAAACGTGTACCAATAAAAATAAAATATTAAAAAAAAAGAAAATCCAGCAGAGTAACAACAACAGCAACAAAAAGAAGAAGAAATGAAAAGAAAATTAGAATCTCTGAGGAATGCCAGTTATGGAGCACCTCCCCCCTTAATTATGCAGCCCCAAGGCCCTTACCATAATCTGCCCAGCAACAAGGCTCTTCCGGGGCCCCTCTGGGGGCAGATCATTATAGAGTATTAATTCAGGACTCCTAGTGATCTGGGACACCATCGCATTACACAATGGTTGTTTTAAATGCATTATTTAAATGTGTAAAGTATTTGGGGATGCATCTGAGTGCAGACCCATCACACAAAATAAAGCTTTATCTTATTAAGCAGATCGTATGGGCCAGGATGTTCCAGGTGCAGTTTTAAGCACATTCCAGATTTTGGCCAACCACTGCTTTTGTTTTGCCTTGTTCTGCTCCCTTGGCTGTTTAACTGCATTCTAACCCTTACCTGGGAAGGAACACAGGTTGATGTTTTTTGAGGACCTCCGATGTTTGGAACGGTGTGATTATTTATAGCAAAAGTGTTTCCACTATGTTTCGCTCTTTCTTCGAAACACCACTAAACGAACAACAGAGGGAACAGAATGGCCAGGACGCCCTGTGGGTGACAGACACCAGCATCCTTACACTGGTGGCTGTTTGCATCTCTGCCCAGCTTGAAAATGTTGTCTGTTGTGCCAACACAGCTTCCGTACTTGTTAGAAGTGCTTGTCTCTGTTGGAGGGCTCAGAAAGACATTCTTCCTACAAAATCCCGTTACGGAACCTCCGATCCCTTTGGGGCGGCTTCTGCCAGTTTATGGTCACAGTGAATTATCATGGGCTCCTCCTTGGTCTTAGAGATTGGGACCCACAGAAATGGCTGTGACCTTCACTTTTCTATTTGGGAATTTGCCCTTTTTTCATTTGGTTGGGGACTGAGCCTCAGCTTTGTTATAGAGAATTATCCTGTGGCGGTGGATTGGGGAGATAAGACTTTGTTGAGACATAAAACACATACAGACCAAAGTGTGAAAAATTGAAATGACAAGGTTGCTGGGTGTTGTTTCTTAAATTCGGTCAAACGTTCAAAACATAGGAAGTAAGGTACTCCAGCTCCTTATTGTGCATCGCAGAGAATCTATCACCCATGTTTAGCAAAGTGCAAGTGTGGTATGATAGGTCAACAGGTACATATACTAATTATCAATACAGTATCGCAGCCCTACAGTGTATAAATTACCATTGTCTACTTTGATTTTGATGTGATAGGGAAATAAGACGGACGCTAATTTAAAAGGCAGGCAGAGGAGTCAAATGAAAGCTAGTTTCTCTCTATTATTTTAATGACACACGATTCCATTCTCTAAGGTAAATACCCATTAGCATGAGTGGGGCATAATGGAAAGAACAGAGATGATATTTATGTCTTAATAAGTATCAGATCTGACTTTGTGTTTCTTTCTGGCAGAGACAATGTTTTTGTTTAATTCAAAAAAGATGTCTATGTCTCTAAACCTTAGGTTTAAATTTTCTGACTTACATGTGAAATATATTCAGTTGCAGTGTAAGAATGTGTAAAATACTAAAAAAATAACAACGCAAAACAAACTACAAAATAAGCATTCAATATCTCTACCTGAGAAAGAGAGACACGTTTACTATCTGTTTTAGCTACTAGAATATTTTAGGGGTTTTTAGAAAGACGATAGGCAGGGTAGTTTACCTTCCGGACACGTTTTAGAAAGTTGTGGTTTTATTATTCCTTCTCTATCTGTGAATTACTTTGATTTTCTTCTTACATATGGCTTGAATTCTGTTTATTGTGATTTCAAGACTTTTGTAATTCTAAATGCCATTATTAATAAATGCTGTGGATCTGACAATTTTTATTTGCTGCTTTATTTTATAGAAGAAAGGTTTTTTTAAAAAAAACAACCTCTACTGGGAGCAGCTACTTTCCTGAAAATGTGGAATTCTGATTATTATAGAAAAAGTTAAATGAGAAACTGAGTCCCCCAACATGTACGTTAAGTGAAAAATTGAGACCATGAACTTACACTCTGAAACTGTTTATTTTTCAATAGTGCAGATAATCAAACTATCCCTAAAAATTAAGTGTCAGAGAAGATGAAGATTCTAACTTTAGCGTTGTTCCTAATTTTCTGAGTACTAGGCAAACCTTTAACTTCTGTACACTTAAGTTTCTGCCTCTTCAACATTAAAAACTAAAATTAGAAATTTTAAGTCCTTTACCAATTCTTTTATTCTGTGACTATATTCTCTAATTTTCTCCTTCAGCTCCAGTAATCTCTTGTAAAAATAGTCAGCATTCTAAGTCCTAGTGTAAGGGATTCTAAAATATTTTAGCAGTAATTTTAGCCTCTTATTTATAAGCCAATAACTTATTTTGTAGTCAAGTCATCTAAAATTTAACCCAAATTGTAAATAAAGTTCCATACCAATCATATTCATTATCAAACAAAAATAAGAATTGTATCTTTTCTGTATTTTAAGTACTCTCATTACTTTAATTCAATGATAATCATGGTATCTATTTTACAATATGCTAAACCATTATCAAAGTAATTTTTGGTGACATGTAAGTAGAATATTGTAATTACAGGTTATGTCCTATCTTCATTTAAAACTCTTTAAGTGTTCCTAGTAATTATCTTCTTGTTGTATATTTTAAATACCATTTGTTATCTAGGCATATATTATGCATTTTAGCTTTTATTTATATGTTGTTGTTGGAACTTTTTTTTTTAAATCTAATTTAAACCATAGACTAAAAGCTCTTGCCCTTGTTTGAATGATACTCTTTACAGAAGTATTTTCAGCATCAGCATCAGCTCTGTGTGAAAAATAAAAATGTTTTTTTTTATTACGGAATACTATTTCCATAGTATTATGGCAAAATTATTATTAGGTTCTGTGTTAGACACTACTCATAGGAATAGTTCATATTTATCATCTACTGTATCTATGATTTTGTATTTGTAGTACTTTATTTAATTTGTAGTATTTCCTAAGAGATATTCCATTCCATTATGCAGGTGGACTAACTAAAATGCAAAAAAGTTTAATTTACCTACCCCAGTTTACACAACTAGTAAGTGGGAAATCCAAGCTCTAAGGGCTATGCTCTGAATCATTTGTCTCTTGTCCAAGCCTCGTGTAGTTTGTAAAGTTCTGCCTGCATTTCCAAAGGTAGAGAAACCTATTTCCAAGTATCAGGAATGAAATGAGTAAGGCTCTTCAACAAAAGACTAAGTGTATTTTGGAAAGCTAGAGGAAGGAATGGGCATTTGTGTGCGGGCCCGTGCGTGTGTGTGTGTGTGTGTGTGTGTGTGTGTGCTTGTGTGTGCTCGTGTGTTGGTGAATGTATTTTAGCAGTGGGAGTAGAAGATATTTTTTTCTAAACCTCAAAAAAAAAAACAAACAAACTTGTTTTTTGAGAAAATCCCACTCCTAGAATGAACTCCATGGAACTTGCCCAGTGCTCACTTAAACCTGCAGCAGTGATTCTGGCTATCACTTATAGGACTTGGCAGTATTTAGTATTTCCTGAGTAGGATGCTCAGAATTTATGTCACAAAGGATAATCTGATGACGTCTCCCCTGGAAGTAAAATGAAAACATTAAAACCTTCATCCTTATTCCTTCCCATTGGGTTTTCTTGCATCCATTGGAGGACCACACTGCTTTGTTTCACAAACCAAAAATCTGCTTAAACCATGTTTTTCAGTGTTTGTTTGGTTTTATTTTGATTTTTCTGGTTGACATATTTCTTACCGAATTTCCTTAACCTTTTTGTACAATTGCTTAAAATAAAATCTGGATTTGCTTATAATTTTTCTATTATTTTTGAGAACTTATGATTCTATTTTTGCTGCCTTCTATGGAAATTAAGCAAAGAAAATGAACTTTGAATTGTACACACTTTCATTTGGTTTTATTCTCATTTTAGTTCTATGTACAAATGAATTTCTAGTCTACTCATATTTCCTTTCCTTCGCCACTATAAGTTAATTTTCAGTTATTTTCTCTTGTTTAGTGAAGTCTTAGTACCTAGTCATGTCATTGCAGTTTTAGGGTTGGGTGGCATCAGAATGGGACTGGGTCTGATTGAATAGGGACTGAGATTCCAAAGAGAGACAAGACTCTAACTTCAGTGTTTCACCCGACATTTATATGAAGCCTGAGCTGTAAAACCCACACTTCCCTTGAAGTACAGCATGGAATATTTGTCCTGTGAATGAAACAGAATTATTGTGTGGGCAGTGTCTCTTTTTTCCCCCTCACACTTCAAGTGTGATTAAAAAAATGTTCAAATACAAATATGTGATACAAATATCAGGGCTCATGAAAATTATATGTGAAATGTAGCAAAATCCCTTTTATGGTAAAATATATATTTAATGCCTCAAATAATAGATTGCTTCAAATATAAAATTATCTGAATATACAGTAACTCCTTTACCTATAAAAATGAAAACACCATATCTTCTAACCTTATCTCCTCTTATTTAACTCCTTTACCTCTAAAAATGAAAACATCTTATCTCCTCTTATTTATGTCAAATAAGAATAAATTGATTTGCCTATGTAAATCATTTCTGGCTTCATAGTAATATTTGACGCTTTACCAGAAATGCAAATATATCAACCTTGAGGATATCAGAGGTAAATTTGTAGGAAAGATAATCTTGTCAAGAACTTAAGCCACTTGGATCTGATGAAATAGTTAAAAAAAAATAAAGAAAACACAGTGGCTAACTAATCAGCTTGGATTTTTAAGAAAAAAGGAAATTGTAACTCCAAAGAGTATAGAACCTCTGTGAAACTTCAAAAGGTACAGCTGGCTGGAGCATGTACCTTCCCCTGTGACCACAGGCAAAAACCTATAAATGTACCCTCAAAGTCTTTACTCCTGACCTCATGCCAAGGTTAAAATAGAAGACTTTTTTATGACTTTGAAACAGAGTTAAAGGAAAGAATTTGATAAAAACAGATGAGAAGCCGAGACCCTTTCCGGTACTCAAGGGACCCACACAGAAAAGGAAACCAAGTGTCTCTTGCAGTGTTGTTCTTTCTGTGTCTTGAGTGTGTGTGAGGATTAGGGCACTTGGTCTTTGGAACTGTGCAATCGCATATGCAAATCTGTGAATTCTGACCGTGATGCTGAAGGTAAAAAGCTAGAGGAGGATCCAAGCAGAGCCCAGCCTGCTCAGTGTATGCCTCTCTTCTTCAAAGCAATCCTGTCTTCTGTTCATGTCCATAATAAGAGCCAGTAAAAAAAGTGGTGGTGATTTGGGCAGAACAGAAAATACTGCTGCTCAATTCCAATGGAGTTTGTAGAATATTCGGTGTGATCTTCTTTTAGGCTGTGGTATATCAGGTACTACACACATGGGCCCTTCGTATCTCACTCAGGATTCTGTGTTTCACGGGGAAATGCTCTCACAGACTAACATTTTTAATTGTATTCTGAGCTGTATTTGTTACTTTGTTTTCCTCCTTAGGCATCACACTTCTGTTCTTCTGAAACTGTAAAAAGATAAGAGTGTATTTTTTTAGGTTTACTAGCAAAAAGCTGTAATGACCCAAATTTTCAAGAAGATTCATATATTCTTTCAGATTCTGAGTATTTCCCTGAAGAAAAACAAAAGAACTGTTTTCAGCTTCTGCTTTGTAAAACACGCTTCTTTGCCTGTGTGAACTGTGTTGTGGTCTTCACAGGAACTTGAACTTGCCAGTGGACCACTGATGTGTGTTCCGAGGATGCAAGGATGCTGCCTGCTTGTTGTACTTTCTTAAAAGTGAGGAAATGCTTTACACATTCTATGAGCTAATTAAATACATCAGTCTTTATAGTAGCAATATATTCATCTCAAAACCAACGTCGTGTATTTTAAAATATAATTTTAGAGGGCCGGAGATTTAGCTCAGTGGTTCCGGCACCTGCCTGGCAAGTGTAAGGGCCGGAGTCTGATCTCTGGCGCAAAAAAAAAAAAAAAAAA
>NW_022900945.1:16480269-16508642 GCF_012274545.1 Fukomys damarensis | reverse complement strand
AAAAAAAAAAAAAAAAAATATCTAATTTTAGGACGAAATATTGAGGTTGGTTGGGATGTATAGCTCAGTGGTAGTGTGCTTAGCATTCAAGTGGCCCTGGTTTCAATCTCCAATATGAGAGAGAGAGAGAGAGAGAGAGAGAGAGAGAGAGACAGAGACAGAGACAGAGACAGAGAGAGACAGACAGACAGAAAAGAAATGTGGGAGGGAGAGGAAGGGAGGAGGGAGAACAGACAGGAAGAAAGAAGATAAAAGAAAGACGGACTATCATTGTGAGGATCTGTTATAGAAAGAAAGCAAAGCAGACATTTAATACAGATTTTAAAAGGAAACAGATATTAGAATGGAGAAAGCAAGGCAGGTGTTTGGTTCCATTCAGCAGAAAAGGAGGGATTTTGCAGTTTGGGCAGTAAACAGTTCACACACTCTCTGAACATTTGTTTGTTTTTTGTTTTTGTTTTTTGTTTTTTGTTTTTTTTTTGATGCAAGTCAAGGCAAAGAAAAAAATATAGCTAATATTTCTTAATGGGAGGGACCAGGTATATCAAGAAAGAAAACACAAGGTGAGCTGGTTGAGTAAACAGGTAAAGTCAAGTGACCAGAGGTTCAAGGGGAGGGGAGGGGAGAGGAAGGGAGAGGGGATAGAAAAGGAAATAAAAGAAAATTCTGAATTTAAACTCAACTCCTTTCAAATGTGATTGGTGATCTTGGCACTTGAGAGAAGGGGCCATCCCGTGAGAACCGTACTGCTCGGCTTTCACCGTTAACCCTACATTACAGACGTCTTTGTCATAAAACTAAAAGCTGTTTGACTCAAAGCACAGTCTTTACACGTGAGATTGCACAGGTTGTGATGAGCCTGGAGACTTAATTACTTTCTTGCATCAATTGCAGGGGATCCTCCAGGTCAGGCTTCTGGCATATTGACGGGGAAATAAAAGAAACCTTACACAAAATGAGCCTCCACTGATTTCCCAGATACCCAGGAATACTTGATCTCTGTTCCTTCCTTTCATAATTTCTTACAATTTAGGAGCAATCTGTTTACCATGGATGCGAATGCTGAGTTGAGTAGAGAGGAAGAAAAAAATGACTAACTCAAAACACGGGCACACAGTTACTTTGCTGAAATAATTTTCTGCCAGAAAAGGAAAAAATCTGATTAAAATCCATGGGCATAGTTTCCACAGTTAGAATATTACTTAATTAAATTTATTTTATTGGTGGAAGGCTGTATTTGCAATTGCTTGTCTGCAATTTCCAATAGACATCTTGCCTCTTCTATTTAGTTTTTGTGTTCCTTGGGTTGAGTGCGTGCAATTGCTTACTCATAAAAGTGATTTGTTTTGCAGAGGTTCATTTTATAACGTTAGTGTGGTTTTATTTCACTGAATATAGACTAAATTTGGAGCCTAAGCAAAGCCTCTTACATAAAAATAATTACAAAGTTCGAAGTGCAAAACCGGAAGTCAAATGATATTGCTGGAAAAGCGTTCTGGCAGGAGAATGAATAGTTGATTTCACTACGGGAAAACAGTGCCTTTCACACTGCGCTATCTCCATCCCTCTGCCTCTTTGGCCACATTGAGGGCTCAGATTTTGCTACTCTTCTGTATTTTCTGAAGGCAGAGGGAACGTGTCAAGGCCTTGTCATCTCTGGTCAGTGGAGTAGTTTGTCAGGAGAGTTTTCAACTATAAAAGCATCAGTAACTCATCAGAATATTTGTTGTTTCTTCTTGACAAAAGAGGCAAGTGTCTGTCAGAAAAATCTGGGCTTTTTCTTGCCTTCCCTGAGGTACTTGGAGACCGCCTTGAATAGCTGTAGACTCCAGAAGCCTTGTGTGCAAAATAGACGTATTGATTGCCGTAGAATCTTGTTATTTGTGACATGCAACAGTGAAAGTCCACATGACTTCACCGATTTGTTACCGTGTGTGAAACAGAATGTGCAGTTTTCATTAGTGAGGAGCACATTATGAACTGAGGCTTTAATAGAGGTCTCATTGGAAAGCCAAGGAAGGGCAGTCTACACAGAATAATTCAGCAGGAGAAAGAAACCCTGTGGTTACCGAGCAGCTCTTTTAAATGGTTAACTATTGATGTGTTGGTCAGATGCTTACAGTTTTTTCCAGAGCAAAAAAAAAAAAAAAAAAAAAAAAGGAAAAGAAAAGAAAAAAAAATGCACACTCATGCTTATAAACCAACAAATCAGTTGCTTAAGGGTTACAGAAAATTTAAATGCAAATAGCACTTTGTAATGATACCCCAGTGACTGACACTGTAGTCAGTTTCCAGAGACTACAACATGGCAAACTTAGGTTTTGCTACTGGTTTCCTTAGTAACTGGAACAACATATTGTTCAGAACATAAAATAATGTCCTTTTCAGCCGCCGAGAATCTTGAAATACAACGTAATTGATTTTGCATGAGGTACAGGATTATCATGTCCTCCCCATTTTGCTGAAGTATTATAGCTGAAATGAATGTGGCTGGAAATTTTTTTCAAACCAGCCATTTTGTATCTAATCTTCTCATTGTGAAAACAGTAAAATTGAAACAGCGTGGAGTGTCCTATCTTCAAGAGGAACAGATTATTAAATAGAATTATACAGCTGATATATAATTCCTTAACATGCAGGGAAAATGTTTATTTTCTCTCACTTGCTAAAATAGCATAACAAGGAAACGTGTCTACATTCTGTTATATAATAGTGGTGCTTTATTCTATAAGACCCATACAGAATTCAGTTCTACCCTCATAGCTATAATCATGTATGTATATTTAAAAATCCTGATATCTGATACAATTTTGCAGTCTGAAATCAGGACAAAGAGAAAGTTCTATTTCAATTTTAGTTTCTGCAGCTGGTCTACTGCACTGCCTTGGGCAAATTATTAGGTCTCTAGTGTCTCAATATCCTTATCTATAAAATGGGAATAATAACACCTGCATCACAAGGGTGTTATGTGGTTAATTACTTGATATGTGCAAAGAGCTTTGAAGATATAATATGCTACATCTTATGATTGTTTTAAACCACACATATAGCAGTATATTAGAGGCATGAAATTAGAGAGTGGCTTAATGAGCTTAGAAAATTGGAGGCCTCCATTTTAGGAGAGGAGTGTCTGGAGACTTAGCAAAACTCTATGTTACTGTTTCTGCAAACAGCATTTTCTAGAATAATACCGCAAGAACAGAATTGTGGAGAGACTGATTTTTGACAATTCCTAGAAGCACTGTGTTCCCAAAGAGTGGGTAATGTATGTTTAGGGCACCTCTGTACTACTGAAGTTGGTAGAGTTTTTTCCCCCCAATTCATTGGGAAATTGAGTTCATTCTTAACTGCTGTGTGTGAGACTTTGGTTCCAGGTGGAGATATTCCAGATGGAACCACTGCCTCCCAAGATATCTTGTTAACTTATTTGCCAGCTGAGGGTTAGTCTCTCCTCTGACCAGCCAAGGATTGCTTTTCTGTGAAATAGCAACTTTTCAAAAGAAGCACCCTGCCTTTTAGGGGTGTTTTATTAATCTACTAACTCATGCCATTAATATTGAACACCTACTATAAACTTTAGCATGTAGGGATTAGAAAGCAAAATTAAACAAGGTGCTTGACCTTCAGGTATTTCCCAGTACAACAGGTAAGGCACCATCTGCACACTCTGCAGAATGATGTGTTTAAGTGCACAACTCAGAAACATTGCACTGGGAGCTCTGTTTGGCCTGAGATTGGCTTAGGTAATTATCTTAGTTACTTTCATCCTCTCTGAGACACAACACTGGACATGCACAACTTAATGGAAGAAAGGTTTATTTTGATTCATGTTTTAGAAGTTTCAGTCCTTTGATAGTTGGCTCTAAGGCAGGACTGCTTGGCAAAGGGATATGCTGGAGGAGAGCCCATCAGACAAGAAGCAGAGAGAATGAAGGGAGGATCCCTACTGGATTCCTACCCCCTAACAGCAAGTCAGCTATGACAGCCATAATCCAATCACTTTCCCAGAACCCAGCCTATGACTACGTGAGACTTTTGGGGGACATCTAGATGAAAACTGTAACTGTAGTCAAAATGGATCTTTAGGAACAATGGCGTTTGAGTTTCCCCGCCGGGAAATAGGGACAATTTCAAAAGATAATGAGAGGGAAGAGAAAAGTCATCTAAGACAACACATCACTGCTGTAATTTGAGAGGGGGCAGGAACAAAAGTTTAATGGGTCTCAAGCAACCCAAATTAGTAAGAACACGAAGTATATGGGGGAGAGTAGAAGGAGATAAAGTTAGAAATATAATTTTCTGTAGAGTCACTTCTATTGGTTTGCAATAATATGTTAATTTATTAATTGAATAATGCCAGTGTTTTTATCCTCATTGTATGTCTACTCCATGTAGTCACCATACCTTATCATACTACATTATTTTTGGTTCATCAAATATCAGTTGAACAAGCCAGCATGGTGGCACATGCTTGTAATCCCAGCACTCAGAGGTTGAAGCAGGAGGATTGCTGTGAGTTCGAGGCCAGCCTGAACTGTATAGTGAGAACCTGTCTCAAAAAATAAATAAATATATATAAATATATACATATATATATAAATATATGTATATATTTATATATATTTATGATATCTGCTGAACGAAAGCAAGTAATGGCTTGCAATTGGGAAGGAATTGATACCCAATTAAGGGGAATGAAATTTGTCCAGTAGGGAATAGAGATTTATTGTCAAACTCTCTTTCCAAAAGTGAAGAGCAGAAATAGGATATAGGAAGAAGTGTAGCCTAAAAGCAGAAGAACGTATCAGGAAGCTGTGCATTTGGCCAAGGATGGGTTTTAGTGTTCTACACAAGGATGGTAGTGACATGTTGGAAAGAAGTTTTGTTCAGTCATGATGCCAAGGAAGACATGGTACTGGGCTTCCTGACAATAAGAGACTACATAAAGATAAAATTTATAAATGGAGATAAATGCTTCAGTCCTTTCAAGCTAGAGCTTCAAAATCTTGAGGTCATTTAGGCAAAGAACATGGAGAGAGTGAAAATGATAAAAAACCCCAAAGAAATAGACATTTAAAAGATAAGATGAGAAACAGAATCACGCAAGAGAAATTTGAAGTGCTATTTTTCAGAAAGAAGGAGAAAAGAACAAGACATAGAATTCAAAAGGCAGAAGATTTTAAAATGAACAGGCCAATACCAGAAATACAAAGAAGTGGAGACTTAGGAAAAGTCGTTGGATTTGATTATTTAAAGTTTGCTGTTGATATTTAAGGATTTCAATTAAGTTGTTGATCCTGAAGACTGACAGTAGGAGATTAACGAATGAGAAAAACGAGTGTTTGAAGAAGTGAATGCAAAAATTGTAAACCATTCCTTTCAAGGGTTCGTACTCACAAGTGTAGAAAAATAGGAAAATAATCTGATAAAGCTGTGGGCAGAGGATACTGAGAGTTTATCACTGGGAGAGCTGCTGCCTGTGATCTCCACAACTGTATATCTATTTCCAATACAGAAATATATGGCTTCACGTACTGGTTGCGTAGAATTCTGTAATAATCACCTCAAGTTTAAGATTTCTGTGTTGATAGATAAAAGTTCTTTCATGAACCCTCTGGCGTTCTTGTTCAAGTTAGAATAATGTTTAAAGAAATCACACTTCTCACTTCTGTAACCAATTTTTATATTCTCACAAAATGATAAAATAAGTTTTTTAAAAACATAGGCACCAAGGCACCTAATGAATTAAATCTTCCACTAAAAGCTGAAGAAAAGGGTCAAGGACTTAGTTCAGTGGTGCTGCCGTCTGCCTCATAAGTGCAAGGATCCAAGTTTGATCGCTGGGAACAACAACAACAACAACAAAAAAAAAAGTGAAGAAAGATAAACTGTTTTTTTTTTTCTCTCTCTCTCTGTCCAGGTGGCTATTTTAGAAATGAAGTCTGATTTTGGCCCTAAGTAAATATATTGCATACCTGAGCTTGTTGGGTGTGAGTTCTCTGAAGCAGGACAAGTTTGTTGCGAGTCTAGGATGATGGCAACAATTTCTCCCTGGAACAAAGAGCAAGCATGTGTGTTGCCCATTTGCCTGGAATGTTACCCACTGGCTATGAAATTATCTTTTGTCCTTGCCAGGCTACCTTGAGAAATTAAGGATCATGGATCCAGTTTAAAAAAAAAAAAAAGGATTGTAAGTTTGAGCCTAGCCTGGGTATTCTTATGAATTAGCAAGACCTTGTCTCAACATAAACCCCCATACGGCTTTGATGTAGCTTAGTATGAAGGACTTCGGTTCAATCTGCAGTAAAATAAGAAAATGAATAAATAAATAGTCATCTTCTGCCTGTTTTGTAGGTTTAATACACTGTACTTTCTATTCAGGTGTTTGATGTCTTCAATTTAAATTGCAGCCAACTAGATTATTCACGTCCAATAGGGTAACTCTCACACTGTTCCCATTTTTTTTACATCTCCATTTTTGACATTAATAACATTAGTAATGAAGTTTAAAAGTTTTAAACTGTATTGAGCAGTCCACATGCTGATACGATGTTGGAATGCTCGGTATTCTTATGCCTTCGAGAAATGTTTATTCAGTGTCTGTAAGAAATGAAGGATGGTGTTCAGCTGGACACTAGGAAGCAATGAGCGAACAAAAACAAGTCTTGGCCCACAGAGTGGATGGTCTGCGTAACCCTCACAACATACCTGCATTTCACTCTTTGAAAAATGCGAAAGACTGATGTCAGAAAGATTGAATAACTTATCCAGTGTCATACCGGTTTACGGTTAGGACAGATTTCAAACCAGGTCTGGACTGATTAGGTCGATGCTTTTTCAGTGATCCCATAACACTGTTTTTAAATGTCTTTTTATAACAAATATATCAATTTAAATTTATTGTTTTATAGATTCTCACATATAGCAGACATTTAGATCATATTTAATATAATTGTTTAGACATTGAAACGACATCAAAATATGCATTCATGTTGAGCAGCTCCTTCAAAGTATTCCCTAGGTAGTGCCATGTTGTAATGAGTGAGAAGATTTTTTAAAATTCCTCTTTTCTCTCTTTCTCAGTTAGCATCGTAAACTCTGGATTGTGCTTGCTTTTAAAAAAAATTAGCATTAGTGTGGTGCGGTGTTGCAGCATATGCTCACATTTGGAAGAAAAGAATACTGTTAAGTAGCGGCTTCATGTGCAGACCCAAATTGAGGTTAGCAGTTTATTTTGCTCATTCATGCTAAATGTGTTTTCCGCTGTTAATTTCTTGACATGGCAAAAGAATGCAAAAGAGAGCCAGTATTGTTTAATAGAAGAGATTGTAGACTCAGGGCCATGCCTCCTAACACTGTGGGTCCATCAGTTACTTAACTTGTGACTTGGCCAAATTACTTTTCTACTCCTCACTGTTCTTTTCTGAAAATTTTATGAAAGTCATACCTATGGAATGGCTGCTTTGTGTCTTAATTGATTTCATGAACTCAATGCACTTAGTGCAGTGTCTGTCACACAGTGTACAATAGATGTCAGCAGCATTTGTGACATCACACTGAGGACTCTCTGAATAAATGAATTAACTCCATAATTCTTGAAGTTATAATTGTTCAAAGTAACTTTGCGCTGAACCCTGAGCAGCAAAGCAGTGGCCCTTGACTTTTCTCACTACTTCTAAGCACAAAGTAGGCATGTCAGTTCAGTAATGATGATGCCCAACTTATAAAAGTAAATGTCACCAGCTTCCACTGTGAGCATTTAAGCAAGGTGAGTGGGCTGAACAGGAAGAAGGCATCAGAAAACTCTGTCTCCTAGTCACAGCTCCATTACTGATTTGCTGGGGCAGAATAAATAAATCACATATAAATAAATAAACAAATCACTTAACCTTTCTGCATCTCAGTTCCAGCAAAATGAGAGCGATAAGACTGCTTTTTAATGGCTCTGAAATCAAGGGCTGGAATAACCTACAAGAGTGGCAAGTGTTATTAACTCCCAGCATTTCAGTCTTTCTTACGCACGCTTGGAATGTTTGCTTTTCATCTTGGGAATTAAATGCTTCTTTAACATTGATATGTGCTTAACTGCAGGAATTAGAGAAATTTGCCAGTTCCTCAGATAAAAATCAGAGGACAAAGAAGTCAGGCAGTTAATTATGTGAAAGAATAGATTAGAGAAAGGAAGGACAGCTTCGACAGAAATCTCCTGGTTGTTGTCCCAAGTTCAGGGTTACAACTTTGGAAGGTAAAAGGGGGAGTGGAGGTTATGGACATAAAAGGTGACAGCTCCTCTGTGGGTCCCAGTCGCGCTTTCCCTAACTCTGCCTAGACTTCTTCGGGACTTTTGCATCCTTTGCTCTCACAGTGTGTAACCACTTCAGTCAGATTCAAACTGCTCTGTTTTGTATTTTTTAAGTAGTCGCTGTGGCTTGATATGTTTGAAAAAGCTATTGTTATTTCAAAAGCCATATTGTTTGTCTACTCATTTCTTCCTTCATTATTTGTAAACTTAGTTTTGAAAATGCATTCAAGTCCCACATATACGTGCACTGATGTACACAGATCCTAATATATGAATACAGGTACATACATACACTATACACACATATATGTGTGTATATTTCCTTTGTCAGGATTTGTTAGGGAATAAAACAAATCCTTATTTTGTTATTAATCATGTATTATTCTTATTTTCTTAATTATTTTTAAATGATGAACATTTGCAAATTTTTGATAAATTATTGAAATATGTCAAGCATTATCTTTTTTTTTTTCTTGCTACTGTTCATAAAGCAGACACAAAAAAGCTACGGTTTATTGGCCAGATGAGATTTGCTACACTCCTCATAAATCTTTTATTTAATGTGTTTTTGTGGGAAATCAATATTATGTTGGTGTAAAATACAGATAAAATATAGCACATAATACATTTTATAATATTGGCTTTACTAGAAGTACTTTTATGACACATGCTACTATGTCACATTTTTATTTGAATTTGAGACTATATTTTCATGTGTATGTGAACGTGTCTTTTCCTTGGTATTTACAAACTATCAAATTTGCTTTTTTGTATACTTATATCTGTAAAGATACAGATATGGGCATAATTAAAAAATATGTACATCTTTTTCTTCAACATTTGCTGCGCTTGGATTTTTGTTATGTAACAATTTTCTAAAGAAACACTGTAACATATCAATAAGCTACAGACAAAATAATAAACATTCAGGTATTGTCCTTGTATTAATATTCTTCAAAAGAAATCTTAGAGTACTCATGAATTTAAATATTTTTTGTTTAAACCATGTAAATATAATGATTAACAATCTGCTGTATTCACTATTCAGGACATGAGATATAGTATTTTCCTAATTACACAGACCAGTGTGTGAGAATATGACTGAAAAAGAAGATTAAGCCATTTGTATTTATTCAGTGTTGCTTTATAACATTAACTAGGAAACGCAGTGCTGCTATATTGAATGCTAAGGAATTTGATTACGAGAGCAGCAGAGTCTGCCAATCTTGGCTAGAGGCAGCAGACTCAACTAATTGTCTATCAGCAGTGATTTAGCTGTATCATCCTTCTACAATCTTGCTATTGATGGGAACATTTAAATCTGATGAAAATTACTGTTTATTAATCAGGACTTGGAAAACCCACCTGGCACATGCATTCTTTCGATTTTTGTTTTTCCATTCATTTGGAAGGACGAGAGGGGAAAAAAAAGTAAAGTTTCCAAAACTTAAATTATATTTGCAAAAGTATATTTTGAAACCAGATTTTACAAATGTGCTATAGAAGAGAGTATTAATTTTTTTTCCCCTTTGCTCTGTTTTAAAGTCTCCACGAACACCACTGATCCTATCTCTTGTGCAGTGGCTATGGTAGGCCATTTTCAGTGGCACAGGCTGTCTCTTCATTGCTTTTCCATTTCTCGCCGTGGCTGGGTTCCACCTTAGAATGCTTCATGGAGGTAATGCTATATAATACCAGATGACAAGGGATGTATTTACTCTAGCACATAAATTTAAGTAGGATGATGAACATATTTTTAAAAGGTGCTCTGTGAAGCCCAGATTCTTCTATTCATGACACATGAATTCTATGCCTTCAAATCGTATATTTTATTTATTTAAGAAGAAGAAAACTCACACATGTATGATGGAATTGAGACATTCCAAAACAGCATACTGTAAAATGAATTAGGGTGTCAGGGTGAGCTGAGTAGGAAATCTACCACCTTCTGGTTGCCAGGTTTGATGAACTAGATATTTAACAATGTGGGACCACTCGAGTGAGCTTTGTAGAGAGTTCCCCTAAGAATGGCATGACATTTTTATAAGTTGTCAGTTCAGTGCACAAGAGGAGTCACTAGCATGGGCCTCCCTTATCCCTGAAGCAAAATTTGCAGGGAGACTTTATAAAGCCAGTACTTCCAGGGGTATTATTTGGTGGCCGGATGCCGGGAGTCTCAGGTTGTGTTTTTGAGACGTGATTTCAGCTGGAGCAGATTGATACATCCCCGTGTCACATCTTCACTGCACGTTTCCTAGTTCAGTATTGTCTTAAGTGACTGTGTTTGTTTTGGGAGCATCCCCAGTATATTCATCGACTTGGAGACTGGGACCACACTAAAGGTTTAGTAGGGATTTTCCCCCTTGGACTTGTATTCTGAGAATCTGTTGTAAGAAGGATAAAGGATCTGGGCAATAACAGTGCAGATGGAGAACTGAGAAGAGAAGGAGTGAGTAGATTCTAAAATTTTAATCAGATATTCAAGGAACCGATCAGAAAGAACTTTTCCCAATGACCAAGAATCTTAAGGTAGTGTACTTCTGACCCTGTACAAGTTTTTGTTTCTACGCCACATCATGGGACATTGTGTTGTACATGTTATGCTTTGCAAAGAACCACAGCGACATAGGTTTAGGGTAATAAAATCTGGATTTGGCTTCCTGGAATATTTTGTGGACTAGAAAGCATACCTAAGTAATTTTCCTTACTTAAAAGCCCATTTTCTTCCTTCTATCTGAGTATAAATCTAGGTAAAGTGTATATAAATCAAGTAATTAGAGTTAACATGAAATTGACTTTTTATGAGTAATTCTTAATTCTTTTACTCCCCCACAGGAATCAAACTCAGAACCTTGCAATGGTGAGGCAGGTGTGGTGCCACTGAACTACAGCCCCAGCCCTCCTGTTTTTTTTTTGTTTTGTTTTGTTTTGATTGTTTGTTTGTTTGTTTGTATGGTAGTGGTAGGGATTGAACCCAGAGCCTAGCACATCCTAAACAACTGCTTTATCACTGAGCTACACCTGAGCCAACTATATATATTTTTACAATAAGTTTAATTGTTAAAATATAGGCTACTTTTTGACCAAGAAACTTCCTGGAATATATAAAACAAACTGAGACAATAAAGTATTTGCCTAATGGAACTGTATTAGCATGTATAGTAAAATGAGTAAGTGAATAAACCAACTTGATCTTTCACAGAGAATAACTATTTTAGCTTCTCTGTGCTCCCAGTAGATGTTTTAAAAATATGTTTAAGATCCAAAGGACAGTTTTCTCTCAGGTTATAACTTCTGTTAAAAATGATTAAATTGCATTTTGGTTATCTGTATATTGGGTTATCATAGGTATCAGAAAAATCTTTCAAGTTTTCAACTTATAGGTAATTATCCAATTTACTGCGAATCATTTACCAGATTCCAAGAAGGATCTTTATCTGTTTCAATATCTTGCTTAAGATTTCATGTATATTGAGATTGATGAAAGAATTGTCTGACATTAGCCTTGTCTTTACCTGTGTGATTCTGAATTTCTCAAATTTTGTATTGAGCCATTTCTTTCTATGTCATTATTGTGTAAGTATATACTTTGATATCCCTACAAAACTCTCTTTCTAGTTCCCATGTCCTTGTTATGAGTTGCATATTAACCAAACATCTATTTTGAAATTCTTCAATATCAAAGATAAGAGTTATACTGTAAGATTTACAATTTTCCTTTAGAAAATGTGAGATAGCAATGGTGTGTTTCAAGAATTATTTGATTCTTTAAGGTAACTTAGGCTACTTTGAAGACATGTATCGGCCTCTATTATTTTTCTCATAATTAATACTAGTTTGAACAGAGTCCAGTCATGCCTATTTAAAATTTAAACTGGGATTGAACCTTTCTCTTAGTTATAAACAAAAGTCTTTTTGAAAGGTATTGAGATAGCTGTATCTTAAATATGTATATAAGAAAAAAAATTGACAAAATGTTAATTATAAAATGCAGTTGTAATAGATATGAGTTAATTATTATGACATGAATTGGATATCAGCAGGAGCTGGGATAATTGATGTCAAATGAATGTAAAAACTCTGCAGAATGAGCTCAATCCCAAGTGAGGTGATTGGAAATATATAAAAGCTATTGTGATGCATGTACTTGTCCCCTGATGAAAGCCGATTAATTTCTAAATGTTGACATTAAGTCAGTGGGGGGAAACCTATAACGATCCTTTTACAAAAGTTTGAACAGAAGCAAGCTATTTTCTATCCAGAAGGTATGAAAACTGTCATTAGTTTGGGTGGATATTTTGCCACTATTCATTAAAGGGTCCATTGAGTCTTACAACCTCCACCTTCCTCTTCCTGTAATTGTTTCATATCCCATGGTACAAAGTGTAATTTGTTCTTTTGTTGTTGTTTTATTTTTTTATTTTCTTCATATGAAAGTAGAAGCACGTGCGGGTTAGACTCTTTTGTTTCATTATGGGCCAAATTAGCAGCACTTCCATTAGCCTGGCTTTTGATATTTCATTAATTCTGGGAACAACAATGGGTAGAAAGATGGGGGACCAAAATGCAGGCTGAAGGCATCTGTCTCCTGCTTTGACTTTTAACATTTTCACCGTTGGTCGTGGAAGGGAAAAAAATCTCCATTGAATTTAAGCTGGAGACTTTTAGCTCTTTATTTATTCAGTTCCTTTAACAAAGTCTTTGTTGGTTCATTGTCATAGGTTTGGATCTTGTGCTTTTAGTTTTAACAGAAAAATGGCTTCAGGTTATGCACACACACATTTTACAAACTCTCCAATAATTAATTTTCTATGCAGAATTAAGGGATCTAAATGGATCAAAGAAATGATACCCTACCTTTCTAACTTCACATGGATACCACACTAGCTCCTGTGTTGTTTGTTTCATGTGGGCGTGTAGCCTCTTCAGAGTTCATTTGATAATGCTTCATTAAGAAGGTCAAAGACCATTCAAATAGTAATCAGAGTAGAAGACAATGGTATCCATTAAACTATTTTCCTGCAAAAACATAATCAACAACCAAAACAAGCTCATCATGATTTTCAATTCTTTCTAGATATCTTCCTCTGATCATCCTCAGTGCACTTATGTCTCACAATTTCTAGTGCCTTAGTGAACTTCTGAGTTTGCTTGGCATTTCCTCACTTGTCTCACCTTTGTAGAAATCTTAGTGCCGCTATACAGCAGTGTCTGAGTCTGTGGTTTTCTGGAAACTTAGCGATTCAATCTTATTGACTGTTTTCTTTCACGGTTCTCTTGCTCAGGTCTCTAATTCTATTACAACATCTACAGAATGTCCAGTCTTATTTTGGGTTGTTTTCAGTGTTTTTGCATTTTAATCAACAACAATAAGGGCCGGGGATTTAGCTCAGTGGTTTGGTGGCCTGCCTTGCAAGTGCAAGGACCCAAGTTCAATCCCCGGTACCCCCCCCAAAAAAAATTAAACAGTAATAATTGATATTTTGCTATATATACATAGACCTTCCAGTAGTAATTTGTTATAAAAGAAGTTATTCTGAGTTTCTGCCATCATTGTGACCCTAGTCTTGAAACAATAAAATACACGTGTTTATTCATATATTTTTACACATTAACTGTGTAACAATCATCCTATATTTTTACTCATATACCTCCATTGCCAAAAAATTCCATGATACTCTTTTATCCTTAACTCATGACCATGTACTTTATGACCTTCCTTGCTTCACTTCCTTCTCAGAAAAGAAAAGGGGAAAAAAAAAAAAGAAATCCTTTGTTGAAAGCTGCTGCTGTTAAAAGTTAGCTCCTTCCACCCGGGAACTCCCCATTAAAAGCCTTACATTGCCTACAGGCTGCCAATTAGTCTTCTACATAACTGTAGCTGCTTTTTTTAGAGAAACTTTTTTTTGTTGCTATCTATTGTGCTCACTTGTGTGTTCACATTATAAGAATTGACCCATAAAATGCTAAAAACTAAACTGCAGAAAAATATAATATGAATTAAATACACTTGCGTGGACACTAGCACCTTTCAACAAATAACAACACCTCACTTGTTCATTGTGTTTGGTGAAATGAAGTGTCTCCCAGCAGTAACACTTCCCAGACAACAAACAAATGCACTGCTCAAATTGCAAATTTTAGTATGAACATTGTGATTAATTGCTCTTTAAGGGATGTTTTCACAGCGTAACAAAAGATGGGCAAATACATGATTTAACATTTTCTTAATGACTTCAGTGTCTTCATTGTAAAAATCAATCATTTTGTCTATATTACCCTTAGGGCTTCTGACCTGTGTGCCCTTGGACTAAATGCCCACAGACAACTGAAGTTTTATTCTCCCTTTAAAATATTATCAATGCTGTTCTTCTATGTCAACTATCAGTTTTCATTTTGCTAACATCATGACAATTTTTTAAAAATTCAAAGAAGTCCTGGACAAATTAGCATGAAGGCCATGCTGTGAATTAGAGGTTGAGAAAACTAAGGACACTACTTATTAGACTTAGTTCATCAACTTTTAAAAATTTTGTTCAAGGGCTGGCTATTTAGCTCCGTGGTGCCACTGCCTGCTTTGCAAGCACGAGGGCCTGAGTTCAATCCCCAGTACCCACTCCACAAAAAAATTTTTTTTTTTTTTGTTCAAATTCTCGTGCCTATGTTCCAAATTAGAGGGCAGACTGTTGGGGAAAGAATAGAGAAAGTTGTGATTCTGTCTGAGTCACACCCAACAACCAGTGGAAACAGCTTGGCTGGGCAAGCTATGCAGTGACGTAGGAGTTTGGCACCGGGAGGTGCCATGTGAGTTTGAATGTATTCTTCTGGAAACTTAGAAAACTACCCTCATTACAGAAGGTTTTCTTGGTAGAGTCTAAGAAGCTTCAAGTCAAGGCTCTATTCTTTGTACCAATTATTAGATATGTGTGGGCTCACTGGAGTGCTAACAACAGAGGTACTGGAGTAAAGGATTAATAAGGAGAAAGGCTGACTGATGCACTTTGCTTTGGTAAGAGGAGACCTTAGTTCTTCATCCCACACATAAACTACCTAAGTCCTGAAAATGGTTTGCAACTAACATGCTTTCGGTACCTCAGTTGGAAAAGTAAGAACATCAAGGTCACTTTTTGCACTTGAAGGAAGAAAAAACAGCAACTTATATAAAATGCAGACAATGTATCAATCAAAACCGGATTTCCTGTATATGCTATGTTAATACGGTCCATATTGCTCTATTACTTTTTTATTTTTAAACACAACTCAATCTTGTTCTTTGGCAGCATTGTTTGTTTGTTTGTTTGATTGCTTCTCTCTTATTCTCTTTTCTCCCCCTTAACAAAGACAGAGCCTTCAAACTCTTTTCATAGCAAGGCTGGATAAAAAAAAAAAAAAAAAAAAAAAAAATGTTACTGAAAACCTTTCTCCCCGTATAGTCCCGTTTTGACAGGAAATCTTTGAGAAGCAGCAGCAATGAAGTGCCCAGAGATTTCATCTGTCTTCTTTTGCTGCAGGAAATGCTGAGCACAAGGCTCCCTATTAGGCAAATAGAAGAAGTACCAAATCTCCTTAACAATCATCGCGGACCTCTCCTGGTTGACAGCTCTCTGTGTCCCAGATTGTCAGACAGGCCCTGGAACTGAGAATTATATTACTGGGACCAGTGTAAAAGTTTCTGACAGTGCTTTACAAAAAATATTAGAGTGTCTCTGTTTGCAGATTCTCTAGCTCTATAAATTTTGCATGGGCTAATCAGAAAATGATCTGCTATAGGAAGAAGGCATTAATTTACAGTACTTTTGCTTTTTACCTCCGGAGTTTTGAAGTGAAGCTCTTGTCTGAGTGTTTTTCCCCTGTCATTCTACATGATTGGTTAAATTTCAGCAGTCATTACAGTTATATGATAATATCCAGCAGTATGACAATTTGGGGTTTTGTTTCGTTATTTTGTTTTGGTTTTGTTTTTTGACAGATGCCAAATTTAAATTTCAAATAAACCTTTCCAAAACCAAAATGCCAGCTTGTTGCAATACTATAGAAGTCCAAGCAGATGTTAAAAAATAATTAGGCTTGGGTAAAATGGGTAAAGGGTAAAGACCACGGTGAAAGTTAAAAAAAATAATTTCAGAATTTTAGGCAGTCACACTCATGTTGGTTTATATTTGTTTTTTACTTTATTGTCATTTCAGAATTATTTTTAAAGATGTTGCACTTTGCAAGAAAACAGCAAAATGGCCATATTTAGAAAGGCAAATCAATTTGTGAATAATCCTAACCAAAACTGTATAGAAAGTAGAATATTATACATCACATGCCATTTATGAATTAATCACAGTATAGCTCTAAACATAGATTATATGACAGCCTGTGTGCTGTGAAATAGAAGCAAGGGAAAGGGAATATAGTTACCATAACATCCTCTAAAGTGAGTTCAGTGGCAGCCAGTACACATCGAAGTCAATTCAATGTGGTAAGAGCTCAAGACATGAAAGGTATGACTGCAGTTTTTAACAGGGGCGTTTGTGTGCTTCCCATATAAATTATTAGTTTTGGCAATTAACATTAAAAAAAACAATAAGGATGACAGTACAGAGGGATTGAGGCCAGACTCTGCCGGCAAGCCACACAAAGAGCTTCTGTTATTATTTCTTACTCTCTAGCCCTGTTCTCCAGACAGCTTTCTTTTAGTTATATTCTAAGATGATAAACATGCTATCACTTTTCGTTGCAAAAACCCTTTAACAACTTTGTTATGCCACACACACACATATAAATTTTTAATTTTTATCCATGTTATATAATATATAATTAATCTATTTTGGAGAACTGGGTCACATATACTATAGTTATCTTGACACTTTTGATTCCTTTCCCACTTCGTCTAATCTTTCGCATCTCCAAAAAGACTACCTCCCTGCCTCCTACCATCTCTCCTTTACTTTACTCTTTATTTATAGTTTGGGTTTCTCATATCAGACAAAGCCATGTATTTTTTAAATGACTTTTGATGCACTAAAGTAATGTCCAAATTACTCATGATTGCTTGTAAGTCCCTTCTATTATCTCTTCCCTAACTCTCTCTTTGGGGTCATTATCTCAACAGAAATGTTGTCAGTATCATGGTGTATTCGCTGGTATCTCTCAAGTGCTTTCTGAGCTACAATAAGTTGAATTTATTATCCTTCATTAGTTGGTTGATTTAAATAAATCACAAGTAAAATGTACAGTTTGGTTTTCTTTCCACCATTCATGATTCCATCTGTCCTTCCCTGTAGACTTTTCTCCTTTGTCCCCAAGCCACCCTTGTGGTGAAGCAGTAGCTGGACTCTGCTCTGACTTTCTGACTGACTACACCAAACAAAGCAGAGCTACCCTGGCCCTCTTAGTCCAGGAGTGGGCCTACGATGTGTGAAACGTATGCCAGGATGGTGAAAGTAGAGGAGAGAAATTTGGAGGGGTTTTTAGACATCTTAAAGAGTAACACATTCAGTGCTTTTCTGTGTATCCCTAATTCTGATCACTGTCTTCACTGGAAACATTGCTCGAGTCAGGTAGAGCGGGACATTCTATAATGCAGAACTCTGAACATTATTTTTGGTATTTAAAACCATGTTTAAAAATTGTCCAGTTTATATGATTTTGAATATTAAGTCACAAATGAATTCTCAAAATTATATACAGAATGCTAACAACTCAAAGAAATGATAAATGCCTGAGGTAATAGATGGGCCAGTTATCTTCACCTGATCGTTAAACTTGTGTGTGTGTGTGTGTGTGTGTGTCTGTGTGTGTGTATTAAAATGTCACATAATGCTTCAGATGTGCAATTACTATGTGTCAATTAAAAATAAAAATATATTTTTAAAAATATATATAGAAAGCCTGGAAGATACAGAACTATCAACTGTAATTAAGGATAATAAATATTCTCGCACAGAACGAACAGAGCAAAATTGTACAACTTCAGCATAATTAAAAAGTATTAGTGGTGGACTTGAAATTCAAGAAGGTGAATTGAATGCAGCTTGAGTGTAGATCAAGCCACTAACCCATGTTGCTGTTACTGTACTAGTGAGGGTTGTTAACAAGGATGTTACCCCACCATGACAAATATATAATGAAGATATCCAGCAACTGCTGCGGATTTTCAACCTATTAAAGGACCATGGGAGGCTGATGAGAGCTAACGGATGACTGAGTAAACAGCAGAGGAAACCTGGTGTAGCCCAGCATAGCAGCAGTGGGGTGCACACCTGCCGCCCTGCAGAACCCAGGTCCCCAGGAAGCTTTCACACGCAGAGATGGCTGCTGTGAAGGAGACACAATAGGTGTGGAAATGTGGGCTCCGATTAGAATTCAGGAGCAAGGAATTCCTTGGCTCATTCCCTGGGGTTCATGTGTCCCAGCCAATCAGCCCAAGAATGAAATATCTAAGCTTTGCAATCTCATGGTGCAACTGACCTACATCCTTACAGTGCATCGCACTTGCAGTACGCCCCACTAAGATACACAGCATATCACTTCAATCTCTCAGTTGTATCATTCTTAAACATATTTATTTAACCAGCAAACAGTTATTTGAAGCAAGTTTATTAAAGTTCAATCAAAGATCTGCCTCGATTGCATCAACTTTCTGCTCACTGGGACACAATATCCAACACCCACAGTTTAAAAAAGCTTTATTTTGCTCCTGGTTTCAAGGGATTCAGTCCATGGTTGGAAGTTTAGTACAAAACAGTGAAAGGGCATGAGCAAAGGTACAGAGCAAAGATGCTTTATGGCTAAAAAGCAGAGCACAAAAACAATGCTAGACAGCAAGGAACCAGGGACCAGTTATTGTACTCCAGGTCCTGCCTCCATGGCCAATCCAGGCACAATCACAAATGTACTCCCGAGACAGGCAAGTTGGCACTTTAGCTCAAGGATCACACCAAAGGAAACAGGATTTTCTTTGAAAATTTGTCAGAAAGGAAAGATAAAAAGTAAATTTCTAGTAAACTTTGAGAGTCAAGATACTACATCCAGAAAAAAAAAATGTACCATGAAAAAACATGCTTAGGATAAAAAGAATTTTTAGAAATTAATATTGTGACAGTTAGAAAAAGAAATCAATAAAACTATTAAAATACAGTCAAGAAAATAGATTACACTTTTAATTAAAAAGTCAAGAAAGCAGGGAAACTCTAGAGATAAGTAATATATTCAGTGGCCTCCATATCCAAGAATTAGAAGTGCTAAAATTTGAAAATAAAAAATAAATACAAGGAATTCATTTATCATGAAATCATCCATTAAACTATCCCACAAAAAGAACCTTATAATAATGAATAAATTAATGAACAATTTAAAATATGTCATTATACAATTCAGAATGTTAAAAGTGAACAAGAAGCTTCAACAATTTCCAATAAAGAGAGGAAAGATGTTTTTTTAATTCTAAAAAGAAGACAAAATCAAACTGACACTTGACATCAGATCCTCAAAAGCAATTTCAGATCCTAAAAAGTAATGGGTAAATGCTTTAAAATATAAAAAATAATTCTAGGCCTAAAATAAAGACTTGAGAAATAGTTTTGCCCCTGAATATTTTCTTAGGAATTTAATTAAGGATGACCTTTAGCATACCAAGGAGTTCCATAAAGAACAAAGGCAAAATATCTACTAAGAGGCAAACCAAAATCACATAATTATGAAGGATAGTCTCAGGATGATGAACTCCTAAAAGTCCTGAATTTGGAAAGGAAGAAGGAGACTTGAGAAGGTCCCTTTGGAGAAAGAACTTGGGGCTGAGCAGAATAGGGTTAGTAAACCGACAGTGTGTACAATTAAGGAGGTTATATCAGCCAGCTTTCTTTCCCTATAACAAAGCACCTGAGGCACTTAGTTTATGATGAAAATGTTCTATTTTGAATCACAGTTTTGAAAGTCCCAGTCCAAGAACAAGAGGCTCTATTAGGCCTGTAATGAGGCAGCACATTGGGACAAGAACATATAATGGAGAAAACCATTTATTTCAGGAGCCAGGTAGCAAAGTGGAAGAGGAAGAATATGGGGTCCACAAGGGTTCACTTCCTAAAAGCTGCGCAGCACCTACCAGTCGTCCTTTAACATTCAGAGAATACCTCCTGTGAAAACCACTGCAGACACGCTAAGCAGAAAGCAAAGAGAACAAAATACAGATGTATAGACGAAGGTAACTGGCAACTTCAGGAAATAAGCAAGTTGGAGCAGAAAATATACATCACCTCTGTCTGCAACAAGTAGTATTTGTCCTTGTGTTCAATACAGAATAGTGTTGAACACAAACACAAAATGCTGCTCAAGAGCAGGAAGAAGAAAGAAAGGAGAAAAGGAAAAGAATCGTAACAATGAAAGCATTCCACATCGAGTTTTGTCTTAAATTTTTAAGTAAAATTCTAGAACAGTGAACAAATGTAAAATTCACTGACCTGAAAGATTTAACAAATAAATATAAAATATAATATAAAGAGATGATAAAATTTAAGGGAGGTTTAAGAATAATATAATCCTCTTTTTAAATTAACGGGGATCCAATATTCTCTCTTTTTATTTAATGAGGTAAGTAAAAATGATAAGTATGTAGTTTCAAAACAATACTAATAATGCTGTGCAAATAAAGGCTTGTATGACTAGAAACATGATAGATATTTAAAATATTAAAAACCGAGGTGCAATAGAATTTGAAAGTTATGTAAAAATAACAAAACAACTAGAAGATCTGAAAAGCAAAATAATTAGAAATTACCTTCAGGGGTGGGAACTGGGGTTGGAGAGAAAACATAAAGAAATTAGTTCTGCTCACAACATTTACTGTAGGCAGAGAAAGGGCGGGGGAGGGAGAGAGAGTGCACATCTGCGGATATGTGAGTTACACAGAGAACAGTCTTTAAAACCGTTAAAGTTAAATGAAGCTTCTGGGTTTTTTTTTCTTGCATAGATTTCAATAATAGAAGATTATGGTTAAGTTCACCCCTATTTTTCCGAGTTATCTTTTTTTTGTTTTTTGTTTTTTTTTTGAGACAGGGTCTCACTATGTAGTTGAGGCTGACCTGGAACTCATTATGTACCCCAGGCTGGTCTCGAACTCACAGCGATCCTCCTGCCTCAGCTTCCTGAGTCACCACACCCGGCTGGGTTACCATTTTAAATTGGCAACTGCTTTGAACATTTTGTTACATTACAAATTAAACTAGCCAAACATTAAAAAAAAATCACCATATCACTTAGGACTTTAGTTATAAGCAACAGAAATTGAGTCTGGATGAATAAAGATAGAATGGAACTTATTGGAAAGACACTGCACCGAAAAATACATCCCTTCAAAGAAAATATAATATATCTGGCCTGAGAAAGATGGAGAGTTATCAAAGCTCAGAGGAGGAATTCCTTGAAGGTCAATCTGAACACTGCTAGTAGGAAAACTTAGCTTTACCTCTGCACCATTCTTTATCATATCATTTTTGGTTGACAATCCTTGGAGGGAAACTGAATAGACTACACTGGTCTCACCCATTGGGGAAAGTAGGATGGGATGGTGAATTAAAATAATTTCACTGATGGCTGCAGTGGGGCTGGGTTATGGGGAAGGGAAGGTAAAGTAATTGAAAAAAGCTCATAAAGTACAATTTGGTTCTTTCACTAAAAGATGGGAATAGGATTCTATATAGCCAGAAGTACTTGCTTTTTTCCTTACATTAACCTTGACATTTAATTTTTCTGTTCAGAGACTTTTTTGTTGTTGTTGTTTGTTTGTTTTTGACCTGCAACTCACTGTGTAGCCCAGGCTGGTCTCTGACTCTTAGCGATCCTCCTGCCTCAGCCTCCCGAGTGCTGGGATTACAGGTGTGCACCACCATGCCCTGCTTCTGTTCAGGGATTTTGTAGCACACAGAAAGTCTTCTGAACTAATGAAATAACTAACAACTGAACTTTGTCTACACAATGTGGAATAGAAAGGAGTGTCTTGCCAGTTCTACCTCCGAAGCACACCTCCTGTTTCTTTCCACTTCCCATGTCTCTGAAGTCCACCACCATCATTTTTCAGTTGGTCTCATAAAATAATACTTAGGTTTTATTTCCTTCTTGCACCTTTGCCCCAACACCAAGGGTCTTTTATTTAGAATATCATTAGAGTCACTCTTTTAAAAGATAGATCATGTCCTGTTGCTTCTCTGCTTAACTATGTTACCATTGCATTTAAGAATACGCCCAAACCTCGGAGCCCCACACATTTCTTTGCACTTTCCCTGTGCACACTTTTCCTTTCTGGCCTCTTGTTTTTGCAATTCCATGTGCTCAGAATGCTGTTCCTCCAGTGCTTCTGTGAGTAGTAGTTCATTCTTACACTTCAGTGTAAAGTGCTCCCCAGTCCCGGGTGTGACCTGAGTATAATTTTATGTAGTTCGTTCATTGTATTTAGTGTTTCATTTTTACTAAGTTGCTTACTATCTGCCAGCATCTCATAACAACTGCAAGCCCGAAAAGGGCCACTCTCTGATATGGTTGCCATTAAATCCTGAGAGCTTAGAATTGTGCCTGCCATTTACTAGGTGAGCAATATAAATACTCAACAATAAATGAATAATATATAAATTCAGTTAAATAGTAAAAGTCTGTTGCCATTTACTAGGTGAGCAATATAAATACTCAACAATAAATGAATAATATATAAATTCAGTTAAATAGTGAAAAAGTCTGTTTTTAACTGCAAAGTTATTTACTAATTAAAAAAAAAAAAAACCTTTCTGTTAACTAAACTGAGCTGTCAGGCTTTGCATGCCAAATTGTCTGTCACTGATGCTAGCTTCCAATACCAACAGAGCCTTGAGATCGGAGAACTACATTTCCCAAAAGCTCTTGTGATTTGGAAGGAAGAACAAAATAAAAAGCCACATTACTGCTTCTTCAGCAGCAGTTGACAGATGTGTCAATCTTTAACAGGTTGAATTTTGCAATAGCCTCTCTGTGTCTAGTTTTGAATCATGCTCCTCATTTTGGCTTTATCACTGGCAATTTCACGAATCTCCTACAGTTTTCTCACTCTTGAATTGTCAGTTGTAAACTGAGACTCTTCAATCATTGCTATGGTAGTGCTTTTTATTATTTTTTATTTTGAAATAACTTCAAACTTCAGGAAAGTTGCAACATAATAAAGTAAATCCCCAGATACTCTTAGTCTAAGGATCACACTGAGTTTTCCCCAGTATCCCCACTAATTTCCTTAATGGCAAAAGGCACTGCGTCTGCTTGTCTTGCCAGCCTCTTGATTTAGAAGGGGACCTTTGTCTTTTTTCTCAAGTGATTTTGATATTTACGAATATTGTAGGGAATAATTTTGCAGAATCTCCCCCAATTAGATTTGAGTGATGACTCGTCAGAGTTAGACCTAACTTACACATGTTGGGCAGGAATAACACAGAAGTTATTCTTCGCGTTACATCTGAATTAGGAACACACACTCCTAATCTGGCTTATTACTGATGGTTAAATGTTGATCGTTAGTTTAAGGTTGCAAAATTTGGTATTATCCACTCATACTTCATTTTAAAAACTTTGTAAATGATAAATGTTCAGTAGAAAAATGTGAGGTTCCATTAATATTCATTTTTTTCATTTTCATCTTACCTATCAGTTTTAATATTTATTGATTTTTCATTATCTGAAATAATACTATGATGACTGCAAAGTGGCAATCTTTCCTCCTTAATCAATGATTCCTTCCATACTGATTGGTCGATATTACTGGAAAAGCAGTTCTTCTCCCCACTGTCCACATGGATGCAGATATTTTATTTCATTAAATGGAATAACAGCCACTTAATGGATATCAATATGTATTTTAGTGCTTGGACTTCTTCAGTGTGGCTAGCGGGGGTCCTTTCTAACACATTCTCTTGTTCTTTTGATTTGCCACCAAAATCTTTTCATTCTTTGAGGACAGCAGCATTTATCGACATAGTCACATATTGCACTTTTTCAAACCCAGCCATGAAATCTGTCTTTTTTTCCCCCAGGAGACCTAGTTCTTTGTAGTGAAATATTTAGAAGTCATGATTTGGGTGCAGGGCAGATTCAGTGCTACGTCCAAAAATGTATATTGATACAGGAAGGAAGAATACGTTTGAATATATGTATATAACCCCCATACACATAATTAAACATATGCACAATGTTTGTAGGTATGTTGTGTCTGTCTGTCGGTCTGTCTTAGCAAGTATGAGTTCACCCCAGTAGCTCCAATTTCAGTCTACCATCAGAGGGTTTATTTTAGCTTGTTTTCTATTTTGGAATATGCATGAGAAATCTGTTTTCATTATTTTCACTATATTTGCTGATTAGTCCAATTTCATTAATGTAGCTGATCACCAGGCCTGCCTTCACTGCCCTACTCTAACATCAATTCTCATAAGCTGCCATTATCGATGGCTTTTGGAGCATCCCTGCCCTGCGGTTCCAACTTGCTGTTCTTATGTAAACCTTGCCCCAAGAGTCTTTCCAGGCCACCAGCAGCCCATCCTGGCTCACATGTAACCTCACTGTCTTCTGTAATAGCATCCATAGGAAGAAAGAAGGCAGACAAGTTCTAGTACTTGTGTTGAGCCCTAATTCCCTACATTGAATCCTTTAGAGCAGTTGTTGCTTTTTTAACAAAAGTTAATCATGCTACGGTATATGAATGTCAACTAATTTATTATAATTCTGTACATAAAGTAGATAAAACTACATGGAAGTCAAGATAAAGAAAATATGTATCTATGGAAAAGGAAAACAGTAACTGAATTTTTAGTCAAAAGTTGAAAATTTTTGAAATTGTAAATTTAAAATAACTTAAAAGATCCTCAAAAGACTACAATGATTAACAAACGTGTGTTTTGTATTTACGGTACAGAATTGAAGCCTAAAATTTTGTCTTACTAAACTGATTGAAGGACATAGAATTGTCTGACTATTTTTAACACTTTAATATATATCCAAATATCAAGTGCAGGGCCAGGGATTTAGCACAGTGTTTCCACTATCTGCTTCACAAGAGAAAGGTCCAAAGTTTGGTCCCCAGTACCCCCGAAAAAATAATAATAATAACAAGTGCCAGTTCACATTAGGCAGCAGATTTCAGATTACCATCTCAATGAATAACTTTTTTTGTAAGAATGTTTAGTTTTTTTTTTTTTAAAGAACTGTGTCTAGAATAGAAGTTTCTGTAAGACAAGGAAAACGACTACATTAAAGGACATATTCATTATCCACATGTCAGAACAGAATTTAACTCACTTGGGGCACAGGCTGTAGTCATGTGTGAAAAAAACCCTTTAACCAATCTGCACTTATAGCTCTCTGTCTGTGAATCATGCCATCTGACAGATAAAAAAATGTAACCCAAGAAAAACAAATTTCTGCTTTTAAATATATCTGCCAAGTGAAGTTTGTTCACCTGAAATACTTGCTTTCAAGCAAAAGGCCCTGGAAATATCTATATCATTCTCTAGGGTTTTTGAAATCTTTGGGAATTTAAATTGATGAAATTAGAATAAAATCTGTGTGCTGAGTTGATACAGTCATTTGAAAAAAAAATGGTGTCATATTCTTTGTAGGGTAAAATACAGAAATGAATAAAAGCATCAGAAAAACATCTCGATCATAGCATGTATGTGAATACAGTTAAGAATTTAAAAATGCTTGAGTTATGTACACTGCCTCAGTCATTTATATACTTGAAAAAATTCATAGTTCACCTATTGCTAAATCCCACCATGAACACAAAATACCATTGAAAGAAAAAAAAGTCAGGGTCAATTTTCAGCTGGTATAACTCTAAGAGTTGAAGTGTAGAATGAAAATAAATAAGGTTAGGAAACCTCTGTAACTTGATTCAGTCAATATTCATTGGCAGATTCTTCTATTCCAGGTATGTAGATGTTTGGGAAATGAATTTGAATGTAGCCTGGCTTGTGGCCACAAAATATTTTTGGAGATGCTGCAGCATGAAATTTACACAAATCAGTACAATGCAAGCTGGCAGTTTGTTCTCAGTGTAGAGAAAGTGACTTTTCCTCTCTTATTGAATCGCTGCCTTGGAACTTGGAATGACAGCATAATTCATAGACTGTATACGGTCATGGTAAAAAGATTTCAGAAAGCACAAAGAGGCCTAAAACATTTGTGACTTAGTGATGATATTTTCTATGGTCTGAATGTTCCCAAGAATTCATGTGCTGAAATTTAATTCCCATCGTGGAAGTACCAGCGAATGAGGTTTGTGAAGAGTTATAAAGTCAAAGGAGGGCAGTGTCCGCCTGAATGAATTTGTGCCTTTACAGTGGGCTGCACGGAAGCACCCCTTCCTTTCTCCAGGGCTCCTGAGATCTGTGAGAACACCTTGTAGATGCCGTCTGGAAAACGCAGCACTAGGTGCCCTGGAAGTGGAGACCAGTCCTCAGGCAAACATCAAACCTGCTGTTACCTTTATCTTGGACCTCCAGCCACCAAAACCGTAAGAAATAAAAGTTTACCTAATTTTTAGTATTAGTGAAGCATAAACCACTGCAACGTCTCCCAAAAGATGCTCAAAAGTGAAAGCAGTTGATGTGCAGCAAGAAATGGAAAGAGGGATCCCAAGTCAGGAAGTTGGAACATGCTGGGTTCAAGATGAAACACTTTCTTCCTTGTAGAATTTCTCTTATGCTTTAAAAAAAAAAAAAATCCAAGAGAGGACCACATTATGCCCAGACACAGTCTGAGGAAGTCTGTGCTACTGAAAATGCAGAAGCAGCAGGCAAAACAACGGAAAGTCAAAATGAATTTCACTGCTTTGATTTCCCCTACTCTTTCTAAGGAACTTCTGACTCGTAGGTTGCTGGTAGCTTAGCCAGTATCAATCCCTGCTTTCTGTTGCCACCTTCAAACACTGGAAACAAATGCATCAAAATGCTAGTATCTTTTTATCCCTTACAGATGTCCTTGCTCTCCGGTAAAGAAACCACAGGAAGGTTGCCATTTTAATTAGGCTTAGCTACAAAAAAAATCCTTAATCTGCCATTGAGATGTATATTTTCTTGTTTTATTAAGGCTTAGGAGAGGGACAAAGGTGGTTTTCCGTTTATAGAAATTATGTAATAATACAGATAAACATTTTCCAAGATAGTTTTCCAACTAGAGTGACTTTGAAGGAGAACTGATGATTCTGAAGCTCTTGTCAAAATAAAGAACACTTATTTTATGTTATTCTTAATAACCAAATATTCCTATCATTGTTGAAGTGATTATTTCTTGGAATAGTGTCAGGAAGTATCATTTATCATGTTAAAAGAACCTCTCATTCATATATCCGATAGAATAAATATAAATAAATATCCCCAGTCCTTTAGTAAGAGGAAATCATACTGAGAAGAAAGCTTGTATAAGGGCGTTATCAGCTTGCTAGAATAATGTACCCCTGATTTTTATTTTAAGTAAATGGTTATGAAAACACTAATAATTATTTGTGCTTTTTTCTTATAAAATGTCAAGTGAATTTTGAATACATTGACTCAGAATTCTAGGCTTGCCAATTTTTGTGCCATACTTTGTTTTGATTTATTGAGTATCTAAAGGTAATGGATCATGGAAGCAAAGTGTGTCACAAACATGGATCCTTCATGCATTTAAAATAATTAAGCCTAACACCTATTTTGAACCATGTAACACCATATTAATATTTTGCACATGTTTGGTAAAATACTGTGCTTGTGAATTAATCAATGTTCTAATAGCTTGGTTAAGAGTGGTTTGCAAGAAGGGTGAGGGGCCAGGTCCAGAGACCTAGACACAGTAATAGTAAGAGGCTAGAACCAGGATGTTAGACTTCTGTGAGGGACCAGACAAAAGAGCTAGACTGCGTGGATTTAAATCCTCTCTCCACTGCACACTCTACCCTTGGAAAAGTTTCAAAATTACCTGTGCCTTAGTTTCCTCATCTAAAAAATCAAAATGAGAGCCAGGGATTTAGCTCAGCGGTTCTGTGGCCTGCCTTGCAAGCGCAAGGACCCAAGTTCAATCCCTGGTACCAAAAAAAAAA
>NW_022900945.1:16452857-16480197 GCF_012274545.1 Fukomys damarensis | reverse complement strand
TAAAAAAAAAAAAAAAAAAAAATCAAAATGATACCAATTGTCTGAAAACTTTGTTTTGAAGACAAAATAAGTTAAAGAATAATGCCTAGAATAATGGCTGGCACGTGGCAATTATTCAGTACATTTTCTTTACCTCCATCAACTTAAAAATTTATTTCAAGTGCAGTCTCTTCTCACCTTAAATATTTCAATTCACTTGCCTTCCTGTAAGTGCTGTGGTTGCCTCTGGCTGTTATTACTAAAAGCTTCTATAAGAATTAGTAAGATATTAGAGACAGAAGAGTCTGTGAGATTTTGAACTGTAATTTCACATGAGTGCTGGATTTAAAAGTACCCAAAATCTCCATGAAAGTTTAATGAAGTAAAAGTGCTGTGTTTTACTTCTAAACAAATTAATGAGGTCACGGCTAATTTTTCTTTTAAAATTATTAAAGGAAACTATCATTAGAGCAGTGTTATATTCAACAATTTTCACCATTAATTCCATGAATAGGTACCTGAGTTACAAACACAGAATCTATGCCTACCTCCTCCCATCCTCAGATACATTTCGCAAACAAGCATCAGAACATTTGACAGTGTCTTTCCCCATGTAATTATTCAACATGTTTCTTTGTTTGCTTGCTTGCTTGTTTTCATTTAAAATCATAACACAAGTCATTTAAATTGAGATTTCAGTTTGGCGTTAAAATGAAGCACTGAGGGGGGTAGTTGTTTAAAATATGATTGTCAGTCATTGAAACAGTCAGTCTAACACTTCCCAGCTTGAGACCAAATTTTCTTGTTTTTGTCTTTCTCAGTATTTTCTGTTCCCTCATCCCTGAGTTTTTAATAAACTCCATTAACCTAGTTAAGCCTGAGCTCATCCTTTGTCTTAGAATTTATCTTGCAAGTCTCTCTGCTTAGCGTTTATAAAAGGTTATATAGGGTGGCATCTTTCCATTCTTCCTATAGATGCTACTCCTCACCCAAGAATGAGCTATTACCGGCCAGCCAGAGTATTTGCAAGTTGAAACCACCTTCATACTACAACTTGTTGGCATAAAGGCATTTATTTGCTGCAGGTTGGGCCAATGATAACTTTTATTCCTAGGGAATTGGAACTGAAGGTTCTGATGTGGCTATATCTGTATGTTTACAGTCAGAACTCTGGAGTGACACTTTTTTTTGTGGGATGGAGCACCAAAAGAGTCTGTAAGGAAAAGACAGAAAGCTGCACTCCAAAAAGAAAGAGGACAAGAATAGGGTTTTGGGCCAGGGATGTAGCTCAGTGGCACAGTGCCAGCTGGCAGCCACAAGGTCCTGAGTTTGATTCCCAGTACCAAAGGAAAAAAAAATATATAGGGTTTTCACTGACAGTTGCAGCCCATTTCTGAGATTCACTTCTATCCTTGCAGTAGGACCAGAGAATACCCTGACCCTTTCCCTTTTACTAATAACAGAGACTCAAGAGACACTTTGAGTAAAGATGACTCTATAATCCTAAAATGTTTTGCTCAGACTGTTGTCATGTCTGGTCTGGTATTATGAATATGCAAATTTAAATTTTACCACAAGGGGCAGTAGACCCAGATACAGACTCACCAATGGCAATGCTTCATTCAACCTAGTTAGTATTTACAGGAGAAACCCCCATAGGTCGGAAGATGTCAAGGTAAGTATCGCCAGCTGTAAAAAGTTTGTTTAATCAGGATTTCAGTCTCACAAAAGAGTATATTCCAATAACAAATGAAAACCTTGCACCATCAAAAGTGCTGTTCACATCTTAGGCCATCCAAGCCCTTTTATTTCATCTTTGAGCAGAGTTAGAGACACCAGTTTAAAAAACAAAAGTGCAGGTCACCTACTTAAATTTTGAATTTCAGATCACAAATGCTAAGTTTTTATGTATGACCCTTTCAATATTTGAGGCATTCTTAAACTAAAACTTTCTTGTTTATCTGGAAGAAAACTTAACCGAGCATGCTGTATTTAATAGTACAACCTTAAGTACAGTAAATACTATAAAATCATAAACATCGGAGAACTGGTCCCTCAATGTATGCTTTGACTGTTAAGACCTAAAATGTAGACAGCAGCCATGTTTGAGGATAATCCCATTACTTGGGAGGCTGAATCAGGCAAGTTGAAGGCCAGCATAGCAAGACCCTACTTCAAAGAAACAAAAGGTTTAAACAGCCTCACTAGGCACTTCGACCAGTCAAGAAGCAAAACAGCCCTTTCTACCAAAATACTCTCTGGACAAATTGAAGAAATGTGCTCATTGTAGATGTATTGTTTTTCTTTTGATGCTCATCCTTAAGTCTTTTTTGTAGAGTGGTTACATGAGAGGGCATTACACTTATTATGTTTTAGTGATTTAAAATATTTCTGATATAAATAGCAATGCAAAAGCCTTTATTTCAAAACAGACTCATTTTGTTGAGAGCAGGGTGCACCACCACCACCAACAACAACAAATATGGAGAGAAGATAAAGGAGACAGAGAATAAAAAAAAAAAAAAGATGGAAAACAATTTTGAAAAAATTAATACCCGTCTGCTTCCTTTGACTATTTTAAAAACCAAATTGCATTTACTATACTACAAAACAAAATCTAGTAATTTAGTCAGAAATTGGTAATAAAGCTTGAGAAAAATATGACGTATCCAGCAAATATTCACAAATACTGATATTGTTTCAGACTGAAAAATAAAGCAAAGCACAAAACCTGGGATTGATATTTTTATCACAGGCCAAAAAGATTGATTCTATCTTTTGTCTTCTAAATATTTCTATCTTCTCTTCAGTCATTCTCTCTCCTTTCCTCAAATGAAAATAGTACACAAGCTTAAAGCAGAGAAAACATGATGTTAAGAGAGGCTTGGCTGAAAAATAACAGTTGGGAAAAGAAGTAAATCTAATGACTGGGAATTTGGCTTCTTTATGGGGCAGGGTAGTAGGGAATGGTGGGGGTGGGAATGACATTTCTAATAAAGCTTTGCTTAAAAAGAACAACTCTACAGCAGGTCATTAGTACGAAGAGATTTGTTTCAGGGAATGAAATGTGTCTCCAAGAGTCCATGCAATAATGAACTCTGATATTGAGAAATAGGAATTAAATCAAGATAAATAAGGTCATTGTCCTTTGAACTCAAGTTTCATGTGTATTCAGCAGTAGCTTTCAAATTCAAGCACGTACCAGAGACACAACTATTTACCGGGTAAAATAAGATAGTGTAACCTTAGAAATCATTGAGTCTGTATCCTAAACTGAGGCTGAAGCTCCGTAAAGGAAAATCTCAGCAATGGTACTTGCTTTTTCTCAAAATTCTCCTTGTGGTAACTCCTGGAAAGATAATCTTTTTTATGATTAGAACAGGGAATATAGGTGTCTTACTGACTAAATTGCTCTTTCTGATGTCTGATGTATCCACCCACTATGTCAGACTCTCCAGTACTAATATGTAGGTCCTTTTAAACCAATAGGTTATACATCAAACTTCAGGTTTGAAGCTCTGGAAGATTCTCTAGGATCAAAGGTTAAATTCTCACCAGGTACAATGCAACCTCTCATTCTTCTAGAAGGGATAAATCAACTAGCACGGACTTCGCTGCGGTAGGGTGTTTCAGATGAGGACTTATAAACTTAGACTTTGCTTTGTAATGACATTAAAGATCTCATGGGGTGTTTGTTCTGAGGTTTGGAGACCGTCCTCAAGACTTGAGTAATTTTTGCTTGTACTTGAAGTCTGCACTATGGGATGCTTGAACATTCTATGTTATTAAATTTCTGTGTGCCTTATTAAATTATGAAAATGAAATTCACCTTTATGAAGTACTTGCAGAATTAACATTGTCTGGGACAAGCGATTACAGTGTATGTGGCATGATCTGAGCAACTCTGCAGGCCTAATTTTTTCTCTCATGTGTTCCAGAAGAGTTTTATGCAACATAGCATGGAAAGTGGGCCAGTGTCTGTGTTTGTAATAAGCCACAGCATACTGGTGTGAGACTTAATTTTATAGTCACAGCATGCAACATATTTAAACCTCTGGTGGCTTCCTTGTGTCCAAGGCCCCAAAGATTTTTTGAGGATTATAATACAGTTACTCTCATTGCCAGGGTCTGATATCAGGAACCCTCCTTGATTACCCACTGCCCTGCACCATATTATAACATTCATCTTTGGATTTCAATTCCTCTTTTTAATGCTTCTTTTTTTTTTAACATTGTCGCTTTTAACTGCCACTTCATTTCTCCTATTGTTTGTGATTAGTTAAGTTGTCTTCCTGGCAGACAGATAAACAAGGAGAAAAGCGAAGGGGCAGCTGTTGAGAGGGTGGAGGTGGATACAGGAGACAGGTTCTCATAACTGGCCTTTAGATGTCTCCCCTTGATGAAATGAGTTTAGCATATTCTGTAGAAATTACCAAGACTTTGGATCACGTGCTTTTGCTTCATTTTTTTCTTGTTTGGTTGAAGCCACTTAGAGAGTTCGTCTTCCTTTCATCGTGAAGCATGGCCCTGTGGCCTTCTATCAGAAACATTTCTGCACCCCACCCACAAGTCCCCACAGGGAGGTCATCCTGCTGGACATATACAGAGAATGATGGGCAGGTTTCAAAGATAAAACATTTATCTTTATAATTTATGTGAAATTACACGAGCAACTGCCTTCTTTGAGTACATACCAACCTTCCCTAAACTATCTGACTATTTCCCGCTGGAAATGCTTTTATCAGCCATAATTGGAATGCTCTTTGCATTCATTTCCTTTACCGACCTTCCAGGCCTACAGAAACACCTCCACTTTTCTCTTCACCTATCACCATAATTAATTTCATCAGCTTCTTCCAGCTGGAGAATTTAATTCTTATTTTCAAGAAGATAATAGCTTTGTAATAGAACAAATGCAAGAAGTGGTTCCACTGAATGGAGATGCCACGTTTTTATGCACTTCGATGAATCTTCTCTTTTTATGTTTAGTGTGACCTATGTTCTCTGCCAGAAACTTTAATATGATCTCATTCATCACTCAGCTTGCTCAGTCTCTTTTGTTCATTTTTACCCCAAATCACTTGCTGATAGAACGTAATTATCACTGTAGTGTTTCCCGATCTCTGCTTTTTCATTTTTATTTAGAAAATAGTACAATTAATGTGAGTAAATCTTTGTCATCCCATTTGAATACTGGCTACTGTTATGGTTTGGCTCTAGATTCTCCCCTCGCCCTCATGCAATCACAGGTGGTACTTTTTCAGAGGTGGCTGAATCTAGAGTGTGTGACACTAGGGTTAGAGGTGTGTGTGACTAAAGCAGCACACTGAGTGGTTTGTCACTGCCCTCATCCCAGTAGTCTAGATAAGATCAGGGGGCAGGGAGACATTGTGAAGGTCCCTTGTTTTTGCTGCTATTTGGGTGCCATGAAGTGTTTCTCCTCTGAGATGCCCCTCTGCCATGTGCCACTCTGCCCCGGAGCCAGCTGATTATGGACTGAAACCTCTGCAAACAGTGAGCTAAATGAGCCTGTCCCCTTTTAACTTTGGGTATTTGGGGTATTTTCTCTGAGCAACTAACACAGCTCCTAAATCAATATGAATAAACATAGTGCAGTGTAGCACCTAGAGCTCCATGGTCTGAGCAAACATCACTCAGGTGTGCACACACGCACAGGCACATGGATGCACTCAGTAAGGAAGAGACCTTTCCTGCTTCACTCACTGCTTTGCTTCATGGGCCTAGATCAATGCTAAGTACACAGCAAGAATCACTTGCTGAATAAATGAAATTATAATTTATTATTTCCTATGTATTTCTATATAGATACTAAAATACAAAATCTCAGTAAACTCTCAAAGAGCAAAATTTTGTGCCCTGAAGTTCATGAAGTTACAAATTTAAAATAGTTCAAGACAAATTTTCTCCATGTAAAAATACCATGCATGTATTCATTTCACAAATAAGTGTTGAGTATCCTGATATAAAATATTACAATGCACAAAAATTTATGTACATGATTTTGAATAAAAATGGTCTCTCACTTTTTAGAGGAGAAATCCTAAGCTCAAATATTCAAATTAAAATAGTGTACAGTAATACCTCAGTTCACAAACACCTCTGTTAGCAAAGAATTCAGTTTTGAACTAAAAGTATTTAGCAGAATTTTGGTTCTGTTCATAAACTTCTCCTTGGGTGACAAACAGCCATGGCCACCTTTCCTACACAAACACCGATGCAAGCATCTTCCCCAAAATTGTAAAACCAATTAAGTTCGTGAGCCGAAGTACCACTATAGTTCATCAGAATTAATAATATGAGCAGGAAAATTTATTCCTTCTATATTTTTTCATCATCTGCTTTCTTCATTGTTACAATTGTTGCAGGAGAATTGTGGAGATGACCAAAGATGATCTATTCCTGATTTTGCTTTAAGTGAGACAGAGCTCCTCTTCTATATTTTGAGGAATGAGAGGCATACATTGATATTTTCCTGAATTTAAAATTTTGTACAAATTTAATATCTACTTTGTTTTGTTATAATCACATCGCATAGAAAAAAATGAGCAATGGTTTTTCCACCAAACTTCATAATTCCATTTTCTAGTTTACGCAGTATAGTTTATAAATATTTTTTTTCTTTTTTCTGTGTGCCACTGTGTTGGCATGTTCTGAAGTAGGGGACATAAAATTTGAGAATTTTTACGATGTCAGTGTTAATAGGTGATATGGTCTACTGTGAAATTTTAGAAAAGAGGTTGATAATCTCACTCATTTTTTCTTTCATTCATTTAATTATATACCTACAAATGTTTCAGGTCTCAAAGATATGATAGTGTTCAAAATTAGAGGTAGATACCTACCTCTAATGGCATTTACACCTTCCTTCCTGAAGGGGTCTTTCCGAGTCATCTCTAATACCAGTATCCTGCTTTTTTCTCATAGGTATCCCAGTATTCTTTCAAGAACTATTTCAACAATTCCCAATTCTCAGATTCACTCCTAATAATTTCTAATCATATGGACAGAAAAGTCATTCATCTAAACGTTTCTGTTTTCCTATATGATAAAGTCAAGATTCCATTGTATAATCTCCAGATCATGCAAAAACTAGTTCTTGCCAACCAGTCAAGCTAAGCGTACCACCATACTCAATGTCTTATCATGTGATCCATACTCCTAGGAGTGTTTCCATCCTTAGCCTCATCCAAGAGGCCACCAAATTGTTAGCCTGTTTCACCTCACTGGCAAACCATTTCTCACTTTTTTTTCTGTCTTGTAAACTTCCTAGCTCTTGACATTCATGTCAAATATGATTGCTTTAACCATTTTCCATAGATGGGTGCTGTCCTTACTAGTGGTTACAAAGTTATATCTACACTGATCACATTGGAAGCCTCCATAATTATATCCTGAACTGAGCTCTAAATTTGGAAAGTGGTGATTTAGGGATATTTTCTCTAACTGAGTAATAGAGTTGACTTAGGCATTTGTCAAGAGGACAATGTTGTTTTATCACAGGTAGCAGAAAAGACACAGATAAAGGATCAAAAGGGGAGAAGCACTGGATAAAAAGAAAACACTGTGTGACCAGACATCTGGATAAATAATCAAGCACAATAGAGACATCAGGTTTGAAACACTGAATTAATAAATCTTGAGCTTTTATAAGTGAAAAGAAAATTCAAATAGATCATCTCAGTGCTGTGCCATCTATCTTTGGAACTGACTATTTTTGTCTTTATCAGGCTCCTTTTTCAACCATGAGAACCTGCCACTCTTCGGAAATTTCTTAGCTCGTTTTTCCTCCTTTGTCTGTGTGTGTCCTGGGAGACCAGTGAGTAGGGAACAAGACAGATGTGCCAGGGAATAAATGCACCACCCCAGGTTCATCACTCAACCAGTGACTGTTGGACCTTGAAGAGGTGCATGAATATTCCTGCTTGCTCATACTTCAGATGGGAAACTGTGAGTTCCACGTTCCATGCTGTCTCCAGCACTGCCTGATGAGATTAAACTGGCCACTCTGAAACAGACCTGTAATGGCATTGTTTCCCTCTCTGTGGATACTTGCCACCCCTCAGGATATTTCATCATTTCATCTTCAGAAATAAACTACTTGAACTTGAATCATAGTCTCTGAGTCTGTTTCTGAAAGGAAAAAAAATGAAGACCACTGATTGTAAAAGTAATCCTAGAAGCAGACCCTTAGAATGTGATTCTGGAATCAGACCTTTTGCTGGCCATATGGAATAAATACACTGTTACCACTGATTAGTAGAGTAGTGGTAATGCCTGACTTGTGCTTATTAAGAATCATTAAGTCTCTGATTTGTGGTTAGATGAGATACAGATAGAAGGCAATGTTTTGTCTTATGCATTTCAGAGCTATGGTAAAAATGATCATTATAAAAGCTGAGGAGTGGTTGGTGCTTGTTAACTAGCACTGAAGCTCTGAAGGAAGATAACAATGGATTTAGGTTAGCTAGTAAAAGCCTAAGGCATGGTGCAGAAGCCAAAAATGTATGGCTGCCTTTTATAAGACCTACACTGTATAATTTGTGGGGACACATATTTTGAAAATTACAACCACCATTTGATTATGGAAGTAAAATAGAAACAAAAACATGAATTCCCTATCCCAGCAAATTCCCTGAAACTTCACATGGTATATCTGGGTCAATATGCCTGAAAACATTCAACCCCCAGAGTGTCAGGAATGCTTTGACTGGACCAACATACCCCCCTCCGTACAGGAGAGTAGTGTCCCTGCACCGGAAGGCCATATTTTCAAGCACATTTGAGGTGAGTGCTTTATAAGATGATGCTTAATTCCTGTAAGGCCTGCTCCCCACTGCCCTGATGGTCTTTAGACCAGGAACTAAGGACAAGGCTCAGGACAGCCCTCTGGAGACAGGCTGACTGTGTTATGGGAAGAAAGAGCTTACCAATAAAAAGTTTAAGGATCTGTCTAACATTCTGCAGTGGCACTGGAATAATATGCCTGACAGTGTGTCTTGAGGGTTCTGGACTTGAGCTGGAAGAGCATTATATGAGGGAGATTTATTGATATGGGGACAGTCTTCTGTGCCTCTGGATTTAATATCTTGGCAAGGACACCTGGAACCAGTCCTAATATGCTGCTTGGACAGCTCCTTGAAGTTTGGATAAAAATGATGGCCTACAATAAAAAGTAGACATGCCTGGGTTTCCTTGGCAGAGGACTGTGGATGGAATTAGAAGGTTCTGAGTACTGAAACATGCAAGGAGGGATTTAACATGTCAGACCTGAGAACCCATCAGCTAGTACACTCCCCGGGAAGTCTAAAGTATAGCAAAAGAAAATATTCCTGGGCAGGAGCATCCACACGGCCCTCTTAGGGTGGCTCTTACTTGCTGCTTTTGGCTCCACAGAGATGATTGAGATAATAGGATTCTGGAAACTCAGAGACTACGTAGCAGCACTTAGCCATCAGTGCACAATGGGTATAGTCAAGGGGCTGTTTGTAATTACAGCCTTCAGACTCTCAAACGGGAACTAGGACAGGCTACGTAATTTGCAGGGCCCACAGAGAAATGAAAATGCAGGAAATTTGTTTTAAAATATTTAAGACATGAAGATTTCATTAGCAGAAAGAGACACCAAACCGAGCACACAAGTTACCCACCCACGGACCCCACTCTGACATAGACTGGCTATGATCATAGGCCACGGTGCTTCCAAGCAAGTAATCCACAGACCCGTTGCTGTGCATCGATATATAACTATATAATAAATAAATGGGAGTGGGCAGGAAGACTAATAACAACTACTCTATTGGGAACGTGGTAATCTTTACCCGACTGTGACACTCAAGTACGCCACACAGGACTGGAAGCGGAACCCATTTGAGCAAGTGCCAACAAAGCCACACACTAAGCAGAGAATGAGGAATGACTCATACTGGAGACCTAATGCTTTTGAAATTAAAGCTTTAACAGGGTGTAGGCATAATATAATGCTAAAACAACATTTGTGTTGAAGGAGAAAGCCAAACCATAGTGACAGTCTCAGAAGGCAACTGTGTGTTTCTGAAAGTGGCTTCTGATACACTGATGCATCCACACATCCCAAGATAGATTATATCTTTTTTTTTTGGTACCAGGGATCAAACTCAGGACCTTGCACTTGTGTGACAGGTGGCAGCACCTCTCATCTAAATGGATACATATTGAGGATATACTCTTAAGTGAAATAAATAAATCACAGATGTGTAAATACCGAATAGTTTCTCTGATGTGAATAAACTGTAATAGTACATAAGATCCTAATGAGATAACTGACATTGTGAAATGGGAAGAAAAGGGCTAAAGGTGTAGGGGAAGTGGGAAGGGTAGGCGAAGGTAATAAGAGAAAAAAATATGAGAAAATGAAAATAAAGTGTTTATAAAGGGGGAGGGGAGGAGGGGGTGAAGGGAGGGTAGGAACAAGGGGAAAAATGAGAACCAAGACCTGTCATGTAAAGGTACAGGATCCCAGTAATGAATGTAACTGTATCATTTACCTAGAATGTACCAATAAACTCAATAAAAAGAAAAAAAAGAAATCCCCGGACCAGGTTAAGTCCCATTTTGAAAAGCCTAAGAAAGCTATTCTCTGAATTACTGTTATTTTAAATCTGAAAGTGATGGCTCTTGTTGTTTAAATGTTACATGAAGAATGGATTGCACGTCATTCTGGGTTTCTTGTAGAGTTTCACGAATTCCTGGAAAGACATGGGCTCCCTCCCAGTCTCTCCTTTTACCCAAGTGAGCTCTGCCTCATAGACACGGTCGTCATCGTCATCGTGGTCTACGCCCATTCTCCCTTCCCACTCTTGCTTCACATCTCTCTGTCCCCTCTTGTTTCCTCCCAGTGTTCCTGCTGCGTGAATGTCTTCCATTCTTTGTGAAATCCTTCCTGTCTTTCCTGATCCTCAGACATGCCCTTGCCTCCTTTTGAACTATGTGACCTCCCTGTCCTCCCCACCCTTTCTCCCACCTCCTTGTTAGCCATCGTTAGTTACCAGACTTAACCTTGGATTAATTTAGATTTTATCTATCTTCGTATTCTGGGCTCACTTGCTTTCATCACTGAGTTCTGGATACAAGATAATCTTATTTTTGTGGAAACAATTTTATATTTTTATCCTACTTAAATAGAATTCCAAATTTTATTTTCGATCTGTTTTATTCAATCCTGTACAGGAGCTATTTTGAGAACCAGTAAAGCAGGAGAGTTAGAAAGTTAACAGGTTCTTAGGATGCTACCTTCTTTGATTTGCTGAAGTTCTTTATCTTCAAACTATCGAAATCCCTTTTCTATCTTTTATGTATGAATTAGAATAGGTTTAAGTGCAGAAAAATAAATGTATCGCAGGGAATTTTAAACTACCTCTTTAAAGGATTGCTTTGGCTAGTAATATTTATAATTCCTACAGAACTTTACCCTATTAGCCACTTCTATCTCTATGAATTCAAATGTCATTTTTCCTAATGGAAGAAAAAGTAGCTAGGAAAAAAAAATAACATGGAAGATGTTTTTTTTTTTTCTTGCCAGTATATTTATTGAGAACAATACAAATCACTGGAATTGCAGGCAAAAACCCCTAGTTTTGTTCAACTTAATTTCAGGATGTTCCTGGTATATTAACTCAGTATAACTAGAATCAAGACAGTGGTGGCCTGGGATGAACAAAAAGTGCGTGTGTGTGTGTGTGTGTGTGTGTGTGTGTGTGTGTGTGTGAGAGAGCATATGTATAGTCACGTGCATGTGTATGTGTGTGAAAGTCCTCTGCACACTTCCTTTGTAGTGGTGGTTTGGGTAAGCATGTTTATTTGGCAGTGAAAATTGGTATAAAGGATTCCTGTTGAGGAGATGTCTTTGCCCTTTATTTTTCTGTAACATTTGTTCCTTCAGTAGTAATTTGTAAAAGGTGATTTGCCCTGAATGTGGAATGGCATGTGTTCTGGATCATTCTGCAAGCCCCTGCAAAATCCCTACTTACTTGGGAAACAGAGTGAAAACTGGACAATACATGTGAGCAGCAACAAAATACCACTCAAAATAAAAATTCAAGTTAAAGCGGCCATCTATTCCTTGGGTTCACCACGGACAAGGAATCATATGCCAAGAATGTTCCTCCTTCTGCTGCAGTTACTGGCTTAAGTGAATTCAGGCACCTCACTTAACCTCCATGACCCCATTCGCTCTTTCTGCCAACTGATGACACCAGTCGTGAGTTTCCTTGCAGTAATGTGACAATTATCTGATTAATGACATTAAAATCTCTAAAGACTGAATGCGAGGAACTGCTGAATAAGATGGTAAATAGGGAGAAAATGGAAGGAAAGGGTCTATAGCCTCAAATGGAAAAATTATTAAAGGTTACTTTGAGAGGCACCGCGAGACAGCACCTAACAGTGTCTAATTGCTGAGTGCCTGATCTTATCCCTCAGAGCATGGCCTGAGCTTTTATGGTGCGCGAAGCACGGTCCTCGACACCTGCATCATGGAGAGGCGGCTCTCATAGTTGAGTTCCCAATCACGGCAGATTCTGAACTTTCCCCTCAGAAGTTGTTTTCATTTCATAGAAACCTCTGGGGAGGGGGGAACTGAACTAGAGGTATTTTTTCCTGTGCAAAGATAGAACACCAAGTTATTCTCCTTCCCTCCAGAGCAAATCTCCCCTGTCCTTCTCTCAAGAGAGGCTTTACCTCTGTAGTTCCCTGTAGTTCAAAGGCAGAAATGGGACATAATGGGATTTGGCTGAAGGGTTATAATCCTAAGAATTCCAAAACTTTTCATGGAAGGGCCATTTCTAAAGAGAGCTTTTATCCATTGGCAATTTCAGCTGAGAGCTATTCAGTAGGACTCAGGAGGCGCCACATAAAGGCTTTAAAATGCCCTGGTCTGCCACAATCCCTGTGCAAGGGTAGTGACAGAGGCACGATGTGGTGTGCTTAGCACATTTACGATAGCATTTATGTGGAGGAGAAAGAGCCTAGAGGTACTGTGGGAGGAATAGGAAGGCTATTTTTGTGGCCAAAATCTACGCTCAGGGCAGCTAATCCCCCTTCTCTACTGACAGGAAGAGGCTTAGTATTTACTATTAGTGAAGGTCAGTTACAACAGAATATCATTTTGGGTCAGGGGTTATATTCATCCAGATGGGCAGTATGACAGAGAGGAAGAGGTACTATGACTCAAGTGTCAGCAAAGAAGTGATCACACAACACACACACGCACACACTCACACGTATGTACTAACCCTCATGCCTCACAATCTCATCATTTCCCATTTTAAGGGAACAATGAGAAGAGTCCCCTTTCCGTGGAAAAAAATACTGAATGTGTCCACAGAGGTTCTACATTTTGCTCTTGGCTCCCATCCCTACCTCTGCCCTCCTGGCCATAACCTAGCTTCTCTGCCAGATATTATTTAAAATGAGTAGGGAGGCTTCTGAGAAGTTTTTCCCATTAGAGTAAGAAAATGTTAATATACAACAGTAACTTTTAGAAATATCCCTGTGGTATCTAGTGAGTTATGTAGATTTCCATTACCCTAGGAGGGGGTAAGCATAATTTATTTCCATATAGTTCTAAACCCTTAGGATTGAGCCGTGAGGACTCCCTAAGTGCTTAGAGGAAAGGGAAATAAGGTTGCCCTGTGAGGATTAAATGACTTGACAACAACACTTAGCAAAATGTTTTCTAGTTCCACAGGAACATACCAGAATATCACTTAATTAGTGACAATGACACATCCACAATCAATGTATCCTGCAAAGGGAGCAGCCATGAAAGTGGCTTTAAAAGATGCAGCTGCCTACACAATCCAGCAGACAGGGAGAGGTGAGGAGATCATGAACATACTAACAGTAGGTCACTAGACCTCCTAACATCTGATGAACTTTCCCAAGACCTTAACCACTCTCAGCTATGATCCTGGAGTTACGGAGCAGTCCTCTGATTTAATTTCTCTTCCCAGATACATAATAGAAGAACTGTGGCCCTCAACAAGGCATATGAGGACTTTAGCCCCCAGGACTAATAATACCCATTTTATAAACTAATAATTCTTCTTTTGGTCCACCTACCAGATTAAAATGATTTTTTTACAAGTTTTTTTTTCAAAGAGATTATATATTTCTGTATTTACTCATCAAATCCTGTTTCTAAACCTGTAAGATCAAGAACAATGGAAAATTCAAGGTCATGTACCCAAGAAGGATTTTTCAAGCATCCTAGTTATTGGACCCACATGAATGTTTTGTTCCATTTTACCTTCAGTAATTCCTAGTTTCTGAAGGTATGATGAAAAATCTCTAAAAATTGAAAGAGTTCTTATGTTTCCCCAATATATAGAGCTAATATTTGTTGTTTGGAAAGTTGACTCTTTTCCTGTGGGATGTATATATTTCTTTCAGCACCTGGTTCCGGCAATGCCAGAAATGATGCTACCTGGGCATTGCCACAGTTAAACAGGAACATCCAAGTTCTCTTTAACCAAGAATGTATGAAGACATACAACTGCACTTATTAAGTACAAATCATTTTCTTTAAAAATACATATTCTGCCGGATGAAGTGACACACACCTGCAATTCCATCACTCAGGAGGTGGAGGCAGGAGGATCTCTGTGAATTTGAGAGCAGCCTGGGCTACATGGTGAGTTCCAGGTCCATCTCAACTACATAGCGAGACCCTGTCTCAAAAAACAAAGTGAAACAAAAATCCATTTTCTTCATTTGTTTTTCAATAATATTTTTCATGTCCATGCCATGATGTGTCAATTCCTTGCTATTATTTGGACATACATTGGCAAACAAGGCAAAATCTCCCAGAATTTGCAGTTAATTACAAAAGGCAAGCATTTAGAGAGCAAGTCCAGAGATCATTCATGGCATAGCAAGCAGGTTAAGTTTTATGTAGAACGCAAACAAGGAACTGGTCAGAAAAGGAATGTCTGGCAGGTTAGCGTACAGATTTTAGCTCTAAAAGATATAGAGAGAAGAAACTGAGGACTCATTCAAGCATAGAGAAAAGAGCAGACAGAAAGCTCGAGGTCAAAGGGGCACAGTATGTTCCGATAACCTAAAAGAATCCAGAAAAAGGCTGAAAATAAGGACTGAAGTAAGAATGGAGCATTTGCCAGCAATGTGCACTTACATACCAGATGCCATTAGAGAATTTGTGTTTGCCTTTAACTGATGCCCATTAAAGGCTGCTATCACACCCCTAATTTCCAAACCTAAGGTTGATATTTCATGTTATTTTAACAGTATTAAGATGTCAGACCATTAAGACATGACTGGGTCGTGGAGGTTGTACCCTCCCAGGAGTGATTGTTGCCATTATAAAAGGGTGGCAGCTTCCTGTCTCTTGTCCATCCCCTTCTGCCTTCTACCTTAAGAGGACACAGCTTTCCCTTTCTCTGGAGGGTGCAGCAGGGAAGAGCCATCTTGAAAACAGAGACTGGGTCCTACCTGCAGGCACTATGATCTTGGGCTTCTCAGCCTCCAAGCTATATTGTGCTTTAATAAATCACTCAGTCTCCAGTACTCCGAATCAGGAGGACAAAGACATGGGCCTACTGTGAACAAGGAGGTGTTCAGGGTATTGGCTTGGTGGGAGGAAACAATCCATTTGGAAGTGAGAAAAAAATATGGCACATATTACATTTAAGCATTGTGGAGAGTAATAAAATAGATCAAGGAAACATGGAAGTAGGAGGGTTGGAATTTTATTTCTATTTACATAGGGTACAAAGTGATGGTTTTATTCGTGCTATTCAAGCAAAAACGAAGTTGGAGAGAACAAGCCAAGGAAATATCTATGGGAAGAGAGAGAAAGAGAGAGAGAGAGAGAGAGAGAGAGAGAGAGAGAGAGAGAGAGAGAAGGAAGCAAGTGCAAAGGCCTTGGGGTGAGAGGATATTGAAGTGCTTAAAGACAACGAGTCGGCCAGTATGGTTTAAATAATGAAGAAAAGACTAATGAGAGATGAAATCAGAGCCGGTGTGTAGGAAGGGTTCAGTCATGCGGAACTATCTAGGCCACAGCAAGACTCTTATTTCGAGCAAATTAAGATTTTAGTAGGTAGAGGAGAACTGTGCTGTAATTCCCATTTGAATAGCTCATTCTAAGTTTTAATCGAGCAAGATAGGGTGAGGGGAGGGAACAGGACAGGGGAGAGAACTGGCAAGGAGACCACTGGAGAGGTTATTATCTTTAACCTGAAAAATAACAAAATAATTTAAGAATTTTAAGTCCAGGAATAATACTTTATTAAAGTAACATAATATCATAATATATATTCTAATTAGGAGATTCGGTTTAGCAATTAATTAGAAATACAAACACTTCAGCAAAATTAAGTATTTTCCTACCTTACATTTTAGCTTTGATTTATTTATTTCTTGTTTTCTGTAACTTGGAGCTATTTGGCCTTGATACATCTTCTGACTCTTGTCTGATGTTGGAAGGAACTGGACTAATTTTAGCTCTAATTACTCTACTAAGTAAACATTCGCACTTTGTTTTTCCAGTTTCGAAATCCCTGAGGCTTGCTATCTGTAAGCCTGGAGCCCTCAAAATATCTGCCTTTGAGCACCTACTCATCAGTACTGGCAAGAAGTGAAACGTCACTCATCCTGGGATTTCCTGCTCCCTCCATGCGACTGAATAAAATTTGAACAATGTTGATGCTACTGGAGAATGGAGACATTTCCATTGCGTCCTGGCCACTCGGCTGGAGTTCGCATGGACAGTTTGCATGGAGATATCTCAAATGGCATCCACTTGCACAGTGTTAACTCAGCCATGGAGACCTTTCAGCTCGGCAAGCCAAGCTTCTCCTAGGTAGACCAGGAAGCTGCTCGCTTATCTGTGATCCTGCCATTTCACTGGCGCTATTCTCAAGGAGTTCCGATCTCAGACAACTTCAAAACTGGCAAACTGCAGCCTTCATGGTTAGAAAACTAACAATATACCAGGTGAAGTTATACCTCTAGAAAGTCATATTAGTACCTCTGGGTTTAGATGCCTCTGAACTAGCCGGAGTGTACTCTCCAGTGTGGTTTGAGAGTGGATTCATGCCAAATCCCATTCATTTCTCCAGTCTACTCAGCCAAGCGGTGTGCTGCACAAAAGATTCCGACATGCCCACCCCTCTGTGGACATCTAAATTACTTGTTCAGAGTGTTTTATTTGAAATCTGGACCCAGGATGGAAGCTCACTGACATTCTCACTACTCCCCCAGCAGAGAAATCATGTCAAGATCTCAGTGCCGATGCACTGCTATCTTCAGAACATTCTCTTTGCACGCATACTTACATGTGCTCTTTCTCGCTGAGGAATCGAGCTTATAAGACAGTACTGCCCATCACTCATTCTACTTTCCACCCCATGTAGCAATAACATTTCTTCCTCTATCTGCCATAATCCTGGAAAATGGAATATTCTTATTCAAGAAAGGACTCATGCACAAACATACACCTTAATGATAGACCTCAACATTACACCATGTTACATTAGCATGAGTAAAGTGATCCTTACTCTGTGACATGTCTTCTCTTCCTTATTCTTTACAGCTAAGCTGAAAGAATCCAGAAGGCTTTTCTTCTGATGCATTTCTGAAGATTTCAGGTTACTTGGCACCCAAGGTCTGTGAAATGCCCTCTGAGTTCTCATTTCAGTAGAGAGAAAGTTTTCCTTGGCAACTATCGATCTTCATTGCAACAGGAACTCTTATGACGAATGCCTTATCCCATCTTTTTTATTTTTTACATGGTTTTGTTGATTCCCAACAATTTTAGATCTGGATCATCAGTAAAATACTTCTGTAAGTTCATGCCTTTTAATTTTCAGAAGATAAATTTTGAAGCATCTCAATTGACATATTTTTAGGAAGATATGTGAAAGGTCCTTTTCTCAGAACCAATCAAAGAAGTATTTTAAATCCACTCAGAAAAAGGATCTCTAGGCTACCCCAAATAAAGACTGATGGGAAAAAAGCAGGCATCGAGATGAAGGGAGAAGAATTTCAGTCATGCAAAGAATGTATCTCAATTTTCTACCACTAACATTGAAGGTAGAAGCAGTTCTCACTTGTGTCAGTGGGCTTCCCGTTGCTATGACCAAATATCTGAGAAAAGCAACCTAAAGGAGGAAAGGTTTGTTTCGGCTCGCAGTTTCAGAGGATTCAGCCCATGATCATGTTGCCTTTTGGCCTATGATAGAATATTGTGGCAGGAAGCAGCAGGAAAAGGAGGAGAGCTCTGTTCTCCTTATGATGGGCAGAAAGCAAATAAAGAAGAGGCCAGTGTCCCAGTACTCTCTTCCACTAGGCCCTTAAAGTTTCCACTATCTTCCATTACCACCACAGGTTGGTGACCACATCATGAACATGTGGCCCTTGGGGAATTTTATTAATTTTGGTAAATAGTTGGCTTCCTTGTGACATTTTCATATATGCCTATAATATACTGTAATTATATTCACATGCCTACACTGTAACACAGCTCTCACTGGGCTTGTGAATTCTTTGAGTTCCTTGGACTTCACAAATAAATGTCAACCTAACCTCAGTTTGACTGATTGTTATAGCTCTTCTGTAATCAATTAACAAAACTATATTCCAAGCCTTTCTTCTATTTGATACTTGATTTTATTAAAGATGTGTGTTAGATTTGCTGAAAATTTGAATTTTTTTTTAGTCTGCCTCATTTTTCCTTGGATCATTTTTTTTTCAGCTTTGAGTTTATTGGTACATTTTAGGGATACAGTACAGTTACATTCATTGTTGGGATCTTGTACCTCTACATGACAAGTCTTGATTCTCATTTTTTCCCCTTACCTCTATCCTCCCTTCATTTTGTATCCTATCAAATTTCTATTATAAACCTATGGCTCAACCTTTCTCCATTGTTGGTGGGAGTGCAGACTGGTGCAACCACTATGGAAATCAATATGGAGATACCTCAAAGAACTAGGATTAGAGGTTCCATTTGACCCAGCCATCCCTCTGTTGGGTATCTTTCCAAAAGAATTAAAAGAATCATACCACAGTGATATATGCACACCCATGTTTATAACGGCACAATTTGTAATAGTTAAAACTTGGAAACAGCCCATCTGCCCATCAGTTGGAAACTGGATAAAGAAGATGTGGTTTTTCTATAAAATGGAATACTATTCAGCCATAAAGAATGAGAAAGTAGATTCATTCATAGGTAAATGGGTACATTTTGAGGATATACTCCTAAGTGAAATAAATAAGTCACACATATGCGAATACCAAATAGTTTCTCTAGTGTGAAAAACTAAAATAGTACTCAAGATCCTAATGGGACAATTAGCAACATGAAATAGGAAGAAAAGGCCCAAAGGTGTAGGGACAGTGAGTGGGAGGGTGGGGACAAGGGGAAAAAATGAGAACCAAGACCTGTCATGTAAAGGTACAAGATCCTAGTAATGAATGTAACTGTACTGTCTACCTAGAATGTACCAATAAATTCAATTAAAAAAAAACAACAAAAACCTATGGCTCAGTAGCTTGGTATTTTGGCAGTGAAAATGATCAAGAGTAAATATCCCACCTGCACTTAATTGCAGTGGGATTGACAAAAGCAGTGTTTCCCATGTCACACACTCTTTTTTTTTTTCCCCAGGTGAGGAGCATTTTCATCAAGTTTCAAGTATTTTTTTTTTTAAGTATCTCTTCCTTTCTCATTATTTAGTAGACTTTGACTAAATTTTTACCATGTTAATCATTATGTCAGGTATTGTGCATACAACAATAAATAGTCTCTAACTTGATTATAATTTAGACTTCAATAGGTAAGAAACATGGAATACACATCTTTTTAAAATGTTAAATTGGAATTTTAATATATGCTGTCAAAAAGAGTTCAGTTGTATCCTTGGGTCTTATAACAAGGTATTTGAAGACTTTGTAAGATTGGATAAGAAGCAGTGAAAGTAAAGGTGGGAAATTACTGAAGATTTTAAGCAGGCTGAAAAAGTATAACCTAGGTAGATCTCATTTCTGAGAACACAAAGAGATAGGATGTGAAGGGCAGAGTGTGTTTTCCTTTTGGAATAAACTTCTAGGAAGCACAGACCAACTTTTCAGTCCAAATTTCTCCAGATCTCAGCCTACATTTGTTGTCATTGATTTCAATTGATAAATTGTCCCTGGTTCTATATCAACTTTCTCTTAATTTCCCATTCATTCATTTTCCTCAGTCAGCATTTTTGGGCACATATCTTTGTAATTCATAAAATTTGGGGGCCATGAGGTAAAGCATCGACCATAAATGAATGAAAAAAATACACCCTATTTCCAAAAAATTTTGCAATATATTTGTAGTTAAAGAAAAGGTAGAGAAGGAATAAATTTCTTTGAAATGCAGAAAATGTGTCTTCACAGATTAATTCACAATTACGAAAATTACGTCCTTAAACAATAAAACTGAAATAGTCCAGAGCATTGTCTCTTCTAGAAAATTCAGTTATGCTTTTTCAACATAGATGGATCATCTCTCAGTTTTTCTCTTTGGTTTCTCTTAATCTTTGGTCTCTTGTTCTTTTATGTTATTTTTTGCTTGCTGTTAAGCAGTAAAATCCTTGAGAAAGTGCTTCTGTCTTTTACTTGTTTATTTTTCTCTGGCCCTGTAGCCCTTCATAGCATTTAATACATTACTAAGGTCATACTATTAGTTGATAATAAGATTATTGTTAAACAATTTATTGTTATGCACAACTCCAGTTCCTTCTCTTAATTTAATCTGTTGTCAGTAGATCTGGTCTTTGGCTTTCCAAGCAGGAATCAGCATATGAAACTGATAATTATAATTATTTAAAATTATTATTTCTTTTGTGCTTTCTTTCCACTCCCTTTATTTTAGTAACTAAAGAGAGCTAATGTTTTTTGCAATAAAATGCTGATGAGCATCACTTGACATATAAATGTGAGAATAAAGGAGCAAATATTGCTTCATATTGGAGGGGTTTCCCCTACTATTTTCTGCTTATTTAAAAATTGTGTATCAGTGGTGTTCACAATTTGAAACATCTAGGCAAGTTTTCCTTTCAGAGGTTAGGCCCATTTTGACTGCGAGGTCTGATACAAGGCCACCTTTGAAGAAATTAATGAAAGGCACCCAGAGGAGACTGCAGAGGAGGGAAAACAGGCAGCAGCTCTGGAGGTGGCGGCTTCCCCTTCAGGCCAGTAAAAACACTGAGCACCAGGGGAAAGGGCTGGAGAGAACTGGCCAGCTCAGAAGGCTTTTTTTTTTTCTTCTCCTGAAAGCAGCATTAACCTTGTAAAAGATCTACTTTTGTCTTGTTAACCTGGCTTTGAAGAGGAACGACCCTGGGAGAAAAACAATAGCAGCAGCCAGTGTGAAAGGAAATGAAGTCCTGTGAGCCTTTTTACCATCTTCAGAGTCTGGTTTGGAGCAATACTTAGGCTTAGTAAGGAGCGATGCAAAGGGTCCTCTCACTCCTGTCTAACCCCGAGCTGAGACTTGAGTTCTCTTACTCCCTGTGAAGGGCCTTTCTGTCTTCCTTCCTCAGCTGCAAGGCATTTTTGTTGTTCTTCGTTCTTAGAATCATTTTCTTGCTTCCTTCTTGCAGCTGAATGTCTTCAGTTCTTCTGTTTCTGCGAACCTGCTGTCGGAGGCTGCCACCTGGCTCGTCCTCACAGTGCAGCAGCTTGCTGAGCTGGTGGCTGTACACTGAGGGCTGCGGGCCAAAGCAGCATCGTGTACCCGGCCTCTAGTTGCCCTGTCACTTTGCGCTGAGACAGGCAGCTGAACTGTGGCTCTTGCTACATTCTCATTAATAGTTAGAAATCCTTGGCTGAAGTTTAAAATCTGACCTTTCGTTACCTGAAAATACATTTTGAATCGTAATCCATCAGTATCGTGGTCTTTTGATTTAAACTGGGGGATTTGCGTGTAGCATTTGGAACTCTCATCATCTTCGAGTTTTCTTATTAACCTGTCCACATTTATGTAATGCATGTGTAAATATATATTATAAATATTAAGTGTGTGTATAAAATAAACAGGCTACGAAAAGGATCAGAGTCAGCACTGGTGAAGGACTCTTTTGGTCTCTTATTATGACTATCACTTCCCATGTACAACCGTTGCTGTGACTGTAACATCATGGTTTGGGGGGGGGTTACATTTATATCAATGTCTGGCTCCTTCTGTTCAACATCAACTTTGTGTGATTGGAACACAATTTCATAGCAGCTATAGATTGGCTGCTTTAATTATTATGTCTAACATCTCTCAATATATTCACAGATCATCATTTATTAGCATCATGGGAACTTGTTATTCTTGAACACCTATCTATGAGGTGTTAGAATCTCTGGGCGTGAGGCATAGCAATCCGTATTTGAACACGTTGGGCTCAGAAAGCAGTATGGTGCTTTGCCATAGAGTCCTTTAAACCAAAGATCACCAACAGGGCCTCAGAAGGTCTCTCTTTGACCTTCTCTTGTCTCCCTCTTCTTACTGTCTCCCAAGAGACTCCTAAGGGAGATCACGGAAACTAGAAGTATTAACTGTAAACTTTTCTGCCTTCCTGGGTAAGGCCATTCCACAGAGAACATTTCCATCATCTCTCCTCTGCTATGAAATCATAAGACCTTCCTTCCAAAGGGGTCCTACCCACACCTGAACGAAGGAGTGTGACACAGAGCGACTGAGAACCTGAGCGTGACTTGCCGGGTTTCCCTTCTCATAATCCATTCCGATTACATCATACCTTGGTCCCACTCATATTTCTGCCTGGTTGCCCATGTGTCTTTGAATCTAAGCATACAAGCAGAGTTTTCTCTGAGTCTTTGTAACTTATTGTCTGAAGGTTCTCACCTTATGTAAAACTGTGACTAATAAATCTGATATGCTTTTCTCTTACTCACCTGTCTTTCTTTGTGGTAGTAACATTCGAGACTCTTTTAATGGGGACAAAAGGGATTGCACCTTCCTACCCATCCGGATGATTCTAATGCTCACTGATTTTCAGAAACTCTTCTGTGTAGTACCGTGTGCTCTGAATTTTCTGTGATGTATTTATCATTCTACTGCTGATATTTGTAGTGTTTTTAACACTAAGGAAAGGATGAAGAACTATGAATATTCTAGTACTATCTTTTTGTGGGTCATGAAAATGCATTTTCCATGAGTGTTTACCTAAGAGTCTCACTTTTAGCTTTGTCTTAGTAACTTTCTCCTTGCTGGGATACATGCAGGATACCCACAACTTGAAGGTGGAGGTGCTCATTTTGGCTCACATTTTAATCCATATTTAGCTGGCTCCGTAGCCAATGGCATTACAGAGGGGCAGGGAGAGGAAAGCCGCTCACAGCATAGCGATCAGTGAAGGGAGGAGCTGAGAAGGGTGAATACACTTCTGGTCCTGTCCCCCATCGATCTGCCTCTTCTGACCATGCGTTGCTCCTAACAGCAGGCCAACTATTGTGTCGTCATAGTTCAATGACCTTTCCAAACCTCCCCTGTGAGTTCCTAAGGCTTTGAGGGACATCCAGATAGAAACCATGACAGTAATACGGTAGATATCTCCATAAGCTTCTAGGGGTTTACACGAATGTGTACTCCCTGGCAGGTATCAGATTTACAGTTTCTTAGTATCCTCACCAAAACGTACACTTGCCATTCAACTTACTTTTTAGCCGTTCTGATAAAGGGCAGCAGTATCTTGTTGGTGTTTAAATATGCATTTTTCTAATGATCAGCGAGTCTGAGCGCCCCGTTCTTATTCATTTGCCAATTATGCATCTTCTTTGTGGAAATGTACATGCGAATCTTTTCTCATTTTTCTATTAAGTGATCGACTTTTCGGTCATTGATTTTTATATAAAAGTCTTTGTCACAAATATCTTTTCTGACTTTGTGGGATACAAGGCAATTATAGTTTTGATAACAAACCTTCCCAGTGTGTGTGTGGACTAAAAGCTTGCTTTGTAACTAATATATTTTTTCAACATAATTCCCATTTCTTGATTGTCCACCAACTTCTTTCTTAATGTGACACTACTGGGTGGGATAGCAGAGTTTTATTGGATTATATATACAGTTGAGGTGATGTGGACTAAAACATACACACACACACACACGCCACACACGCAAAGCTATGAGCAGTATTTGGGACAGGTCAGTATCTTAGCATGAACTTAAATTTCTCTAATGCTTAGGGATGTGTGTCCTCACTTTTCTGCATTTCAAAGTCACTATGCCATTTCCTTTACATACAGTTAGTTCATAGGAGACTGTCAAGTAGCCCAATAACAGTATGGGTGACAGAGAAGGCATAAGAAATCTGTGCATAGTTTATTCAATAAACAGAGCAGGAGCAATTGTTTGACTACTTAGATAAAATTTCATTCAAATTATGAATCTAAACCACTCATGAAAATAAGTTCACAGGGGAGCCATAATTATATATAAAATGCTGACCAAAAAGAAAGAACAGATGATAATTGCGAATAAATTTTTATATCACAACTTGAAAAATTTCAATTTCCAAAAGCAAACCATATTAAACTTTGGAAATCAAGCTGAAAAAATATTTTTAAGAAATATAACTCGGAGTTCATATTTGCAATATATAAAGGTCATGAACAACCAAGAAAAGTCTTCAATACTCAATTTAAAATGTACAAAAAGTATATTTACAATGATGTTCACTTGGCTATTATATTAATAGCTATTTTAAAAATAAAAATGAGAAGGCCGGGGATTTAGCTCAGTGGTTCTGCCCCCTGCCTCGCTAGCATGAGGTCCTGTGTTCGATCCCCAGTATCAATCAATCAATAAATAAGTAAAATATAAATGGAAACAAGAAAGGAAAAATTCAAAAGCATATATCATTAAAAATTATTTCCAGCCCTTTTAAAAATCACATTTGCAATATTGTGGATGGTCCACTTTAGATTTGGAGTCAGTGATAGCTTAACTTGAGAAAAGAACTCATGGAGAAGCAAACTTCCAATTTCTGTTGCAGCGAGACATAAACCAAGGAAAGCAGAGAGGATCAAGTTACAGGATACTATAGCAGGAGAGCAAGCAATGAAAAAGGAAGAGGGTTTGGGATCCTAGTGACAGCCCCAGAAGATGACTTTTCAGGAGGTGAAAAAAGAACCAGAGTGAATAATAGCAATGAGAGAGGAAATAGAAGAGCAGATCAGAGGAAAATGAAATTAGAAATGGAGAATAGAAAGAAGCCCACACAGTTAAAAACCATTTACTGTATTCAAAAATGACCCAGGAACCATGGTTAGGGTTAGGCTGACAGAGATGAATGAACGCAGTATATTCCTGCCTTCATGAAGCTTAGACAGGTTAGCTGCTAATTTGAATAAAATGCTGTTGAAGTGGTTATAATGTCTGCATCTTGAGTAGGATTTTATTAAATTTGCCTGAGGCTCTTCTACCTAGCCCCCTGGGAAAGCAAGCTGTTCCTGCTCTCTCTCTCTCTCTCTCTCTCTCTCTCTCTCTGCTATTTCAATTCATCCTAACTGGTGCTTACGATGATCATCCTGACTCATTAGAAACAGTGAAATTAAATTAGTGCATTCTGATAAAGATGCCAGAGATGCAAAGGATATATTTCAGAAAGATTGGTATCAAAATTGATTTTTAAAATAATTCTGGCTCTCATAGAGTTAATCTGCAGCAATATATATCCAAGTCAATGGAGAGCTCTGCAAAGCTGAAATTAGACTGTGTTCATTGCTTCAGCACACAGGGTTCATTGGAACATGAGCTGCTTATCCTGCTCCCTTTGAGGGTTAGACCAAAAAGCTATGAATGGTCTTGGGAGAAACTGCACCTGTTTAATTTTATAGTCTCCAAAAATCCTAAATGGCAGCCACTTTATGAAATGTGAAGCAGAGGTGAGGATACATACCTGATACTGGAGAGATCTAAATTTCTGCTGTTTCTGTGAACAATTACCATCATTTAGATTGTTTCTTGCTTGAATCATCGACATAATTATCTCCCAGCTCCGTTCGGTTTTTAATCTCTCACCATAGTTTATTATTGTTCTTACCTGAAGCGATAATAATTGTGAACCTCCTTTACTTTTTGAGAAATAAAAATTTTGTTTTTGTAAAACACTATATTTCGAGATGTCTCCCAAAGCATTACTTTCCTTCTGGTATTAGGAACAGCATTCATAAAAGAAATCGGAATGTATACTGGCTGGAAAAAAAAAAGTTTTCTGCTTCATGTAACTGATGCTCTGGGAAATTTCATAACAAATATTCACCCATTGTTTTTGTAGTAATCATTGCATCGTGAAATTAAAACAGACTCAGTCCTAAGCATTTTTAAAACAATTACCCAGCAGTGAAATTACGGAATATTTTCTTCTAAAAGCAGTTTGTATCATACATGCTTTGATGTGAAAAATGGCTGACCTTTTTTATTCAGTTCAGCAGCAACATTCATTAAACTTGCTTTTTAATTTCTTCCACTGGTGCACGCAAAATGCAAGACCGTGCTGAAGGTTTAGGGTGTGAGGATGTGTACAGGATTCCTTTTGATGGAGAACAGAGCTGACCCTTCTACTCACCCAGCTTTCCCCTTTTGTGCTTGTGTGTTCCAAGCAGCCTTTCAGAACAGAGTCCCAAATTGCAACGACATCCCAAATCGCAGGATTAATGTGTCTACGAACAGACCTCTTATGCCTCCAAAATGAAGTACTCCTTGCTAATTTCTCTTCAAGACACTAGCTTAATTGCATTTTAAACAAATGGGCTGCTTTGCTGGCCAACTTTTAAATGAGATAACAGCAATGTTCACTCTCCAGCAGTGATGAGTGCCTTGCAGTAGATTCAAAAACTCTGTTCAATAACAGGTTTAATCTCACACCAGCAGATTTACTGCAGAATAAACTGCCACTGAGCTCATAATTAGTAAAACAACACACAAAAATCCAGCCTACTAAATATTATTTTCCAAAGCAGCAGGCAATATTTTAGTGGAAAATTTCAGTCCTGTTCTTTGTGTGTTTTATTGATTTTATGTATGATATTGGGAATTCATGCTATGATTTAAGATAATGTTCTTTATCGATCACGTAAGCAATTGTTTAGCTATCCAGCAACAAAAAGGATGCTCCCATTCACAGAATATGGGCCATACACAGCTGGGAGACTACAGTGCTATTCGCTTTAATGTTTATCCTCCCCCGCTCTTTTTTTCCCCCTGAAACATAGTCTGCTGGAAAACAACAGCAAAAAAAAAAAAAAAAAAAAAAAAAAAACGTTCTTTTTTTGAAAACAAGCCACAAAA
>NW_022900945.1:16438759-16452763 GCF_012274545.1 Fukomys damarensis | reverse complement strand
GTGCGTGAAAAAAAAAAAAAAAAAAAAAAAAAAAAAAGAAAAGCGTTTGTTCTTTGGAAACAATCGTCTCATAATTTTCTTTGTTGCAGCTATTACTGGCCAATTGTGATTCAGTGAAAACCCTGTTCAACAAACAGATGTTAGAAAGTATATTCTCTGCTTGCTGCATCTAAACAGATATTAATGAGGTAATTCAAACTATTAAGAAAAAAGGAGTGCTTAGCATGTATTTATTGTTTCATATATGGGACTGTACCCTTTCAAAATTTCTCATTTATAGTACACAATAGTAAGATACGGTTATAATGATACACCAAGGGACACATTTTTCATAATTGTCTCAAATATTTGTGCAAACACTTATATTACATAATTCTAATAAAAGCTTGTCTGCAAACAAGGATGAACAAACACTTTTGGACAAAAGTGGAGGAAAGCCATTATAGGTGTTTTAAACACCTAATTTCGTCGTATATACCTATACAGATTTTTGAAAATCTTAGGGTTTCATGCATGTATAAATACAAATGAAGTGCGTGGTAGCCACAGAGCTATTAACAAATAGCCTCTGAAATCTTGAGCAATGTGCTACTCCTGACATTTTTCAAACAGAAATAAGTTGTCTTCAGTACAAGCACTAGCTCGCCTCCAATCACTCAAACATGTAGCAATAGTACATGAGGCTAGCTTTGTTTCTGGCATTAACCTTTTGATAATGAGTGCTACATCAAATGGAATTTGAGGAATCTAATGGTACTCCTGTGCCGTTTATTTTTTAAGACCCCCAAAGCAAATTAAACCTCAGTGAATTAGACATCATAGTCACAGACAATAGCAGTTTTAAGAAAGAACTTAAAAATACCAATTTACAAATAAAGCTTTTAACACCATGGATTTTTAAAGGGATGATTCAAAGAAAAATTTCAGATTTTTGTCTTTCTTTAAATTGTCCCTAATTAGCACTGATTGTAAAAATTAAAAGTTTAAAAAAAGGAAAGGAATGAAAGATAAGGAAATAAAGTGCTTCTTGTTCTATCTCAGACTAATTATCATGGTATTTCTAAATGGTAGATCCAAAGTATTTTAGAAGTGAGAGACCACAAGAATGACCCTATTCTCATAACTCACAGAGGAGGAAACTAATACTCTAAAGAGTAATGTGGTAAGCCCAAGGACACCTTCCTCATTTATGTCATCTATTATATAGGAGCATTGTTTATTCTTTTATCACATACCTAATAAGTTTCCTCATACATACTCTGTTCCAACAGATTTCAAAGTTGTTGCCCCCAACCATACTGCACTGCACAACCTCATCCAAAGTAAGGCCACCTGGTAGATCCTTGAAAACTGCCTGTGTCTATCCTCGTCATTTCAGTAGTAAACTAAATGCGGCTGGGGCCAGCAGTTTTCATGAGTAACTACTCTTTGTTCTTGTAAAGGTTATGTTATACCTGTAAAATCCACCCACTTCTAAACCTGCAGTTGGGTGTGCATTGCCAAACACTCGGTGACGCATTTCCGTAAAGACACACAGCATTGCTCTCACTGCAAAACTTTCCTTCCTGCCCCTTTGCTCTGCGGCTTCCCTCCCCACTGACCCCAGGAAATCACGGATCTGAGGTCTATCATTAAAGACAAGTTCTGCATCTTCTAGGACTTCATATAAGTGGAAGCACAATTTTATTTATTAGTTTGACTTGGCAACTGTTTATAGACTCACAGCCACCACAAGATGGGCACTGTTATCCCCATCTTACAGAGAGTAAAGCAGAAGCCTAGAAAAGTTAAATAAATAGGTTGCAGTCACACAGATGATAAATGATAGACCTAAAATTCTGGTCCATTAATATCTCCCCAGTCTGTGCCTTACCAGCACAATGCTTCATGACAACAGCGAGTAACAGCTAAGCTTTATTCTCTGTTTGCTCTTTTAAACACTTACTAATATTATCTCATTTGATCTTCAAAACAATTCTACAATGTAAGCAATATTTTTCTGTTGGCCTTGAAAACAAGGAAATGCAGACAGAGCAAGGCACAGATGGTAATAGCCTAGAACTTAAAATAAATTAGGTCTTAATTTCCAGAAATCTATCAGAGAGCCTCTTGTGCATATTAAGGTGCATATTAATCTTCCCACATACCTTCACACTGTATGACATTAGTGTTTAATATATATACTTTACATGCAAAAAGCATATATATATATATATATATATATATATAAACAAATAAGGTTATGTGGATTTTGTTAGAATTCACATTCTACAATAAGAAAAATAAAACTTAGAAGTTTACAAGAAAATAAATAGCATCAAAATTTACAAACCTTGTGAATGGGTTGCACGGTTTCCAAAGAGCACATATTTTTCACTCTGTTTTTCCACTCATTTCTGACCCTCTGCTGGGTATATTTACAACAGGTCTCTTCTAGTGTAACTCTCATATCAGCCCTTTGTTCTCACCACTTTTGCTTTTAGATAACTGCTAGGAAAGGACACGAGGTATATTCGTCATGGTGCTGTAGCTGGGGACACATTCTTTATGCTCAAACTCAGTTTAAGAATTAAGTGTGATGTTGGTTAATTTGAAAATCTTCACTGTGTAGGTGACACACTAAAGTGCCTATGATCACTAAAATAGGGCATAGAAAGAAATGTAAAACTAACCAAAGTCAGGTACAGTGGCTGCTTTTACTTGCCTAGAATTTTACGTACTGCACTATATTGAAGCTAAATCAACATCAGCTGTAAAATAGATTTGTTAAAGTGGGAAATCAATTCATGATTTGAAAACATAGAGATACATTACATTATCTCTAATTCTGATAATGACTCCGTAGTAATCAGTTTGGTTTTATAGATGAAGAAATCAGAGCTAAAAGAGAAAAAGCAACAAACACATAAACCCAAAATATGGATTGGGGTGGCTCTGGAGCTGGTCCCTCTGTGAGACTGGTGTCACTGTTTTCTGCACTGTCAGGTGGTTTTGCATGTCTGGGCACTGCACCTGAAAAAGAAGCTTTTCAGAATGTGTACATTCTAAGTGAAATGTATCACATTGCTAATCCAAATCACTGGGTATTTGAACTCTTGCACTTTTGAACTATTTTTAAATGAATATTATAATATAACATATAATTGACTTGTTTATAGTTACGCAGAGCCTCATATTATCCACTGTGAGGTTAGCTCACACACACCTTTTCTTCAGTTAGAAATGGTTAAATCAAGGGCCAGGGGTTTAGCTTAGTGGTTACACTGCCTACCTTGCAAGTGCAAGGACCTGAGTTGGATCCCCAGTATCCCCCCAAAAAATAAATAGATAAAAAAGAAAAAGAAATGGTTAAATCCAACTCTTTTTTCAGAAAGTGACTCTTTCATTACATTTAAATATGCAATGTCCTCACAGCCTCTTGTTTTGAGAGCACTAACCTCATCAACGGATTTATCCACTGGTGTCTTTATAGCTAATGGGCTTTTGAGTCACTGGGCCATGTAGACTAAAACTTCATCATTTGATGGCATTGTTGGTAAGTGACAGAGACAAGAGGTGAGGCCTGCCTAAGGGAAGCAGTTCCTCTCCTGACCTTTGGGAATCTATGTGACCCTCATGTACTTCCTCTCTGTCTACAAACCCTCTTCTGCTTTCTGTCTGTCAGGAAGTGATAAGCTTTCCTGTTCATACCTGTCCACCATGATATCCCTGCCTTGCCAAAGGCTTACAGCAATGGAGTCAGCTGACCATGGACTGAAACCTATGGAATCTGTGAGTTACAATGTCTTTCCTTCTTTCTCAGATATTTGGTTAATTTAATGAAGATGACTACCATGTCTGTCTTTCATGATGAACTAACTCCTAATTCATGATGACAATAAAGGAAGAACTGGATTGTATTTTTTTTTTAAAAATTCCCTTCAATATATTTTATTTTCACAGAGTACTGTTAAGAATAGTGTTAAAATAAATATCTAGTCAAACAATTGTATGAAATGAACAGTTTTACATAGTCCAAAACCCTTTTTAAGAAAACAAACTAAAGCAATGTAAATTTATAGCTCCCCAAAGACAATCCCCAAAGACAAAAGAAGAATTAAGTTCACATCATACTCAGAATTCTAAATTTGATCTTTCTTCTTTTAATTCAAGCCTCATTGTTACTTTTACATGTAGCAGGAAATACTCATCTGGCTCTTCTTTAACTGGACAGGATTTATTTCTGAGCTCACCACAATAACTTTTGTTCTGACCACAATAACTTTTGTTCTGTTGGTGAATTTTTTTTTTAATTTGCAAAATTATTTTGTTTTTTTTTTTTTTTTTTTTTTTTTTTTTTTTTTTTTTTTTTTTTTTTTTTTTTATTACTAGGGATCAAACTCAGGTCCTTGCGCTTGTGAGGCAGGTGGTGGAACCACTGAGCTACTGAGCTAAATCCCCAGCCTAAGATTAGATTTTCCAATGGGAATCCTTTTCATAGCAAGATAAAATTTTCTTTTGAAAAATATATTTGATTTTGTGAGAATAAACACCTTACTAGTAAGTATATAATGTTATTTTCTAGCAGGAATGAATATTTAGCATACAGGGAAGAGGATCACATTGTTGATTTATACTTTATTTTTGTTTTCAGAAACATATCAGTCGAAATTCTCATTTCTTCATAAACTTTGAAATGTATGGTGACACACCTTTTATTCTTAATTTTCCAGTTGTACATTTCACACACACAGACGCACACACACACACACCAAATAAAGCAAGAACAAAATTTTATTGGGTATTTCAAGTGGATTTCCTGAATCCTTTATGAATATAAAGCTGCTATATACATATGCAATCCTTAAAGATTAATAAAACATTTGAAAAGTCCTTGCTTCAACCCCACAAAACAGGAGAAGCCAGATTAGTTGTCAGCGCTGGCATCACGAAGCTACACAACTTGTACTATTGAACGGATCTACATCTAGAAGGGCCTTGTATATTTTTTAGTGCTCTGTTGTCATTGTTTAGAATTCCTTACTAATTATTTTAGCATAAGCCCCCACATATTTACTGGCCATTGGACTCTGTAATTATTTAACTAATTCAATTGGTGATCTCCATTATAATAAATAGAATGATTTCTTTCCCTGTTCCACACTAGAAAGACAGCTAACAAAGAACCAAGGAAAAGGGGGCTAGGGAATGTCAACAATTCTTATGTCTTAGTTTCATTAAAATGTTAATTTTTGAAACTTAGGTGTATTCATAATTACTATAAACCCCCAAATACAAGTCATTTTCTCCACCTAACAATTCATATCCTAAAAAGGAGGAATTGTCATACATTTGAAATCTTCCAAAGACTGTTATAATGTATGGTTTTTCAATTATTTTATTTTAAACATTAGCTTAGAATAACCTTGATCAGAGCTAATTTGGGAAATTTAGAGATTATAGAATCCATTAGAAAGGGATGATGCATTTAGTTATTTTTGGACAGATTACGTGACATTTGTTAAATGCTGGATCTTACTATAAAAGAAACAGCCATCTATAGATCATTTTTTAAAGTGAGTAGTACATTTTTACCTCTTAGTGACAATAAACATTTACCTTCAGGATACCGAACAAAATGCTAGAATGGCATATGAGATAAAATTTCTATTGACAGCTTAGTATATGGGTTCAAAATTACAAGAGATCACTGATATTACACATTATTTGAAGAGTTTCATAAAATTATTTCATAAATTTCAAATGTGTGGACATTTTATAAATTCCTATTATTTTATACAATATTTGAATTTAAATGTAGGTGATTGAATTAATCATTATTATAACTAGCCACTTGACCATCAGCATGCCTCAAATTTTATTTATATTCAAAATTGATATCTATGCCCCACAAATTATTCAGTTGGGAAAATGAAGAATGTCCATTCAGGTTTGCCTTATCTTTATATGTATATGATGATGGTAGGGGAAAGGTAATAAGGGAAAAGAAAAAAATATGAGAAAATGAAAAAATGGAAATAAAGTATTTGTAAATGGGGAGGGAAGGAGGGGTGAAGGGAGGGCAGGGACAAGTGGAAAAAATGAGAAGGAAGACCGGTCATGTAAAGGTACAAGATCCCAATAATGAATGTAACTGTACTGTGTACCTAAAATGCACTAATAAACTCAATAAAAAAATATAGGTATATGATGATCATTGCAGTCCTTTCAAAATCACATAACTAAAGTTAGGAGATTTTCCTGCTATTTTATGCTATTTGTTCCTTATACAATGTGGATGGTTCATTAGCATAGTTATTTGAAAGTTGAAAATATTCAGACATTCTCAGCTGAAAGGTTCTTTATAGCTACAGAATGACAAATTGAATTATTTTCATCTCTTTAGTCCAAATCCTGGGCTGTGAATCTCTCCAGGACAGCACTGCCGAGATTTATTACATGCACACATCTGTATTTTCCCCAAAGTCTCTCATTCCTACCTAAATGAAGAGAGAGTCTGATGGCCTGTCTACCTTCCTTATCTCCAACACCCATGGCCAAAGGCAGTTGTACTGGTAATGATGAAGTTACAACTAGAAACACTAACTGAGAATTTGCATGAATCTAAAAGGAAAACAAACAAAATTGAAGTAAGCCTACTTACTCTGGGTAGCATTAGTTTTTGATACTACTTTAATTAAAAAACATTTTTCTGAATGCTTTCTTTTCTTTCATGTATTTTCCTTCCTTTCTACTCTTACTGCTATAATCTTATCACAAAGTGTTTTTATTAATTGTCTAGATTTCCTCCACTGAGCCCAATACTCATTTTTCAAATCCCTTTTTCTAGTTAACCTCCCTCTCTCCCTCCATATTTAATTCATCTTCAGGCCTGCTGCCTGGCTGGTTTTTGAAGTACTTCAATTCTTATATAGTTTCTATGCCTTCTGATATCCTATGAATAAAACAAAACTTCTTAGTTCATCATTGCAAAACCACTAAATTCTGACCTTAATTCACTTTTCCAAATTTACTTCTTACTAACAGCAACCTGAAATCAACCAAGAAATATCTCAAGTGGTTCTTTAATAAAATTGTTAAACATATTGCCATATTGTAATTTATGTATCCTTGTGGGATACTCTTAAGTCTTGCCTAGAACAGTAAAAACACCCTAATTGTGAAATATCGTATTTCCCACTTCAGTTTTTGTTCATGTTGTTCACTCTGGAATATTCTCTCTTGATATTCCCTATTGAAATTCTATCCATTGCTTCAGAGAAACCCAGCCCATATGTCATTTCTCCCATGATTAATTTCCTAATCAATCCAGTTAAACTCTTACTCCCTTCTCTCCTTGAACTATGTAGACCTCTCATAGTGTGGCTCACATAGGCTGGTAATATAGATAACTATGAGTTGTTTTACCATATTATGATATGATTACACATAAGCTTTTTAGATTTTAGTCTTGAAGGACTTCTAGTACCTTCACAAAACAGACACTCAAATAAGCATAGGCAGAGTGAAATAAATAGTTAACTTTTATGACTGGAAGTTGCAATTTAAAATCTAGACTTCTACTGAGGGTCTCCTTCTTTTGGTAAGTTTTCTGTTTAAAAATGAATTTTATTAAGTGAGCTTTTCAGGACAGTACTATGGAAAAAATATAGTCGATGAGACACTCATTGACTGTTACTCTTTAGTTGTGAAATGACAGGAAATCACAAAAGTTTGGAATATTCTTTTCATAATTAATAAATAAAAGTAATATTTAATGTTCAAATAGTCCTCACTATTGACTTGAAATTTTATCAATGCTTTATTTTACTTTATTTCATCTTCTGTAAATCCTACAAGGCAGATATCATTATTAGCACCTTTTCTCTAAAAAGAGTCTGGGTTAGTTTCCCATGGTGACGTAGTTATTAGACAACAAGAGCTAGAATTTGAATGTACTCCTTTGGGCACCTAAAGTATATTAGCATTCTATAGCCAGGTAGTTCAATGAATGATCTAAGGCAACATTCTTAATTTTACTAAAATCTTTAATCATTTTGATAGTTCTGATTAAAAACTAAAAACCTCAAAACAAGATTGCCTTCCCAAACATATAACTTGTACACTCGTTTAGTCCTTGTTTTTAGAAGGCTTTTATGATTGATTTACAGTACACTAAAACTTGTAATAATTTTTGCACTAGGCTCTAGATTTTCAATTTTAATTTTATATTATGCAGCTGGTCCTGATTTAATGTTTTCAGGAAAATATAAATATTTTCTCAGTGCATTAAGATAAACATTAAAGTCTTATCTTTCATACCTTCATTTCATTTTACTTCAAACCTCAAAAAGGCATAAAATCAAGATTTTAAAATAGATAAAGATCTATTTTATAAGAGAGCAATAGAATTCCTGAATAAGATGTTAATATTAACATGTCCATCTGGGAAACAGATGAAATATTTACCACACTTTCCTCATCCTGATTTTGTTAAGACTTACCCCTTTTTCCTCATGAACCAAGATTATGAATATATACATATATATGTATATATACATATACATATACATATATATATATATATATTTATATCTAACTTTTGCATTAAATTTTCTGGAGTAGCTTTTTATTTATGATTTCTTTTCTTTTCTTTTTATAAATTATTCTGTTAAGATTTTATCTGAGTGTTTTTCCAAAGTTTCATGAGCTCAAAGGTGGAATCACATTATGGTGGCATTTAAAGATAAATATGATGTTAGGAGGTTGGGCCTGGTTAGAAGAGGAAGCCCAGTTAAGGGCATCACCAGGAAAGCAAGGTTTATCCCCCTCCCTGGACCTGGACTGAACTTGTCTCTGTTTCCTGTTTATCATGAGGTGATCATCTCTCTTCTACCATGCCCCTCTGTTGTGTTGTCCTGCCTTGGAGCCAGCCAACTATGGACTGAAACCTCTAGAAACTGTAAGTCAAATACACCTTTCATGACTTAAGTTGGAAGAATCAGGTATTTTGTCCCAGTGATGAAAAGGTAACTAAGAAAGATTATGGTACAATAGAATTGTTGTGATGCTACCTGACCATGTGATTCAGAAGCCATTGGAATTAGTTTACTGGAAGAGTTTGGAAAGGTTTGGAGATGCTGACTAGAAAACCAACCCCTAGAATGCTGTAAGCCATAGGAGAGTCTAGTGGGAACTCAGAAAACAAGAAAGCTGATAGAAAACAGAAAAGACCAGGTTCAGAAGGTTTTGGTTGAGAATAAGAACTCCATTGGCAATAGGATTCCAGGACACATGTGTTATGCTCCAGCAGAAAAAATTTGTCTACATCTTGCTCTTGTCCTGAGACTTTGTGGGAGATGGAGATTAAGGAAGGAAAGGAAAATTTAAAAAGTCTAATGTTAGGCTTTAGCATGGATGCCTCTTGCTGCATTTAGCCAGATTTATGCTGAATATCAGAAGCAAAAAGCTCATTTCCCCAGGAAGGAAGGGCCAGCAAAATTTAAGCAGAGGGAATCTTTGTTGCTGGGAAGAATAACATTAAAAAAGAGTCAAGCAGACCCCTTCCCAACCCAGGCCCCTTACCGCCAGCAGCCTGGCCTCCCCACCAACCAGCAGACCCAGTGAGGATGGGACCTGTGTGACCCCTTCGGTGTGGGCCCCTCACCCACCTTGATCCTCCACCACCAGTGCACCGGTGAGGACCAGAGTTGCACAGGTGCTTGCTCCACCCCACCCCACCCTCACCTCTGGCTTCCTGGCTATCCCCTGTTCCTCATCTACACTGCAGAGGCACAGAGAGTTTTAAAGGCTACTGCGCTAAGCTAGAGCAGAAGTGAAGAATAGTAAGAGGGCCTTACTCTAAATCCCCATCTTGAAGGATAAAGTTACTATATTGATCAGTTCATTCATTATAAATATATTTTGGGCTAGACTTCGATTTCATTTTATTTCACATAGTTAAAGGTGACATTAATAACTACCATAAATTGTCATTTTCTAAGCTGTGCTTGATTCTATTGTTGTTGCTGATTGTATTACTTGGGCTAGTGTTGTGATTGATCTAATCTGTTATCTTTCTTGGCATAATGAAAATGAGATTGCCTGAGAGTTTTTAGAGACCCAAATCCTAAAAAAGACCAGCTATATCTGGAAGATACCTCTGAGAAGCAATTGTTCATTAAGGGTTCTAAATACAAGCAACAAAGATAGCTATAATAAGTAATATCAAATTATCAACCCAGGAAATAAGCCAAAGTCTATGCCAACAACAATAATAGAAATGAAAAGACATTTAAACAAGACACAGTCTCCCAGCTTACCAAAGGCAAATCCTGGGGGAATCAAGATGGGAAAGTCTGATAATCAATGACCTGGGTAATCTGAATCAATAGCAGAGGAAGTACAAAACAGATAAATGATACTCTAGAATTATTCAAAACAGAAATAATTTCCCAGATAAAAGACATGATTATTAACTCTAGAAGGGAAACAGATTTTTTAAAAAATGGTGTTCAGGACCGTGATGAAAGCCATGAAAGAGCAGCATGGGAAAGAAATGGAAACCATGAAGGCCCTACATAAGAAAGAAATGGAATACATGAAATAGGTTCAAACTGATATCCATGAGATTAAAAACTCTATTAAGTATACATAGCAGACTAACCCAATCTGAATATAAGACATGGAAGACAGTATGGTTGTCAGTCACCGTGAAAAGAGAGATCTCTTAAAAATAGTAAGAGACCATGAGAAATCAATCCATCAGCTCCTAGATGCAAAGAAGGATAATATGAGATTACCAGGAGACCAAGAAAAAGCATGAGAAAGCAAAAACGACATAAAAAACTTTTCACAGAATTAATGATAGAAAACTTCCCAAACAGAGCAAAAGAACTTGATGTACAGATAAGTGAGGCATATAGGACTCCAACTAGTTATGATAAAAAAAACCTACATGTATACATATAATAATGAAGATCCCAGAAACCCAACAAAAGCATCAAATACTATAAGGAGTTAGAGAAAAGAAACAAATTGCATACCAAGGAAAGCCAATCAGAATCACAATAGACTTTTCAACACAAACCCTCAAGTCAAGGAGAGCCTGGAGTAAGATCTTTCAAGCCTTAAAAGAAAACAACCTCCAACATAGGCTGATGCATCCTGCAAAACTATCTTTCAAAATTGATGGAGAAATAAGCCCCTTTCATGATAAACCCCTGAGAAACTTCATGAATACCAAACCAGCACTCCAAACAATTTTTTAAAAAATATCCTAGAGAAAGACAATGAAGGTCACAACTCCATGAGGCCCAATAGGCAAGAATTTAAAAGGGAGAGGGAGAAAAAGGAAAAAGAAAAAAAACCAGGAAAATAATAAGAAAATGATAAGTCAGTGCATAACAGTTATAACCATCAATGTCAATGGCCTCAATTCACCAATCAAAAGAAATAGACTGAAAGAATGGATTAAGAAGCAAAATTTAACAATATGCTGTGTACCAGAAATACACCTATTTGAAAAGAAACTCATAGACTGAAAGTAAAAGGATTTAAAACAGTTCATCTAGACTAAAAATCATCAAAGAAATAATAGAACTGAGCGAAACTTCTGAACAAATTGTCTGCAGAGTGTTTCACCAGACAAAATCAGAATATACATTCTTTTAGGCTTCACAAAAGTCATTTTCCAAAATAGACCATATATTAGCTCACAGAACATGTTTAAGTAAATGCAAAAGAATTCAAGTTATCCCTTGTAAATTATCAGACCATAGTGCAATTAAACTGTATATCAACAGCATAAAACAACATAAGAACTTCACAAACACATGGGAATTTAATAACACTCTCCTGAACAACCAATGGGTCACAACAGAAATTAAAGAAGAAATTAGACTGTTTTTACAGTTTAATGACAATGCCAGTACAACATACAGGAATGTATGTGATACAAGGAAAGCAATTTTACATGGGAAATGCATAGCAGTAAATGCACACACTAGGAAAACAGCTGTGAATTCAAATAAACAACCCAGCAGTGAATCTTAAGCTCCTAGAAAAAGAAGAGAAAGAGAAACCCAAAGGTCATACAAGGGAGGAAATTGTAAAGATCAGAGCAGAAATCAATGCAATGGAGATTAAGAGAATAATACAAAAAAGGAACAAATTAAATAATTTCTTTTGCAAAAGAATAAATAAAATTGATGAATCCTTAGCCAACCTATCAAAAAAAAAAAAAAAAGGAAAGTAAAGGCTCAAATGCATGCAATTAGGAATGAAACTGGTGAAGTCACAACAGATTTAGCAGAAATCCAGAGGATCATACTTATTTTGAGAAACTGCACTGTAATAAACTGGAGAACACAGAAGAAATGGACAAATTTCTAGACATGTATGAATTACCAAAGTTGAATGAAGAAGATAAAAAAATCTAAACACCCCAATTACAATCTGTGAAATTGAAAATGTAATTAAAAATTTAACAACAACGAAAAAAGCTCAGGTCCTGATGGTTTCATTGCTGAATTCTAAGACATTTATAGAAGAACTACTGCCACTACTCTCTAAATTTAGCCATGAAATTGAAAGTAAAGTAATACTTTCAACTTCATTCCTGGAAGCAAGTGCTACTTTGATTCCAAAACCAGGGAAAGACCCAACCAAAAAGAACTACAGGCCAATCTCCCTAATGAACATAGATGCAAAAATCCTCAATAAGATATTGGCAAAGAGAATACAGAGGATTGGGCCAGTTATTTAGCTCAGTGGTTCTGCCAACTGCTTTGCAAATGCAGGGTCTCAAGTTTGATCCCCAGTACCAAAAAGAAAAAGGAAAGAAAGAAAGAAAAAGGAAAGAAAGAAAGAAAAAGAATCAGAGGGAAGATTATACACCCTGACCAAGTCAGATTTTTACCAGGGATGCAAGGATGGTTCAACATATGTAAATCAATAAATGTAATATACTATATTAACAGGGTCAAGGACAAAAACCATATGATCATTTCAATGCATGCAGAAAAAGCGTTCAACAAAATTGACACCCACTCATGATAAAAACCCTGCAGAAAATTGGAATAGATGGTCTTTATCTCAACTTGGTAAAGGCTGTCTATGGAAAACCAACAGTGAACATCCTACTCAATGGCCAAAACTTAAAACCTTCATGCCAAAATCAGGAACAAGACAAGGATGCCACTATCACCACTCCTTCTCGATATAGTTTTGGAAGCAGTAGCCAGAGCAATTAGACCAGAGAAAGAAATAAAAGGAATAAAGATAGGAAAGGAAGAACTTAAACTGTCATTATTTGCTGATGATATGATACACTAAGTAGAAGACCCAAAAAACTCTGCCAAAAGACTTGTAGACTTAATGGACACATTAAGTAAAGTAGCTCATAAATAAAAGTAGGTAAATTAAAACACAAATAACACAAATAACAGACTCACTGAGAATGAAATTAGGGAAACTATCCCTTTTACAGTAGCATCCAAAAAATGCAATACCAAGGAATCATTCTAACAAAGGAAACAGAAGACCTCCACATTGTGAAATACAACACTCTGAAAAATGAGATTGAAGTGGACATAAGAAACTGTAAGGAAATCAATATGGAGATACCTCAAAGAGCTGGGACTAGAGGTTCCATTTGACCCAGCCATCCCTCTGTTGGGTATCTTTCCAAAAGAATTAAAAGAGTCATACCAGAGTGATATATGCATACCCATGTTTATAGCAGCACAGTTTGTAATAGCTAAAACTTGGAAACAGCTCATTTGCCCATCAGTTGGAGATTGGATAAAGAAGATGTGGTTTTTCTCTAAAATAGAATTTTACTCAGCCATAAAGAATGAGAAATTAGATTCATTCATAGGAAAATGGAAACATATTGAGGATATCCTCTTAAATGAAATAAATAAGCCACACATGTGTAAATACCGCATAGTTTCTCTGGTGTGAATAAACTGTAAAAGTACATAAGATCCTAATGAGATAACTGACATTGTGAAGGGTAGAAAA
>NW_022900945.1:16420421-16438693 GCF_012274545.1 Fukomys damarensis | reverse complement strand
GAGAAAATGAAAAAATGGAAATAAAGTGTTTGTAAATGGGGAGGGGAGGAGGGGGTGAAGGGAGGGCAAGGACAAGGGGAAAAAATGAGAACCAAGACCACCTGTCATGTAAAGGTACAAGATCCCAATAATGAATGTAACTGTACTGTATACCTATAATGTACCAATAAACTCAATAAAAGAAAAAAAAAAAAGAAAATGGAAAGACATTCCTTGCTCCTGGGTAGGAACAATCAAAATAGTGAAAGTGGCCATACTTCCAGAACTGCTATACAGATTTAATGCAATCCCAATTGAAATCCCAACAGTATATTGCACAGAATTAGAGAAAATCATCAAAAAATTCATTCAGAATCAGAAGAGACCTAGAATAGCAAAAGCAATTCTAGGCAACAGAGACCTGGCAGGGGGTATCAAAACTCCCCACTTGAAACTATACTACAAAGCCACTGTCTTTAAAACAGCATAGTACTGCCAAAGAAACAGACCCCAGGATCAGTGGAACAGATTAGAATATGGAGAAACAAGTGACACACTCAGCTACCTCATCTTTGACAAAGGAGCCAAACATCCTCACTGAGGGAAAGATACCCTCTTCAGTAAACAGTGTTGGAAAAACTGGATTTCACCTTGTCAAAGATTAAAACTATACCCATATCTTTCACCATGCACTAACTAAAATCCAAGTGGATTTAAGATCTAAATATTAAAAGAGAAACACTAAATTTGCTGGATGATAAATCAAGTAGAACTCTTGAAGATAATGGCATAGGAAAAGACTTTATGAACAAATCCTCAGTGGCACTGGAAGTAGCACAAAGAATCAATAATTGGGATCTCATCTTTTTAAAAATTTCTGCACTGCCAGAGAAATCACAAGCAGAGCTAAGAGACAACCCACAATATGGGAAAAAAATTTTACCAGCTGTTCCTCAGACAAAGATCTACTATCTAGAATATATAAAGAACTCAAAAAAATTAGACCATACCCAAATATAAATACCCAATTCAAAAATTGGCATCTGAAATGAACAGTCATTTCTCAGACAAAGAAGTAAAAGCAGCAAATAAACATGAAAAAATGTTCAATATCACTGGGCATTTGAAAGATGCATATGAAAACATCTCACCCCAGAAAGAATGGCTGCTATCAAGAAATCAACCAATAACAAATTCTGGAGGGGTTGTGGAGAGATAGAAGCCCTTCTTCATTGTTGGTGGGAGTGCAGACTGGTGCAACCATTGTGGAAATCAATATGGAGATACCTCAAACAAATAGGATTAGAAATCCCATTTGACCCAGCTATTCCCCTACTGGATATCTTACCAAAAGAATTAAAAGAATCATACCACAGCAATATATGTACACCCATGTTTATAGTGGCACAGTTTGTAATAGCTAAAACTTGGAAATAGCATAATTGCCCATCAACTCGAGACTGGATATAAAAGATGCGTTTTGTTTTGTTTTATAAAATTGAGTGCTACCTAGCCATAAAGAAAGAGAAACTAGAGATAATTATAGCTAACTGCATGCACATTGAGGACATACTCAAGTGAAATTAATAAGTCACACGTGTAAATACTGAATAGTTTGAGGTGAAAAACTAAAAGTGTAAATAAGAATCAAAATGTACAATTGATATTGTGCAATAGGAAGAAAAGGTCTAAAAAGTAGAGGAAGTGGGAGTGTAGGAGAAAGGTGAAAAGGGAAAAGAAAACATATGTGAAAAGGAAAAACATGGAAACAGTGTCTTTGTAAACAGGGAAGGGTGGAAGGGCTGAAGGGAGGGCTGGGGTAATATGAAAAATAAGAACCAAGATAAGTCATGTAAAGGTACAAGACTCCAATGATGAATGTAATTGTATTGTATACCTAAAATGTACCAATAAACTTAATAAACATAAAAATAAACACTGATATTAAAACAACCCAGCAGAAAAATGAGAAAATAGGGCAAACCTAGAAAATATACAGATAAACATTTAATACTCACTAAATTGAGAAATCTTCAGAAACACTGGCCAGGTTTTTGAGCATTGCTGGTGGGAGTATAAATTGGCAAAACCACTTTGTTCATTTAGCATTTTCTAGTAGTCAAACTAAAGATACACACACTGAATCCTTAGCTATTTCATTCTTAGTGTGTATGCTAGAGACGTTCCATTGTTGTTTTATTTTTGAAGTGGTCTTTATGGGATATGACTTACATTCAACAAAATGGATCCACTTGAAGTGTACAGTTTGAGAAAGGGTCACTATCAAACTTTGCATCATTCTGAAAGTTCCCTCTTATACCATCGCAGAAGAGATCTGCACCAATTTTCAATACAGTGCCATCTTTGTAAATTTCATATAAATGGAGTCTTACATATGTGAACATTTGTATCTGGCTTCTTTCCCTTAGAGTAATGCCTTTAAGATTAATCTGCTTTTTTTTATTTATGACTTCTTCCTTTTAGCTGTTGAATGATATTCCTTTACATAGACATAACAGAAGCTGTTTATAATTACAAGTTTCTGCAAATTTAGATTGTGTCCAGTTCTTGCTCTATTATAAATAAAAATGCTGCCCCCCAAAAAGAAGTCAAGTACTTTACAACAGGAAAATAGGAAAATATGGCTTGAGGGCATGTGATGAACCAACAAAGTCCTAGCCACCTGGTCAGAAGAGTTTATCTCCGGGTGCGTGACCTGGTAGGGATCATGAGGTCTCCTTCCCTACTCTTTCCTTCTCACTCTACTTTCTGTTGCCATACTCTGGGGTAATTGTGTTCCATTCTTCCTTGAAGTCAACCAACTACGAGCTAAACTGAAACATGAAATAAAATGGAACTGAGAAAGGGAAAGAGAACAAATAAATATTTTACCTTCCTCTGAAGGTCGAGGAGAGTTGTCTTGGCCTCATATTCAAAAGACAAAGCTATGAGAGTGCGACAACTATTCATAGAAGTGAAAGATTGTGATGACAAAATCTGGGCCTTGTGGGTTTGAAAGGATAGGTAGGGAAAGAAGCACCATGCGAATGGTAGAATGATTCTCTGACAAAGGGAAGGAGTCAATAAAAGGTTTTAAAGAGTAAGGAAACTTAACTCACACATGTATCGAACAAACGTAGGTTGTTAAAGTAAGGACGTATAAGGCTCTCTTTTCCTCCATAAGGTGTCCATTCCCTAGTTCCTGGATCCTGTCAGTGTATTAGCTTAGGCAAAGGGAATAGGATTGTAGATGAAGAAAGCTGACAATCAGTTGAACTTGAGATGAGGGGATGATCTTGGATTATTCACTTTGGCCCAGTGTAATCAGTCATCAGGGTCCTTAGCAGTAGAACATGGAGACAAAATAAAAGAAATAGAAATGGTATCACGAAAAGGACTTAGACAGTTGTGCTATCCTTGTAGATAGAGCCATATGTTCACAGAACATGGCCTCTAGAAACTGAGAAAAGGAAAGGAAACATATCTTTCTCTTGAACTTCCAAAAAGAATGTAACTCTGTTAGCACCTTGATTTTATTTAGGAAAAGCAAACATAGTGTTAGTCACCTGATTCCTAGAACTCTAATACAGGTGTGCTGTTTTAAGCTACTATGTGTTAAGTTGCTCCAACACCAGTAAAAATCTAGTACAGCAGGTTAAATTAATGAGTAATTAATAAATAAATTCTCTTATCCTTCCTCTTAAATTTCTTAGGTCTTACACGCACTTCCCAGTGCTTTCTACCTTTGCCTGTTTCTTTCTCCTATTCCCAGATTACTTCAGTTTGTAATCACAATTTTCTTCTTCCAGCTACACCTAGGGCAGAGTCACAAACCTCAGTGGCATTCCAGCCTCACTATATGTTAATAATAAAAATTATGAAAAAATTTAGGTACATCACCCATTAACTTTCATTTGTACAGGAAAACCATATGCTTGCTTATCCTTTTTTGTGGTTAACTTCCTATTTCTACTTGTACCAAACACAAAATAATTAATATCTGGAGCCTCCAAAATTTAAAGGTCAGAAAGGTCCTGCAGCTGAGATGCTTGACAAATTACCCAATCCATAATTGCAGAAATTTTTTTATGGTATCACTTTTGATGCAGGGGAAAATAGCTGTATGAAAACTCATTTACATTTGAGTGACAATTCTGTTTAGATTAATTCACTGGGGAGATCAATATTTGCTCCATGTCCCTATCACTGTTGAAATGTTTAACTATATGTATAAAATCCATTAAGTACCAAAGCAGAGTTTGCAAACTACAATACGTTTATTTATTTTGACATTGCAGCTAATGGGCACAAAATGGCAGAAAATCTTTGTGTGTTTTACAGAACAAATCATTTTATCTGAGCACTAGGAATATAACAGGTATCATGTGGATTCGGATTCATTTATCCTTGTGCATGCAGGATGACCAAAGCTCTACTGCTCATGAAAATGGACTGACTGTGCTGTGCTCTCTCTCCTCAGAGCATGTTTCATATTGACGTTGCTCTTGACCATCTCCAGTGAGCAAGGGGCTATTGTGTCTGTATGTCCGGACCACACCAATTCCTCGATGTGAATCAGGTGAGTGTAATGTTAAAACTTGGGCTTTGGGGCTGCCATTTGATTAGAAAAGTCACCAAGGAAAGACAAAGGTTGTTATTTATGCCAAATATTCTCCATTTGTGTCGTGGTCAGTATCAACTATGGCACAGAACTGCATAATGTACCTATTCACTGGGAAGTGTGTTTTGCTATTAATTCTTCCCTTTCTATTGTGAAATGACATTCTTATAAGTACTCCTTAGGATTATGTCTAAACGTCAGTTTCGTGTTAGCTGTGCATTTCCTGGTTGGGTTACTTTTTAAGGCCATATCCTCTCTGATTTGAAATACAGCAATTCAAAGCTGTTACATACGATATGTTCCAAATCTGTGCTCCTAAAGCTCCTCATATAAAACAAAACAAAATTATTTTTTCTTATTTTCTGTTTGTTTTTCCAATAGGCACAGTTTTGGAGAGTTGGAGACGTCTCCTTTCTGCTGAGAACATTGTGGGGAATCCTTATTTCTGTTAATCAAGAAGAATAGCATTGGCTTTTAGTAGCGGTTTAGTAGGCAAACTCAAGGGATCGTTCTCCAAGGTGCCTGAGAGCTCTTTACTTCTTCGGAAAATCAAATGTTCTCCCTTGATCAAACTGAACACAATCACCTGGTCACCTTCACTGAATTTCACTTCACAGTTACACCATTCACTTTCATCAAATGTAGCTACAAGAATTGGCACAACAATTTAATTTCTGCTTTTTTCAAATAACATATTGGAAAATATCGCCCACTACTTTTCACAGTGCTCTCCATAAATTGTCCCGTGAGAGAACTCTGTCATGATTCAAGACCAGGAAAGTTTCCTGAGAAACTTGTTTCCTTCTTTCCAGTAATAAGGATAATACGTATGTTTCCTTTTTTTCCTTGCCACAGTGCTACTTTTCACTTGACCTGCCAGCATGTTAAAAATCAAAAGAAACTCTCATTTACCCAAAATTCAATGCATTGACCTGTAATTGGATATCTAGATTTATCTAATATTTATTTTTAGTTTTCCTCTATTTTTTAGGAAAATAAGAATGAAGATATTAATAAAAATAATATTAAATAAGTTTCATTTTCTGGTCAATTAAAAAAAATGCACTTCCAGTTAAATAAAATGGGAGAAGTTAAAATGACACTGGAATCACATTCTAAAGAGAAAAAGAAAATACAAAAGGCAATATCAGAATTATTAGTAAGAAGAAAGTATCTATTATTTTGTGATATGAAAGTATAGGTTTAAGTAATAAGACTTAAAGGAGGTGTCTTGTCTATTAATTGATTATCCAAGATTTATCAGGGGTCTACTGTTTATGTGACACAATCCCTGCCTTTAGGAAGTTTTCTCTCATAGGTATCAATAGGCAATTCCACTGTATTGTAGCACATGCTACTTTAAGCAATAGGACCACATAGAAAGCAATTTCGATTTGAATTTCCAATGGGATTGAAATAAAAGCAATTTCAAAGGAAAGACCAGAATGGAAATAACAAAAGTAGGTATCCCAAGTCTTATGGCTTAGATCTAAATGTTGCCACAAAGCCTCATACATTCATAGGTGTGTGATACTGTATTAAGGATGTGGTAACTGAATCAGCCCACTCATAGTTTTAACATAGTTCTGGGTGTGGTTGAGTGGAATTATTGAAGACAGAAGACCCATCCTGGGTGTGGGTGGCACTAACCAATAGGTTTGTAACCTAAATGGGATAAAGAGGGAATGGGAAGCTATTACTGTTTTGTTGTTGTTGCTGTTGTTGTTTTTGCCTGCCCTGCTATGGACTGCTTCTCCTCTGCCATGCTGCCCTGTCTTGGAGCCATCCAACTGTGCACTGAAATCTCTACAAACTGTGAGCTCAAACAAACTTTTCCTTCTTTCACTGTGGGTGTCAGGAAGTTTGTCCCAATAATAAAAAAGTGACTGAGGTAACAAGGATGAGGACTGGCTCCAAGGAAAGGAAGGATTAAAAAGGACTCCACATTAAGAGAAGACACAGAGCACCCAGGGGATGAAAACGTTAGCCAATGTGTCAGGCAGCAATGAGATTAATCTAATCTTCACAAACCCTAACTACAACTACACACTGATTGTTAACATTAATCACTTTATTTGTGGTGTTTTCATTACTCAGAAAATATGAAAGTGCTCATATTTAATCTATAGTGATTACAAAGATTTACAGTATGTGCTCTATTATGTGTGTTTGAAGATATGTATATATCTAACCAGGGCCTGAAAATTGTTAATATGCAAAATAGAGATAACTGTAAAAGACCACTCACAATTTGCAGTACTGTATTCATATTGCTGTGTATGTATCTATAAAATAAGGCTTATAGTGTGCGTAAAACAAAATTACTTTAAAGTTGGAGATTTTCCAATAATCTATAGAAATTTCTTTATTATAAATGATCACGTTGCATCTTATCTGTTGACCTTATTGTCGAACCAATAAAATCAGCTTCACAAAAGGTATATAAGCACATGAAGTTACATTCTCTACCATTTATCTGAGAAAGGGAATAGATATAGTTACCTAGCTGTAACAATCTACATTTTCTGGAAAATAGCCTATAAATGTGAAAAAGTTTGAGTTGGTAGTGCTTATCCATACAATCACTTTATTTCCTAAGATGTTTTGCTAGAATGTATATTACTTATATCTTTTCTACAATATCCATGGCTGTCTGTGGAAATGAATAGGGTATGTCGTATTTACATGGAGTAACATTTCTCAAAGGTATTGTGGTGATCACCCAGGGAACCCAAATAATTTTTAAATGGTTTTGCTTGTATAACTTTAATGAAAACATGTTGATCCTAAATTTTCTAGACAATTACAATTGCACTCTACTTCTTAAAGTAGAATTATTATAATAAAACAAGAATATATGTAATAGAAAGTAGTTAGAAACCCAATAATTATATGGGCTAGAATTGTGACTTAACCAAGTTAAATTTTTAGAAAAAGGAAATATTACTATTTTCCAATATATCTCATTAAAAGGAGAAGGTTAACTGCTCTTTCTGTTAAAGCAAAACTTTTGAAATTTTCCCCCCAGCTTTTGGTCAGTTTCTTTTTCCTGGAAAGCACACAGTTCTTACATGGTTTTGAAGAAGGACCATCCTGGAAACAGGTGGGGACAGTACGAGGACATTTTACTCTTCGAGTCCATCTGCCTAATAATGTATGAATATCAGACTGCACATCTTTTTCTCATTGAGTTTATTGGTACATTTTAGGTATGCGGTACAGTTACCTTCATCATTGGGATCTTGCACCTTTACATGACAGGTCTTGGTTCTCATTGTTCCCCATACCCTTTCCCTCACTTCATCCTCCCCTGTTTACAAAGACTTTGTTTCCATTTTTCCTCTTCTCATTTTTTTTCCCTTACTCCCTTTCTCCTACCCTTTCTTCTTTTGCCCTTTTCTTCCTTTTTATTTCATAATAGAATATATCTGGCAAAGATAAAATTGGGTGTAACAATATAGTGTGTATAAGTTTTAATTATGTCATATTTTATCATTTCAGATGCTTAAAATGCCATATTTCTTTTGAGTTTGGAGTTTTACAGAAAATGTTTAAAAGGGCTAGAAACATTATGGGGTGAACTAACTAGTAGTAGGCTGCAGTATTCTTTTAGCTGTTTTTAGCTTTGCTGAGACATTGATGCACAAGTATTTAAGCTTGCATTTGTACTGTTTGTCTCTTCCCTCAGTTCAAATGCTTGGACACAGCAATGTGTCTTAATGTATTCATTTCTGAGAGATTAATCTGTCTCTATTGTGATTTGGTAAACTTAAATTCTTTGAACAATTATATGGACCCTCTCCTTTACTTTGGTAAGTATAATTACATGATGTAGTAAGGACCATATGCAGTTGGCAGTTATCCTGTGCATTTGGGATATAGACACATAGGGAAACCATGAAATTTAAGGACAATATAGTCACTTTTGGACCTAAATTATCTGTTTCGGTTCCCTCTCAGTTAAATGGAGCAGAAAATTGCCAGTTTTCCACATTGTTTCAGGCTCTGCAAATCAGGATAAGGGGAAATTTTAGAGAAAGTGGTGAAGATAATATTTTAAAGGACTCATTTGACATAGCATGATTTAAAATTATGAATTTCTAGATCTTTCTTAAGTTGGTAGCAATCATGGTGATATGTGCTGGTATTTGTTGTAGAAAACAGGAAAACTGGGTTCTTATACAGCGTCTGTACTTTCCCAGTTGTTAGCTGTGTGATGTGTCAGAGCTAGATGGACATAACCTGCAGAAGGTGTAATGACAAACTATCTGTGCTTTTGTTAGGGTGTGGTCTGTCAGCATGGCCATCATCCTTAAAAGCTCTGTTCTGGGATGGAGCTTTTGGGAGAATTTCAGGTAATTGAGGGTATGAAGTCCTTTGTGTGTGACTCCTTTCCAATTCCTGAGTGATCCTTTGAGTTCTTCAGAGAAGTCTGTTATAAAAGGCACAGACCTGCCTTGCTTGTGCTCTTTCTCTTTGCTCTAGTTCAGGATGTAATGTTTTGCTTGCTCCTGCATGAGCTAGGCTTGCTATCCCTCATGCTGGGGTGCAGCTAAGACCTAAGCTGATGCCAGTATTTTGAATCTCCAAACTGTGAACTACATAAACGCCTTCTCTTCATGAAGTTTGTTGCCTCAGGGATGCCATTAAAGTGAAAAAAGCTAGCTGATATACTGGCTGAAGACAACGTTTTGTGGCCCATTGTAGATATAAGAAAAGGGTCATCAAAGTGTAACCCAATTGAGAAATCCAGCCTTGCCACCTCATTTTGTAAATCAAGGTTTTTGGAACACAGCTCTGACTGTGTGTTTACATTTTTTCTGTGGCTGCTTTCATTGTACAATGGTATAGTTGAATAGTGACAACAGAGACCATGGGCCCAACAGAGCCAAAACTATTTACTTATCTGTCTTTTAAGGAACAGTTCAATGATCGTGCTGTACTCGTTACACTGTTATCATGCTGAACACGTCTCACCTTGGATGGGTGGCAGCTTCTGCTCATTAATCATATTTTGTTTGAGAGCAACATATCATCTGAAGGTACTGTAATCCAGAACTAGAAAATCTTTCTCTTTAAAGGACTAAAGGTAGAAAGCAAGTCATGTTAGACCTGCTGTACAAATTGGGAGCAGGTTTCTCTTGGGCAGTCAGTTTGCCATCTTTTGTGAGCAAAAAATTCATTTATAATTTTAGGGGAAAATATGGTCTTAAGCATGGGAAAAAGTTTTAAAATATCGTATATTCTGTAATGCAATCTACCTTCTCACTGTTTATTTCAACTTAACAATAAAATATAATTCCCAAATGTGAAGAACTTTCCTGAGCTGTGAAATTGATAAGATCCAGACTCTTCATCTGGAAAAGTTTTACAACCCTCTAACTTCCCAAGTCTCACACCACTTCTTTCGAGAAATTCAAAATAAAATAGTTTTCCTTTAAATTTTGGGGTTTGTGTTTGCATATGTGATTTTTTTCTTGATAAACCAAAGGCAGTGCATACAATTTATTTCAGAAAGGATTACAATAAATGTAAAAGTAGCATATAACAAACAGAATGAAATATACCGAAATGATTTACAGGCCCTAACAGTACAAAAACAACTGCTATTTTCTCAAAGTGGATATACTATTGTAATAGCATCACATGTAAAATTACTGACTGGAGATTAAATCAATAGAATATTTAGAACCAAGGAGAAAATGTAGTAGTGGACAACAACAAATAATTTTCTTCCCTTTTAAAGTAGAGAGTTACTTTGTGCCCCTTTATTTCTTCCTCTCTCCCATTCCCAGAGGCAGTTGCTCATCCATCTATGACTGTACAATGGCTCCTTGAATGCCCTGTCCCTTCTTTGGTTGCTATTAAAACCCCAAATGGAGGTGAAGGGAGGGCAAGGTCAAGGGGGAAAAATGAGAACCAAGACCTGTCATGTGAAGGTACAAGATCCCAGTAATGAATGTAACTGTATTGTAGACCTAGATTGTACTAATAAACTCAATAAAAAGAAAAAAAAATGATTCCTGGAAAGTTATTCCTCAATCTCAACCATGATCTCGCATTATATCCTTTATTAAATGAAATATAACTAGTTTTGCTAAAAGGCCAGCATTAACCTTATTTGTGAATAGTAAGCACTCTTTTTTGAAAAGCCCAGCATTGTGGCACATCCCAGCAATTCCAGTAGCTCTGGAGGCTGAGGCAGGAAAATTACAAACATGAGACAAGGCTGAACAATGTAGAAAGACCTTGTTTCAAAACATAAAATAAAAGTGGACTAACAATGTAGCGCACTGTGAAGGCTCTGACACAAATCTCCAGTGCTTTCTCTCCCCACAAAAAATGATGGAGACATTAAGCAAGGTGGCTATTCATGGTATTTTAATGCAGTATAAATGATGCCCCCAAGTGAAGGTTAAAGTTAAAATACATTTTTTCAAATCCATAAGAATATAGGAGAGCTGAGTGCTATATTTGGTATGTACTGAATATTATTAACCAAAAAGCACCATGGCTGACTAGGAACATGTAGTTGAAGCTAGGGACTAAATCAGGACCCCACACTACGACTGTGTAGGAGCCCAGAGAATTTGGCAGCTGGAACAAAATTGAAAGTTGAGGACAGACAGAATTGAGTCAAGCTCCCTACTGGACAGTGACTACCTGTGTGGTACATGGAGCTATAGATACTGTAGGGAACATTTAGTATGTTAAAATTCAGGTTGAATGCCAGAAGACAAGAAATTCCGTGACCAATGTCCAATCCGAAGGAAACCAAAGAAATAATAAAGAAAACTTTATCAGCCCTAGCCCAAGACTCTAAAGGGCAATCAAAGGAGGAGGAAAAGAAAAGAAAAAGGCATAATACACAAAACACTGAAAGCATGAAACAGTAATTGTAAAAAATGCATTGTCCAACTAAAATCATGAATTAATCTCATATTTCAATAGCCTAAAGTTATCTGATTAGTGATTAAAAACAAAACAAAACAAAACAAAACAAAAACAAATAGTCCCTCCCTGCTTAGTACTTGAATCACTTGCAAAGGAAAAGTAAAATAAACCAGCAAAAGTAAAGGAATGGGTCAGGGATGTAGCTCAGTGGTACCTGCCTGGCAAGCTCAAGGTCCCAAATTTGATCCCCCGTACCGGGGAAAAAGAACAACAAACTAAAAATACTCCGCAAACACTAAGGAAAAGTATGCTATCCTAACAATGCACAGAATTATTTACCCTGACAAGTAACATATTAAATAAAGCAGTAAGAGTATGCATTATTCTTTCTTGTGTTGTGATAAAATACCTAATACTGAGTAATTGGTAAATAACAAAAATGTTTTCCACACTTGCAGAACGTCGGATACACAAGGTAAAGGTGCCAGCAGGTCCTGCTTTCCAGAGAGCTGCATCCCCTAGAGGGCGTGGAATGCTGCACACAGAACTGACGAGGGAGTTACCTCAATGCTGCTGCACAAAGTGCGATAATGCACTCTTTTGTAACCCATCACTTTAAAGGGGAAGTGGAAACTGTCAATTATTTGACACGAAAAGTAAGGGAACAGTGTATCAAAGTGTACTGTTTATTTTTAAATGAGAGGAAACTTTATAATATTAAATTAATTTAGTAATGATCAACCGAAACATTTTTTGGATTCATCTGAAAGAACAATGGAACTGAACGTACAGAGGAAAAGTAGCAAGAAAACAGTCCAGATAAAGGCAGGACTTGATGAAATTTAAAAATAAGGACAAAGCCAGTTGTTCTCAAAGAGCAACAGATAGATAAATTTAGAGTAAGGTGGATTCCGTACTTTCCAGAGACACCTAAATAAAAACCCAGATTTAGATCTGTGTCCTCTGAATTTATATCCACACCTACATTTATCTCTATATCTAGTTCACATCTATGCTAACTATGTCCATGCCATTGTAGCAAGATTTTTGTACCTCAGTGTGACTGAAATTTGGGGTCAGATAGTTCTTCATTAGGCGGGGTTGTGCCAAGCTTTGGAGGGTCCTTAGCAGAACCCTGGTCTCCTTGTTCTTTGTGACATTAGCATCTTCCTTCCCCACCCCAAAGACAAACACCATTTTCTCTACACATTGCCAAATGTTCCCTAGTTGGCAAAATGGCCTCCAGTGAGAACCATTGCTTCACATATAAAATACATATTTATAGATATGCCACCTATATCCTTATCTTTTCTTGTTTCGTTGAAAAATCCCAGACATAGGAAACCTGAGCTTATACCCAGGATTTGATGAATGATGTACATGTGAGTAGGTTTTTCTGTAACATGGAAACAGTAATTACTACTTTGTCTTCTGTGTCATTTGTTTGGGTGCTAAAAATGATTATAGGCATAAAAATCTTTGAAAAAGTAAAATGTCCTAACCAGATAAAAATAAAACAAAAGCAGAAATAATTAAGTAAAACTTTGATGCTGTAACTATTGTATGAACATAAATTGATGTTAGGTATATACTGAAATAGTTTATTTTTGAAAAAACTCAGCAGACTTGATATGGAAACATAACTTGGCTTCTTGGTGATCTCTTTTTTATAGCTTCTAAATTTTACTCTTAATTGTCAACATGAGGATAATAAATAGAGCTAATCAGAATTGTTAGAAGAAATAAACTGGTTGCCACAGGTGGATAAGAATGCTGGCTTAGGTAGATGAAGGAAGAATTATTTGAAGAACTCAGATCAACACCTCTTTCTTGGAGTACCCTGGGACATGCCTTTCTTTTGTAGCTTCATTTTTACTTCACTCATGTTTACTCCATGTCTGAGAGCTTCTCTATTCCAGCATCCACATTCTGTAGCAGTCTAACACACTGCTTATTTTCCTGTCTAGCCTCCTGAGTTTCTATTGGCTATGGGTGAAACCTTACTCTCCTGCCATCCCCAAAAGCACACTTTTCCTTTCTTCATGATTTTGGACAGGCCTGCCTGTGACTCTAACGATTCAATAGCAGCTCTAGTAATTAAATAGGAAACAACAATATGACTTTTCTGTAAGCAACCAGTAACGTGTATGAAAATATTAGTGACTTAAACCTAAATATGCTCCTTCTCTGAAAATAATATCTTTGCAATGGCTTCTAACAGGTAAACTTGTTTCTGTGTTTACACTATAAATCCTTTGTTTTAAAAATTGATGTCTCAGGTATGAAAATTTTCTTTGTGGTTAAACCTGGCATAAAGGTTGACACGCCACAGTGATATTTTTCTCCCCTTAAGTTTAAAGGGAAAACCATTAGTTTATTTTTAAGATCTCACAAGGAAGAAAGGGGACAGTGTGCCAACAGAGATGTTTTAGATGCTTTTTATTGCTAGAAAATTGAATAACCAGTTGGCTTGATTTTAAGCAATATGGAAACACGAAAACTTACTTTGGATTTGTGAGGATTCTTTCCCACATATGATACCACCGACCAGTCTAATCAATTTTAATTTTCTTTTTTAATGTTTAAAGTGGATTCTGGCCCATGCGCAGTTGTTCATTTTCTTCAGAAATTTCATAAGGATTTTTAGTATGAAAAGTTATTGAGCATGCAAGGTTCTGCGGATGAAAAGCTCCCCAAGCATGCATCGACAAGGAGGACCAGGGTTGTTACAGTTTGTTGTGTCAATGATTTGCAAATAATGGGTCTCTGGGAGATTTTTAAATTGCAGCTTTCACTCCAGGCCATGGTGCTTTTTAGGATGAGCTGAGTTGCTGTGAGCCTTGGCACTCTTCAATGCATCTTAGGCAGGGGCTCTAATACTTCCATTGAGATCATAACAGCTGGCCGTTACAATCAATCTCAATGACATATTTTCCTTGCATTTTTTTCTTTGAATAAAAAACAGAAAAGCACACTTAAAAAGACAATATTAAAGTTGTAACTTAAGCCAACTACAGTGAGGAGCTTTCCCTGAATGCCTCAAAGCTCATGAATCAAGTCTTTACAGAGCCCTGTTTAAACCAAACATGGCTTGCAGTACAGACACGGTCGTCCCTAGTTTCAGAGAGGATGGATCTGAGTTCATTAAAATGGCATCAAAATGAGATGACTTGTATGTGGCATTGGGAAATGTGGGACAATCAATACATGCATTACAGATGAAAGCATGTGAAGATGAAATTTCCTGAAATGTTAAATATTTGACAGGTTCTAAGCTCAGATTTTCAAACATCACTCTTGTTTCTCACAACCGCAGTTTCAGCTGGTCAAGCTAAGTGAAGAGCCCTGAAGTTAATCCTGCGTTTTGCAGTTTAGCAAGTCAAGAATGATTTTTTTTCATCCCTAAGATCCCCTAGAATTTGGTCGCAGGAAGGAGGTTCCAGTTGATGGGTGATATGAAGGAATGTCCTGTAGATATAACACCTCATCCATGCAAAATCAACCTTTTAGAAACATTTTAACATAGTTATCACCCTTTCTCTTTAGGTATGGTTTTACTTTATCAAAGAACTGATGGTTTTCATTAAGTGCTACTTTTATGAGCTGAGGGTATAACTCAGCAGTGCAGCCCTCGCTTAACCTGAGAGAGGTTCCCAGTTTAATCTCCAGCACCAAAACAAAAAGAAATAATTCGTCACCATAAAAATATGTACATGTTTATGATTTTCAAGAGTGCCTCCTAAGATTGCCTTCCTTTTACTTGCAAATTGTGCCTCCTTCAAGGCAAATATATCTTCTATGTTATTTATCATTCACTAAGCATAGATCAGTAAAGCCTGGCAGAATGAACAACAAATAGATGTTAAATTTTCAGTTGTTGTTGAATGACTGTCGTGCCTATGCCAAAACTTCCGTCAACATTTCCAAACAGCTCTGGTTAAAATTGAAAAGGGAATTTGAGAATTACCCAGAAATTTAGGAAAAGCCAGTGTGAATCAGATGCTGATTACTATTCACAAAAGTGATATAAAATCACCAATAGATTGCTGGGATTGTATAAGCAATCAGTTAAGAGAGGATCAAAAAGATAATAATGAGAGCATGAAATGCTGAAAGGAAAGTTTTTAATTCATCGATTAAACCACGCCCTTTGGAAGACAGAATGAGATGTTATAGAACAGAACGGAAATATTTATAGAAGGAATAAAGACTTTCAGTAACTGTAATACACTAATGGTGAGGTTATTTAAATCTTGTCAGTGAGAGAAAAAAAGAACCGCAGCAAGGGAACTAAAAAAACAAATGAGTTGTGCTTTGACTTGCTTTCTTTTTTTGCCGAGTATATTCCTCTGGTTTCACAAACTCCTAAAAGAAGTTGACTGTATTTTCTTTAACAAACTGGCAGTAGGTAGAGGAGTCAGTAATGTGTTGACGGATGAGAAATATGGGTGACTGACGTAAGTAAGCAATACTGGCTGCTGCTAAAGCTGGAGATAACAATGGCCAAGTCACAGCAGGGGGAAAGACAGCACAGTTTGATGAGTACGTGGGAGAAAGGGCTGATGGGAAGATGAAATGTGAAAGATAAGGAGTCTGGGATTTGTCAAAGGGAATTCAGATTTGGGGGAAGGGGTTGGAGGAGACAGACAACTTACTCTATGGTCAGGTAATTCAATATATCAAATTTGACCTTATAAAATTTCTACTAGAATTACTTGCCTTGATAAATGTTTCAAATTTTTCCAACAGAAATGAAAATCTCTCTTTTCTCTTTCTGTCATATATACGGGATTGAACCCTAGGCCTTAGCACTAAGCTACTTCCCCCATGCCCCTTGGTCATTATCGAGACATAGTTTCACTAAATTGCCAGATTTTCCAGGCTGACTTGGATCTTGTAATCTTCCTGCCTCAGCCTCCCAGAATGCTGAAACTACATGCATGTGATGAGCCGAAACCCTCCGATTTTCAAAGCCAAGTTGGGATAATCCTGATTTAAAGGTGAATTTCCATTTATAAACATTAAATAACATTCTTCTCAATGCCAGAACACCGGACAAGATGAACAAAGAGCCCAGGGGGACACCCTGTGTCCACGTCATCCAAACTTGAGGGGTGGCATTGCAATCAATTGATTTGGATAGGTAGGTGATGCATAGAAACTTTGGCCCTGCCGACAACTGAATGGGGTCCTTAACCTACACCTAAAAGCAAATGACTTAATTAGATAAAAATGAAGTGTTCCTAGAGACAGTGAGAATTGATGTTAACAAATGCGTTCCTACACAATTACATTGTATGGCGAGAAGTATTTTTATTCTTAATATTTATTTCCACAATCTTTTCCCCACTGAGTTGTTTTTTAGTTAGGATTAAATTTCACCAAAAATTTTACCTTCTGGGGCTGGGGATTTAGCTCAGTGGTTCCGGTGGCTGCTTCTTAGGTGCAAGGACCAGAGTTTGATCCCCAGTACACAGAAAAAAAAAATTTTTAGCTTCTGTAATATTATAGAATAGTAAAAATGAAATAGAAACACGAATGCAGTCTGAAGACAAGGCAGATTTTCTAAAAGCTATTGAAGCTAATTTCACTTGTCCATTTAGAGTAAAGACATTTTTTTAAGGAATATACTTTGATCCCTTGCAGCTTTCTATAAATGTATAAAGGAAACTAATTATTCCTGACTGTCTTTTTAAAATCAACATAAACGTGAAGTGTATAATTTGCAGTTCAGCATGAGTGTCAAAGTCAATGTCAGTAGGCGATTACCCCCATTTTTAGCATTTTTTCCCAGAAGAATTTTAGGAGAAGTGCTTATTTTTGCACAGTGTTTAAATATGACTTAATCCAGAGAAGCCTGTGACTACGTGTTGGCAAGCTAATGTTGTGACAAGGCATTAATCTGAGCATGTGGACACTGGTGGTGCATGAATCCAACCAACAAAACATTTCGTCAAAATATGTCTTTCAAACCGCTGTGTCTGTCATAATTCCAGGGCCAAATGTTTAATGAACAGTTCATCTAAACACTACTGTCAAGACAGAGTGTTATTGGCTGTCAGCTTCCCACATGCAAGTGATTAATAAAGTGACAAATTCAAGATCAAAGCTCTCAAGGGTTAGGACAGATTTAGCAGCGAGTGTGTAAGATACAGGTCTTTGAACTGGGATCTCAAATTTGATCTAGTGAATATCCCATCCAACACTCTGTATGGCACTTCCTGCAGGGGAGCAAAAATATTCCAGAATCACAATGGACATTAGAAGGTGGTACCTCAGCAGGTTTTCTGAACTAAAATAAAAGATAATTCAAGTATACCATTCATCAATAACTTAGAGCTAATTTTTTTAGAGCTAATTTTGATAAGTATCCCATCTGACTGAGAAATACAATCCATATTTTTTATTTATTGTGTCTCATTCTCTTTTAGTAAATGAAAAATTATATTGTTGTTGCAATATGTGAAATTTAATGAAAGGTATACTCAGAGATTACCAAGGGAATGTTGCTGCTCCCTTGATAATAATGACAATATCCAAATGTTCAAGTGGACAAGTTTCAAGTTTGGGACATCCATATTACATATTATTACAAATTCAGAATTTTTTGGGCCAGGGATTTAGCTCAGTGGCACCGCATCTGCTTTGTAAGTGCAAGGTCCTGAGTTCAACCCCCACTACTGCCAAAAAAAAAAAAAAAAAAAAAAAAGACACATAATTAAGTGGGGTAACGAAATGGCAATGGCATGGAGATTGAGAATCATGTTATTTCCTAAAT
>NW_022900945.1:16420038-16420318 GCF_012274545.1 Fukomys damarensis | reverse complement strand
AAAAAAAAAAAAAAAAAAAAAAAAAAATCAGTAATTTTAAATAATTTGAATTCAAGAGATTTTCTCTAAGTGTTAATATTATTTATGTAAATTATCTTAACACCCAGAAGATAATAACATAATCCATGTATTTATGGGAGAGTTGTATACTAATATGTTAAAAAGCCTATCAACCTTATTCTTTAATATGTTAAATGTTGCTTGCAGAAACAATTATTACCTTTCATATTTTAAAAGAGAATAGAACTTTTGGCATTCAGTTCTGCTAACTGAACTCGGG
>NW_022900945.1:16388911-16419854 GCF_012274545.1 Fukomys damarensis | reverse complement strand
ATATATACACATGTATGAATAAAACAATGAAAATAAAATGAATGAAAACAAACACTTGTTTGTATAATACACTATTCTCCAGATATACATTCTTATTTAGAAAGAAATGGCTTAACATATCAATCCAGTTTTCATGTGAATAAATTAAGAACACTAAACTGTATTCTATTGTAATTACAAAAGAGACATTGGGACAAATTTCACTGATTTCCCAATGTATAAAAAATAAAAACAATAGAAAATAAAATATTTAATTAATAACATCACTTAAGTTATATTTGTTCCAATTCAAATGGTTTTTAATTTACTTACTCTGCAGAAAGCATATTTCCTGTAGTATGTACTGATTTTTAAAAGGCAATGAAAGAAACATCAAGTTCAAACCAAAGAGAGCTAATGGATTATAATAGATGGGTTGGGGAGGAGGAAGCCTAGTTATCAAACTGTTTTTGTTGTGAAAAATCTCTCTTTACTGTGTCTCTTGTCTAGCACAAGGAATTTATTAGTTTTGGTTATCATGGATTTTGGGAAACATGGTCACTGAACAATGGCCCAACCATGTCAATAAGCACTGACCTTGTGTGCTAAGGGTCTAGAAGAAATCAGGCACCAGGCCTAACAAGAATCAGGTACCTAATAAAAGCCAGGGGACAGGCCTAATGAAGCTTAGGCAGTGGGACTCATGAAAATCAAGCAGCAGGCCTAATGAGATGGAGGCAAGAGCCTTAATAAAAATCAGACATAAGACCAATGACAGATGACTTAGACTGCACTCTGATTTCTACGTACAAGGAAGTTTGTTCTTTGTACTCTGAATAGACCCACACAGAAAGATACTTGAGACATAATTGTCTAAGTGCAAAGAAGCAGGAAAGGGAAGTGCTATTAGTACCCAACATAGAGTCAATATGTGATTGATCTGCCTTATTGAATTGTGGATGTACAAGGACTTTGAAAACCATCAAGGTCTGTACACACCATCACAAGCAAGTTTTTAGTAAACACATCACAGCTCTAATATGAAATGTTTTCCTGAGTTTATGAGTCTGACTTTTGTTAAAATGCCTTAGTTTCTTTTCAGCCATTTATCCATTCATTTAGAGCAATTTATTAAATTGTTCAACAAGCATTTATGAGACTGCACAGATAGCCACAGATCTAGCCCTATATATTTTAAATGCTTCTAGTTTTATATATATGATCTTTATCAGGAAATAGAATCATTCATACAATTTCTATGGCCCTTAGGTATGAAAGAACACACAAAATCTACCAGAAATAATGAGTTGTTAGTAATTCTTTCAGAAACTATTTGACTAAGTGCCAATTACTGAGTAACAGTGAGTCTTTCCCTTGTGGAGTTTTTAGTCACATGGGCAAGATAGACAATATGTAAAACAACTATAAATGTCCAAAAAGTGAGACGTGCTCTGAACAAAACAAACAGTATTGTGATATAGAGAACGCTGAGGCAGGAACACTGAGGCTTTGCTGCTTGGTCTAGGCAGGCCTGGTCAAGATGAGAAAATGCTATATGGCTTTGAGAGAGAGGACAAATGAACATTCTAAACTCAGAGACCTGTGTGAAGAAAGCAGGAGCAGCTATTGTGACTAAGGAGCTGACAGCTTAGTTTGGGACATCTACTATCCACTCAGTGAGCAAGGTGAGGTATAGCAGGAAAACCATAAAGGCCAACAGCCTGGGTCCGGCACTTATCTATCCATAAGTAAAAGCTTTACTTGCTCTTCACATTCAAGGCCATGTATCATGTTGTGAACAATAATACTCAACAAAGGATAAAAACTCACTACAATGCTTTTGAATTCTTTCACTTAAGGGAAAAGAAAAAAATGTGAGAGAATGAAAAGATGAAAATAAAGTGTTTGTAGATGGGGAGGGGAGGAGGGGGTGAAGGGAGGGCAGAGGTAAGGGGAAAAAATGAGAATCAAGACTTGTCATGTAGAGGTACAAGATCCCAACAATGAATGTAACTGTACTGTATCCCTAAAATGTACCAATAAACTCAATTAAAGCTGGAAAAAAAATTCTTTCACTTAAAGACATCAATTTTTCATATTTTCTTAAATTTTAGGGTGAAAAGGATTGAAAAATATCTTACTGTTCACAAATAATTGAAATAACTAACTTTTGCAAATATACGAGAAAATGTATAATTATAAAAACAATATGATAGATTACAGGACTCATGCACATAGAAAATATGACTTTAGCAGAGTACTAAAGAATTTACCCTTCTATTTTTAAAATAATTTTAGCTGTGTCATTGTTCTAGCAACATGATCAAAGATGATATCCATCTTTAAATGTGACTAGAACAATGTAATAAATAATGTACATTACAAATAAATGTAAATATATTATAAATGTTAAAATATTTAAGTTTTACCAGTCATTTTAATTTTTCTTTCATTATTTTAGAACAAAAATTCAAGAAAAACATTCACAACTATTTGGGATATGACTCTTCAATTTCAAATTGAATTAGAACAAAGCCCACAGTAACACAGAATAATATGTCTGACACATGGTTTTCCTTCAGGAGATATTGAGTTTTTAGATTTTACCAAGTCCCTTGGAAGCTTTAGTGTTCTTACGATGCCTGGAGTCAATTTTGAACAACTTTGCAATTTACGATTGGGAATCTTAATTCAAATTCAACAAAACGCTGAAAGAAGAAATGTTTTGGGGCCATTAGGCTTCTCTCAGGACATCAATAAGAGACTCCCTGATGGTGAAAATAAAGATGTAAATAAAATATTTCCATAATACTGCAATATGTTTAACAGTAATAATGATAGAAAATCATGTTAAAAAATCAGGCCTTTTTTATTGAGAGAATTAAGACCAAGGCTAAAGACCAAGCCTGAGTACAAGGAGTTACCTATTGCAAAAGCCCTATTTGATGCTCCTATGTGCACATTTACACTGAAATTTTTGTTTGATGAAATACATTCTGATTTGGATTGAATCATCGAGGAATAAAGTAAATGATTTTGTGTTAGAGTTCCAACAGTGTTCTCTGCTTCCATTGAATCAATCAACTGTTAATTAAGTAAATAACTTTTAGTGCCTACAATCCATCAGGTATGACAGCGGTGAACAAACACAAAAATCTTTGTCCCCGTCTCCCACACTACCCCATCTTTCCAAGTCTTAAGTACACCTGGTGACGTATACTTCCTGCAGCATTGTGTTTGGAGATGTCCTTCAGCGACATAAATAAACTGAAGGGCTGTCACCCTGATCAAGTTTCCCTTTCCCCTTTACTTCATAATTTTAGCAGCCTCTGATGATCCTTGCCTAGAATCTATTAGCTTACTTATTGTTATAAAACAGTAGTGTTTTAGTTCTTTCGCTTTAAAAAAATTTATAGAATTCCTTGTAGGGAGGGCAGTAAGAGAAAGGATACGATCAAAATACATTATATACATGTAGGAAAATGCTACAATGAAACACAACTAAGAAATAAATAATTTTTAAATAGATGCTTTGTTTTCCCATCCTAAATTTGCCAGTTGGTAAAATAAAGTGTTGACTGCCTATGACAGAGGACCAAGTATAAATTTGTGATGAAGTTTTATTTGTTTTCTTCCACCGTTGTTATATTAACATATTTGATGATTGTTAGACAAATACAAAATTTACTCTTTCTTTGATGACAAATTATTTGAAGTTGGTTTCTGGAAACTTTTAACAAGAATGTAGAAATTGTAGGTAGAATAGGATTTTGAAACTCGATTTATAAAATCCTTGCCTGTGTTTGGGGTGACCTCATTTTCCAGGGACACCATGTCCCTTTTGTTGAAAGTAATGTTCAGAGCCCAAACTCCAGGTTCTAGGAGAGCGTACAGTGGGTTTCAACCTTTTAATACGCAAAGCCATTAATGTTGCTGGTTATTTTTTTCTGAAAATAACAATAATTTCATATTGTTATTTTTTCTGAAAGTAACAATAATTTCATAGTTATTTTTTACTTGAGATTTACTGTTAAAGAATTTTTAACTTTAAAACTTCATTTATTCATATGGTGCTCATATTTTCATGAATGGGGACAGAAGCCTCCTCAAACCAAAGCATTACATTTTACTTACTGATTACTCCTCATATCAGAGCTAAAAATAGAATTTAATTGTGGAGTGTGATTTTGATTTTTTTAATGCACACATTACTCTTCTCATTCTTCCTATGCAGAGTACTATTTCAGAAATAACACCATTATTCACTCAATATTTTGTGACAAGATTCAGTCAATTAAACTTGATTATATCACCTTTAATCTTTTATGTCCTACGAAAGTAAGTATTTCATTATCATCATGTATTCGCACTGGCCAAGCAGACCTCTCATAAAGATGACAGAGTTTCTGCTAATTATCTTTTAAAAAATTAAATGAATAGTCTTACAACAATTTATCTTAAATTCCCTTCTGAATAATTACCACTATGATTCACTAAGAGGAAGAAGCAAAAAGAGAAGATGTTTCATCATTTTCCATTGCACTTTCCATCTTGAGATATTTAGTCATAATATGAATTATTTTAATGTGAATGTTTAACTTAATGAAATTGCATTGATGACAAATGCAGAAGATTTTAGCTGTAAGTAATAAAATTCAGTAAAAACTTTTGTTAAGGTATGTAAAAAGCCATGTTGAATGATAATACTGTGGAGAATTAGGGGATTTATTTTTGGAAAAGCTTAATTTACAAACTACCTGTTATTTTAGACAATATGCTATTTAGGTGGTATTATCTACTGTAAGTTTTATAAAAAGCAATTTCCAAAGGCATTTTTACTTTAAAATCTGATGCCATATATTAGCTATTTTCAAAATTATAAATATTTTCATATCTATAAAATGAACACAAAATGAAAATTTTAAGCGAATAGGTTGACATACTGACTGCCTACATTAGAATTGTAATTTCCCACACACTGAAATTGTGTATATGTTGCACGGACAAGTATAGTACCTTTGAAGGCAGGAAACAATTATAATTGAAAATGATACTTCTTTGTTACCATGGCAGTAGATTTAAAAAGTCTGCACATTAAAAACCTATGGACTTAAACATAAGGATTTAGAAAAAGGAGGCTACAGTGCTGGCAGCAAATGAAATTCAAATGCCAAAGTCTGAGGCGAAGGTCCACTGGTTGGAACACTAACGTGAATGGATAACCAAATATTCTGAAATATATGGAACAAATAAACGTAACCCTAAAGAGGCAAAAGTAGAATTTCATTTAATCTTATTAGCTGAGACTTAAAAGCATCACTGACCAGATATATCTAATCTCCTATTCCAAGTCACACTAATAGAAATTATGTCTAAAGAAACAAAGCTTGACCACTCTGGCCTTTTACATTACCCATTTTCTTTATCCATCTGTTTAAAGGTTAACAGACAAGTATAACATATATTTTAACAGTAGGAACGTTAGTCACATCACTGTCTAATTTGATTTTTTAAAAATATTTCTTAGTGTTATTAATCACTATTTCCTTGTGATTTAATTTTGTAAGAAAATGTTGAGTGCAGGAAGTGTCTTAAGGGGTGTTCTAGCTTCTTTCATGCTTTTGTCATCATCGCATTAATAATGTAAGATGTAAAGTGGTGGTATCTAATGAATGACTAAGGAGAGAGAGAGAGAGAGAGAGAGAGAGAGAGAAGAATTAGAGGTAATAGAACTATACAAAGTATGCTTAAAATACAGTAAATGTTAAAGTTGAAAATTTTATTACAGTAAAAGACATTGCCATAAATCTTCCTCAAAATATTCCTCCTTATTTTGACTTTGGAAAGGAGCCAAAGTTGCATGGTGCCAGCTTTGGTGAATAAGGTTAATGAGGGCATTCTGAATGTTTTTTGGAGCCAGGGTTTCCCTGGAAAGGCACGTGGCAACAGCATTCGCTGTTTTTTATTACACTTCCTAAAGACACTAGCAAAAGAGGATTTTCAGAACTGTGTCAGAAAGTGGCAAGAATGATAGGTGTTAGGGCTTCTGTCTAGATGTAACTTCCCGAGCCTCAAGCAGTCATAGCTGGTGCTTTTTCAGAGGTGGCTGGATCTCGAATGTGTGATGCTGGGACTAACGGGTGTGATGACTACTTAATCAGGCCACTGACTGGTTGGGCACCACCCTAATCCCAGTAGCCCAGATAAAATATAAAAGGGGCAGAAAGACACTGTTAACGTTACTTGCTTGCTTGCTTTGCTAGCTTCTACCCACCATAAAATATTTCTCCTCTCTGATTCCTGTCTGCCACGCCACCCTGCCTTGGAGCTAGCTGATTGTGAATTGAAACTTTTACAAACTGTGAGCTAAATACACCTTTCCTCCTTAAACTCGCAGGTGTTAGATATTTTGTCTCAGCAATGAGAAAAGTAACTGAAACAACAGGGTAACACTGTTCAAAGGGAGATTAATATCAATGTGTCTTTTAATGTAATTTTTTTACTTCAATATACACTGCGGTTTCTTATCAGTTCTTGAATTCTGTAGAAACATTCTATAGATTTAAATACATCTCATTTCTTCAAATGTTAAAATGAAAATTAGAAGAAAGTATATTGAAAGATTTTATCATGAAGAAATTATAAATGGGGACTGGTGATTTAGCTCTGTGGTTCTACCACCTGTCTTGCAAGTGCAAGGACCCCAGTTCAATCCCCAGAACAAAAAAAGAAAAAAAAAAGAAAAAGAAAAAGAAAAGAAAGGAAAAAGAAATGATAAATGTTTAGGAATATAAATATGTTTAACCTGACTTCAGCATTATGAAATGTATACTTGTATTGAAACATAATGTCACCACAAGAGGTTTACAATTTGTTTTTAATATATGAGTTTAAAAATAAATGGAAAAAAACTCAATAAATTAATGGTTGAAGTTTAAATATAAAACTGAGTAGAATTAATAGTGATTAGTTTGAAATTAAAGATGAAAATAATGGTTTCTAACCCTTACAATATTAAAGATCATGACCTCAAACCACTTGAAACATATAGTAATTTTAAATTTAGAAAGTGTTTAATAACTAATTACATATATTTGAAAGAATACATTTAATACATAGAATATCATGTACACTAGTTATGGCAACTCCTCCTCAAAGGGCAGTTTACTTTATACTGAATTTAAAAAGTAGCAATGCTTCAAACTATGTAAATGCATGGCTCTTGTCCTGGATAACAGAAGTTATGACTGACAGGTAGATATTTGTTTGATTATCTTGGGATTATGGCACTCAGCATGTCACATGAGTTACCTCACATTATATGGTACACCTAACTTGAGGGAGACATTTTCTTAATAACTATTAGTAAAATTTCCCACACTCCTAACTCCTTTCCCAATTCACAAGCTATAAGAGACAAAAGAATGAATAATAGGATAATGTTCTTAATATTAATAGAAATATTAAGAGGAGGAAACGTAGATTTAAAAAAAAGCATAGATTCTTTGTCTCAAGCATTTTCTCATTTTATCATATAAATTATTTGTCCTCCCTGTACCTCAAAGGAGCTATGATCAGAAATCCAAAGATTTAGAATTTGTATACAGTATGGTCTTCAAAATTGAATTTCTTAAAGGCTATCCTCTCAGGGATCACTTCTGCTGGTAGTGTAATGTAGGAACATTCGAGAGTTATTTTGAAGATAGAAGTATTACTTTTCTCAACAAAATAATTGTGAGGAATTAATGAAAAAAAATGAAAATTAGGGAAGACAATAACTCTTGGCCTCAATAAATTAAGGATGTAATTCTAGTAATTAAGTTGAACAGGATGGAGGCTTTCCATAAAGTAGATGCTCAGTTTTGGGGTAAGCTAGATTTGGTACATTTTAGGTTCTGTGATTGGATCTAACAGTTGAACACTCTTTAGACAAAAAGTGAAAAAAAAAAAAAACTCAGACAAAGAAGTATAAACAGCAAATAAGAATAAGAAAAAATGTTTAACACCACCGGTCAGTTGAGAGATGCAATTGCAAAGAACACTGAGATTCCATCTCATCCAAGAAAAAATGACTGCTATCAAGAAAAAAAACCAATAACAGATGCTGGGAGGGCTGTGGGGAGAAAGGAACCCTTCTTTGTTGGTGGTGGGAGTGCAGACTGGTGCAACCACTGTGGAAATCAGAATGGAGATCCCTCAAAGAGCTAGGATTAGAGGTCTCATTTGACCCAGCTATTCCCCTACTGGATATTTTCCCTAAAGAATTAAAAGACTCATACCACAGCAATAAATGTGCACCCATGTTTATAGTGGCACAGTTTGTAATAGGTAAAATTGGAAACAGCACAATTGCCCATCAACTGGAGACTGGATAGACTTTGTTTTTTTAAAAATAAAATAAAGTACTACTGAGCCATAAAGAATGAGAAACTAGAAATATTTATAGCTAAATGGATGCACATTGAGGACATACTCTGAAGTGAAATAAGACACGCATGTGTAAATATCAAATAGCTTCTCTGGTGTGAGAAACTGAAAGTGTAAAAAAGGAACAAAACATATAATAGATAATGTGAAATAGGAAAAAAGGTGCAAAGAGGACGGGGAAGTGTGAGGGGTGGGGGAAAGGAATTAACATGAGAAAATGAAAAAGCAGAAACCAAGTCTTTGTAAATAGAGAGGGTGGAGAGTTTGAAAGATGGGCAGGGAAATGGGGAAAAAATAACCAAAAAGTTACAAATTCCTAATAATTAATATCAGAATATTGTATACTTATAATGTACAAATAAACAATGAAAATAAATAACCATACTAGCTTTAGCATCTCAAATGTTACCTTTATGGTGGTGATCCTAATGTAACTGACATGTCTCTGAACAATAAATTTGAGAACTAATGTTGATCAAAAACAAAAAAGTAAAAGAAGATATGTATGCAAATTTAATTTCTAGTTCTGTTATTGCTTAAAAGATTCCAAAAGGAAAATGAAGACTTTAGCAGGCTATTAGATCCAAACCATAAATCCGTTTTTAAACAAAGATTTACCAGTTTTGGAGATGTCACGTGTCAAAGGGATTTGGGCTAAGGGCATTAAATTGTGGAACTGAAACAAGGAAATATCTGAGGGAAGTCCGTGGAAGGGGAGATTTATTTTATTGGGCTTGTCTGTACAGGCCATTTGGGCAACAACTCTCAGTCTATGGCAGTATGAATATTCTCTTCTTCCTTCACATAGGGCACCCATCTTATGAGAATTTTTATGACCTGCTCTTTTTTAGTTAAAAGGGTGAAAATCAGAGAGTCATAACTGCATCTTCTGTTTCTCAAAGGCTAAAAGCTTAAAATGATCAATATGTCAAAGCTGCATAGTTAAATTTGCATGTTCTTAGCCCTTTCAGTTTGTAGTTTCTTGGACATCCAGCTGAAGTGGTACATATATATTTGGATCTAAAAGTTTAGGAGATGGGTTTATAGAATATATACCATATATATGTGCTAGTCATTGGCAAACTGATCATCTTTCAAGTCTGTAATCCTAGGAGATCACCAAGGAGAAATATGTAAATGGAAGATAGAACAAAACTGAGTTCCCAGATGTTCCAGTATTGAGGCTAGCACTCTCTTCTGTTACTAGGAATATCTCAGTAACCTCTGTTATCTAAAATAATGGAACTCAAAAGGAGACAATAGAATTGCACTTTCCGAGGGCTGGGGAAAGAGAGGAAGGGGTATTGCTATTCAAAATGTATAAAGTTTCCATTGTAGAAGATATGTGAGTTCCACATACTTGCTACACAACACAATAAAAATACTGTATTGTTCACTAGCCCTCATATTAAATGTCATTACTGCAATTATAAGCAAGTAAGCCCTGTGTTCTCCTATATCCAGGAGTTATCTTGAGACAAGTGGTTCCCTGGATCTAACAATGTGTTTTCTTGGACTACATGTAGTACACAATAGTGCTTTCCACTTTCCACTTTGTATTTTTCTTTTAAGACACTTTCTGAGATTAATCCTCTAAGGACTACTAAGAGCTCCCCTCCATTATGCACAGCTGCTTTCTCCTGGACTCCAAAGTTGCCTCGCCTACTCTATTTGGATTCTGTTCTTAGAAGTTTTCCCTAAAGGATGAGACTCTGCTGTTTGGAATCAGAACTGACTGAATTTTTCAAAGGTAAGTGTAGGGAGTTTATATGGAAAAACTCAAATATTTGCCTCCAGTCTCTCATGCCATATTAAAAAATCAACCTCAGGTATATAGAACTCACTATAGAAAAACAAATAATAAAGCTTCAGTAAGAAACAAAAGAGACCAGTTTCATGACCTTTTCTATAGAAAGCTTTTTTCAATAATACGCAACATTAAAATAAAGTAAAATTACATAAATATTACACTAAAATTAAGATCTAATCATCAGAAAACATCATAAAGTTAGTAGAATTCAAACTAAGTGAGAGAAAATGGTTGGAATACAAATATTTGATGAAAGACAAATATCCAGGACCTGGCATTTAGCTCAGTGGCACCACACTTGTCTCACAAGTGCAAGGTCCTGAGTTCTATCTCTGGTATCCACCCCGCAAAAGACAAATGCCCAAAGTATATGAACATCCTTAAATTAATAAAAAGGAAGATGACATCATCCAAACTGTTTAAAATAATTAAAAACCATCTCTCAGAAAAGGAACACCCATGAGGCCAAAGTTCACATGAAAAAAGAAGCCTCCACTTTGTTAGTCATCAAGTAAATCAAAACTATGATGCAATAGGTTCACACAACCAGAAGAATAGCGAAAATGAGACTTTTGTTCTAAGTGTTGACAAGAATGTAGAACAACCGAATACACATTCGCTGTTAGTGGGAACATAAGTTGCTATAATTACATTTGAATACCCAGGAAATTTCAAAGAAAGCTAGGCCATGTGCATTGCTAGAAATTCTCCCAAAGCTATACCCATCAGAAATCTTTCATTTGTTCACAAAAATGATCTGTGCAAGAATGTCCACAGCAGCCTTTTTGCTAATAACTTCCCAAACTGGAAGAAATCAAGCATCTATCTCTATTGAAATGAATAAATCATCTATATAAACAGACAAAGAAATATATCAATTCATCATTTCAAATGCATGCAAAATGTGCAGGAGCCTCATAAAAATTTGGGGGAAATGAGTAGACAACAAATCACATGTTTATGATTCCACTTATGTGGAATTCAAAGACAAACAAAAGTAATCTGAGGGGCTAGAAGTGACCATCGTGGTAGTGATGCTACAGGAAGCAATAATGACTGGGCAGGGCAACATTTTTCTGGTTCTTCATCTGAGCACTCACCACCCAATGTGTTAACTGATAATTCAGTGATCTGTACACTTATGATCTATAAGACATTCCAATAAAATCTGGATCTAAATAGTACTAATGAGTAGCTGGCATGACTCAATTTAGCTAACGATTGCCTTAACCTTTCTAAAGCATGTCTGTTTATCTGTGTGTGTATTGGAGGGAGAAGGCATCTGTGACGTTGCTGTCTTGCTGGAGTGTCTGAAAGCAATGTAATTAATTTTTTCTTCTGAACACATTCTGCTGGATGCATGCAGAATACACTCCTGGGAAATGTTTATTGGTAGAGGTCACATCTTCATTACTTTGGGGCAAAATCCATTGCCCTTTTGGTATTATTTAATAAGAGTATTGCTTTTCTGTGGAGCAAGGTTGGACGCTGTTAATTAAATAGAATTAGTCTCCATGTTACCCTTGTCTCTACTGTCAAAATCCATTCTCTATCCTATGAAAAGACTTGTGAAACAGCAGCTAGTCTTCACTAACTTACTTCATTCAATTAAAATTAAATTACGCAATTGAGCTTTTTTCTTGTCTTTTCTATATAACATTTTAGTTAATTGACTAATTAAAACTGAGGCCTGACATTTGTTTTTCTCTCTTTAGGAAAAAGAAACGAGAGAAAAAGTAAGATACATATTGCTATATTCCAATTTAGTTATTCAATAGGAGTTTCAGAAAGCAATCTGTTACTGAAAAGAGAATATACACTTTTAAATAAAATAGTATTTAAAAGATAGTAGAATGTTCACCAGGGCCAGGGATTTAGCTCAGTGGTTCCGTCACCTGCCTCGCAAGTGCAAGATCCCAAGTTCGATCCCCGGTACAAAAACAAAAAACAAAAGAAGTAGAATGTTAACTAAGTTCAAGTTCAAATTCTAATTTCTAGGAAGACATTGATGATGCCGTCAACATAAGTTCAACAAATATCTCTACTTTCCATTGCAGAAAAAAATCTCTGAAAAACCTACTTCATTTTCTTTAATGTTTTGATCAGTTTCCTATAGCTATTTTACACATAGAAATAATTAGCTATTATTTTTATTAGTAGTAACGTTTAGTAATATTGCTTTAATAATCCATTCTTCTCCAATGTAGTGAATACTATTTGTGAAGCAATTAATATCTTGGCAATATGAAAATTTTAATTTCTATTTATTGTTTTGATATTTATAATATGCTAGACAGTAGGCGCTATCACTATCCCTTTTCTATAGGTAAGAAAATTGAGGCATAAAGTAACTGAATGCCTTGCACATGCAGTAAATGCCAGAGATAGAATTTTCATCAAAACTTAATTTTCAAGGGCCAGGGATTTAGCTCAGTGGTTCCACTGCCTGCCTTGCAAGGTCCTGAGTTCGATATCCTGTAACACACAAAAAAAATTTCTTTTGATTCTTTTTTTTTTTCCGGTCCTGGGGGTTGAACTCAGGACCTTGAGCTTACGAAGCAGGCATGGTAGCACTGAGCTAAATCCAGGCCCAAGGGGGGAGTCTCTCAATATATAACCAGGGGAGTTCGGTGAAGGCAAATTTATTGAGATAAATGAGAAAAAATGATTTTGCCAAAAAGGATGTACATGTGCAGAGTAAAGGAAGTGAACACAAAACCTTTACATCAAAGAACTTTCAAAGATAAATTATGGTGTTGAAAACATATAAAATGTTGAAAATTAACTGAGACTTAGAAAGTAACAATTTGCCAAAACGTTAAAATGTGCTCCTTTGACAATGTGAGTTATACAATGAGAAGGTAAGCACAAATCAAGTGACTCTTGATGTGATATTTTTACACAGAAATAGAAACTTTTACAATTTTGTTTATGTTCTCTTTTCTTCTCCTACTTTATAGCAATATGGTCATATCACTATTGCTTTGTTCCAGTATTGCTTTTCTTGGCATCTATCAATAATATAGCCCTATTTTGTTTCCTGTTTCTTAAGCTTCATATTAAAAAATAGAATATTAAGCTTTATCTATTCCTTTGGTCTCCCTTATTTGTCATCTCTGAAATTCTGATATTTGTGTTTTTGCTTTAATATCATCAGGGTTAAAGTTACCCCCTATATGTTTATTTTTATTATTCATATAATTACATGTTATCAATTATTAAATATTATTTCTAAAAGTTAACACTAAAAATATCATTTACATTTCATGACATTTGTTGAGTCCAAAAAGAAACTGATGACATTTCACATTTTTCACCTGTAAAAGTTTAGGGTTTTATTTTGTTTTGTGCCTCCGTTTGATCTCTAGGGCAATAAATCCCTCTAAATTTCTTTCTCATAAAATTTTTCGTACTTTCCTATAAGCTCTTAACATTTGGAAGACATGCATTTCTGTTCAGATCCTGTGAGAAACAGACATCAAAATAAGATGAAGGGGAGAGAAGATTTATCAACCGGGAAAGGAAAGACGGAGGAAGCGAGTTTGAGAAGGAATCGTGCAGGCTGCAGCACCGCTCTGCGGAGCCCCAGAGGAGGGGGAGCCAAAGAAAGGTAACACAGGCCTCACCTGGTACCTACCCCATGCTCACCTCTCGATTTAAGAAAATGTCCACGAAGAGCACTGCCGATCGTGAGCCCTGCGGTGAACTCCAAAGACCCACACGTGGCAGGGGGAAGCTGGCGCCAATCTGTGCTCGTCGCAGTGGAGGGGCCTGGACAGTGTGCTCCGTGGCTGTCAGAGTACGAGGAAGACACGGCTTTGCTTGGTCATTGTTAACTTGAATGAGAACATCTCTTGAGTTTGGGACCTTATTATTAGCCTTTCATTTTTATGTTGCTCGTCAAGTTGTATTGAATTGTAAGCAAACTCCTTTACAGTGACATTATTGGTTTATGCACGGCACTCACAGCTTACCAAATTAAATTCTGCGATTTTCCAGATTGCTGGGACAGTGTTCTACATTGTCTTAAGCCTGCCTTGGCATTAAGAAAAATCCTGGGTGGTCATCACTGTGTGCGTTGCCTCTCCAGTCCACATCCTTCCGTTTTGGGAACTGTCTTTACAATGCAACTCAAATCTCAGTTCTGTTATTTCTGTACATTTAACACAGCCGTATTTTGACTTCTAAAGTATAGTTAGTCTTAAAGTTTGGATGATTTATTCACCGATAGGAAGTTGGAAAATGTTATGAGATCAAAATAAGTGTGTCCTGGTTGTCAAAATGGATATTTTATTGTTCTCTTTATTACAATGTCTTTCTGTTAATATTTACTTGTTATACAATAGACATTTGCTGAATACGTACAAATATGAAACTGATATTCTGATATTGTTGTTTTAACATTGAGAGTGTAGCAGATATAATGAACATAAATTATTTCACCAATTTAATGAGAAGGGAAGCATAAAAATTGTAGCAAGCCAAAAATCAAAATATTATATGAAAATCTAAAATAAAATATAAGAGGATTTCTATAACTAACATATATACTGAAGGCATATTATTTAAATCAAGTGTTAAATATAGATATGCTTTTCATGTAAGCTTGGAAAACAGATGCAAGAGGGACATCTCGCATTTATAGCTCTCACTTAAAATGATATGTCATACAAAGACATGTGCAAAAATATATACACTTAGAAAATACTTATAACAAAAATGATGAATAAGCTTTAACATTAGGCAAAAATAAATAGAGCTGCTGAGATGCCTTTATCAAACAGAGAACTTGTGAATTTGGTACATTATGTCAGCTACTCAAGAGCATTCATATATTTATATTGAAGTTATACATGTCTTAATTAGTGTCTTACTCATTAAAAGTATTCCTACAATTAATTGAGGATCTTTGGCTAATAAAAAATAACCATCTTGGGCTGGGGATTTAGCTCAGTGGGTCTGCCGCCTGCCTTGCAAGCACAAGGTCCTGAGTTCAATCCCTGGCACCAAGAAAAACAACCTAATGCTACTTTAAAATTTCATGTCTGAACACTGAAGTCTGGACAGCTATTATGTACATTAATACATCAGAAATAACTGTGAAATTCTGTTTTTTTCCTGATTTGTTATCATTTATTTATTTTCACTGCCTTATAATATTCTATGGGCAAGTGGAGGAGGCATGTGATTATACAGATCTTTGGAAGAGGTGTGAGCCCACGTGGTTTGATGAACTCTAAAAACAATAGGTTAGAGATAACTAGAATGAAGTGGGTACTGAAGTCATCAATAAATGAAAGTAAAATCTTGAAAATAGCACAGGAAAATTATCGTTTGACTACAAATAGTACAATTTAAAATCAAAAGCTTCTACTGTGCTGGTGTTTTGAAAGGTAAGAGTATGAGAATTTTTTTTTTTTTTTTTTTTTTTTTTTTTTGGTACTGGGCATCGAACTTGGGACCCTGCACTTGCAAGGCAGATGGCCGAACCACTGAGCTAAATACCCAGCCCTGAGAAATAATTTTTAAGCTATAATGATCCAGAGAGTCAACTTATCACTAGCCTGTGCTACGCGAGTAAGAGGAAAAGCAACCTCCACTACCTAGGTGGTGTAAGGGAGTCAGCCTCCTTAAAAAAAGAGACAAATTTAACAATTTTTCTAGAAAGTAATTAAAGACACATGTGTCAGTTAAATAGTGCAAAGAACTCTACAATGTATGAGATTGGATGTGGTTACTTTAACAAACAGGCATAAGAAAAAATTGGAAATGTGAAATATCTACAAGGGTTCAATTTTTTGGGGGGACTAGGATTTCTGTTGTATAAATAGGGTAACAATAATTAAATTAAAACGGAATGATGGTCTTTGATACACTATGAAATTTTTTGACAGAATCCATATGGCTTAGGAAACTTGACAAGGTACTACAACTTGGTCAAGAAAAGCTGAAAGTTCAGGGAAAACACATTGAAATTTGGTAAATATGTAAATATGTGAATATGTGTGTCTGAAAAGTTTCACATTTTTTTTCAGGATAGACCTGCTTATAGTAAACTATTTTATTTTAGCTTTTGTATGTTTACAAAATATTGCATTTAATTTTTTAAAGACATTTTTATTGTAAAGATACTAACATAGCAGTCTATTTTAATCTGATATATGCAAGATGTTGCTCCATTGTCTTTTAGCTTGAATACATTTCAGCAAAAAATCTGCTGTCACACTTATCTTTATCTTTTTAATTAATGCCTTTCATTTCCTCTGTCTGATTTTACATTTAAGACTTCCTCTTTTATCACAGTTTTAAACAATGTATTTATGATGTGGTTTGATATGTCTCTGCCCCAATGTTTTTTCCTTGGTCTTTGATGAGTATCTTAAATCTGTGAGATTATAATTTTTTTCCAGTTTGGAAAAATGTTCATAGCTATTTCTTCAAGTATGTGCCACATACACTCCTCTTGAGAAGCATAATACTTGTAGCTGTTCTGTATTTCAGTGTTGAAATGATTGATTATTCTTTTCATTGTAGTAGGGATATTCTACTTCTTTTCATAATTAATTTTTAAAAGAATATTTCTGAGTTTTCTTTTGATACATGGATAAGCTACTGGAAGTCAGTATGATCTATTCAATTCCTGTTCTTAAATTTTTTAGGGAGAATGAGGTTTGTTTTAACGTAGAGCCAATGCTAAATTTGCATATTAAGAAAGTAAGACTTTTCTTAGTGTTTTTACTAATATCTCTTGAATGTTGAAACTTTCTGTACCAACTATTGGAAACACTTTTTCTGGTCGTTTTTGTTGTTCAGACAATGCTCTCCCAATCCCTCTGAATAGCTCATTACCTATTTTATGATCATTTATTCACACAGTTTTCATCAGTTTTCAACTGAATCCTTCAGAAAGGCCCTCCAGAAAGTTTCTTTCCAGTGTGGCTTGTTTATCTCTGTTCTGTCCTCTTTGACCTCACTGCTTTATTTTTCCTAGAACCTCAGCTCTGTCTCTTCTGATCAGAAAGACAAAAGGGCTTTCCCCTCTTTGTACCACAGCCCAAACACTTTCATTTTGCCCTCACCTGGTGAAATTATAGGGTTCATATTGTAAGTTCACCATTTCTCCAGAATTTCTGCCAGATGCCAATTGCTTGAGTTCCACTGTTTTGTGTATTATTTTGCATTTCAGTTGTTTCAGGTGTGATAATAAAATTTTACACCTTTTAATCTTGGTTACACTTTAGTATGTGGTCAGTGGTGGATCTGTATAATATTTGCAGTGAAATACAATAGGGAATTCTTTAAAACAAAAAAGAAATTTTTGTATTTGAAAATTTTAAATGTTCAGAGACATGTGTCTTTAAAGAATAATTATGCAAGTAGATAGTACACATAAGATATAGATGCCAACTCTTTAACTTTATGTACTGTAAAAGGGCATAGTTTGAACAAAAAAATCATAATTCATAAGAAAATTTTAGACAGTCATCAAAAGGACAGTGTAAACTTTACTAATATGGCTCACTAAATTGAAAATGGACTTGGAAAAGGTCATAGGATTAGAGGTTAGATAAATCATAATCAAAGAAATTAGCAATGGATTATATCTCATGTCTTCCCTGGAAAGGAAAATTTTACTTGACATTGCCGAATTCAAAATGATTTTTATTTGTTTGGAAATAACATATTCTAAATCCAGTTGTCTTCTTCACATGGAAATATAAACCATAATCTTCTTTATCTAAATCTATAATTTGTATAAATATTAAGCATTTTTCAAGTATACACCTTATACAAGTCAAACCTTTGAACATTGAATTGTAGAGTCTTATAAATTTTCACTTTATATTAAACATGACTACCTAGCGTACCTTAAATGTAGTTCACTTGCTAACATGAACAGAATTAGATATTTAATACTATTGGTATTCCGAACTTCTTAGTATAGTTCAATTAAATATCTGAATCTCAACTATCAATTTCTCTTTTGTTAATTGTATTTCACTCTTTTCTAACACTTACCATTTTTCATTTTGATATTTTAAAGTATATGCTATAAGTATAGAGAGGTACCTTAGTGGTAGGGATTTTGTCTAGCATGTGGGTTTAATCCCAAGCACCCCACAAAATTTTACTTCCTCTCATGACACTTAGATTATGTAACCTGGGAAGTTAATCAGTTGTTTTAACAAACTTCAGTTTTTGTTGTTTTAAAATTTGACTAAAAACATTTGTCTTTTTACTTGCTTAATAATAGGTCATGTTATATCTACACATTTAAATTTCATTGTTAGTTCAGGATATAGTGCTATTTTTGAATATATAAATTTGAATATAACCCAAAATTTGTAAGACATAAATTGTCAAAAATGCCAGTCTCCTGCCTTGCACAAGTACACTGACACTAGTTTGTAACACCTGTAAAGATAAGTACTTCTAGCAGTGATGAAAATATGAAAGAAAAATGAAATATTACAGTGATGAATTTCAACATCAGTAACTAAAGAGCAGCAAGAAACCTCAAAAGGCAGACAACAAAGAAGTCTGAAAAAAAAAAGATAATTTTTAAACTAAAATAGTTATGAACCTATCTAAACCTAAGTAGGAATAAAATAGTCATCAATGAAACAGCATAGAAAATCAAGATTCAGAGAAAAAGTGGATGTAAATTTAACATTATATCATAGTTTATCAAAAATGACTCGACTTTATTTTTGCATAAGGCAGTGCTTTATCATAATATTCTGTTAAAAACCTGATGTTCATTTTTCTTCTTAGTTCTGGGTGGCTATAAGTTATTAGATCTCTATTTAACTTATTTGTTAAAATATCATTCTATAGCCATATGGCCTAGGTTAAAACATCTGTTCAGGATATTAGATAAAATTAAGGAATTATTGTTTATTTTTATAGGTGTGGTCAGGCTTTGGGGTTATATTTTTATAAAGGATTCTTATCTCATGCGCCTAAATCCTGAAATACATATAGTTAAAAATATATGATATGGAATATTTTCTGAAAAATAAATTTGAAAATAGAGGAGAGTAGGGATTCAGAAAAAACAAGACTGTTCTTGATTGGTGATTATTGAAACCAGATGATGAATTAATACTACTTTCACTCTACATTTTTATCTTTAAAGTTAAATAAAATTTGTTCCATCACATAATACTTTGTGACAATAGACAAGTTACTTAAAATGCAATTCATCATTCAAGAGAAAGAATAAGAGATACCTGTCTCATGAGTTTTTTTTTTGAGCACTAAATGAGTTAATTGGTATAGTGCACTTAATCTTACAGAATGTGCTGTGTGAATATTAACTTTTGAAATTTTTTCCATTTCATGACAATTTTTAAATTAAACTTTTCATTTTGAGGTAATTATAGATTTGCATATAATTCCAAGATGCAATAAAGAGAAATTCCATGGTTCATTTATCCATTTCCCCCCAATGGTCCTATGTTGTACAGCTATAGCTATCTAGCTATAACTGTGATATTAATATTGACACATTCATAACACAGACTTTTTCCATATCCAAGTGTTCTCACTGTTGCCCTTAAATACTGATAACTATGTCACCTTCTTAACCCTTGGCTACCAGCGATCTGTTTTCCATCACTATACTTAGTCTTTCAAAAAGGGAATGATATTGTACGTACTCTCTTAAGGCTTTTTTTTTTCTCCAGTTAGTGTGTTTTCCTGCAGATCAATCCAGATTGTTGTGTTATAAAAAAATGCATTCATCATTTTTGCTAAGTAGCACTTTTCACTAGATATTCTATAGTTTAGTTTAACCATTTGTTATGTGCTGAAGATTATCTGGGTTTTCAGAATTTGTGTATTATAAATTAAACTTTGATAAACATCTGTGTGTGTTTTGTGTTCTTGGAAGTAAATCCCAAGAGTACAATTGTTGTATGATATTATAGTTTAGTATTTAGTATTAGAGATACTGACAGCATGTTTTAAGGGTTACTTTGCCATTTTAATTTTCCATCAGCAATAGATGAGTGATCCAATTTCTCATCATTCTTTTTCAGCAGAAATTGAATATTTTCATCACTTTTTAAAATTGTAGCTATTGTGATTGGTATTTAGTGACACCACATTGGGAATTTATTTTTTTGCAGATATTTTCATATACTTTTGGGCCATCTTTGCAACCTCTGCAGTGAAATATATGTTCAGGACTTTTGTTCATTTTCTAATTGAATTTTTTCTTTTAAATGAGTTTTTAAGTTTTTTATCATACACTGGTCATTTAACACTCAACACATATTTACTGTATTTTAGAAAGTCCCAAGCTCAATTCTAGGTACTTGAGATACACCAGTGAATGAAACATTAACCTCAGCCCTTTATGAAGCTTTCTAATAGAGGAAAAGAGTTCATGTCAAATGCAAGCAAATGTAAAAAGCATTTTGAAACTGACACACTGTGTTAGCTGCCTGTTATTGTGATAAAAATACCTGTGATAAAAACAACTGAAAGGATGAAAGACCTATTTTGGCTTTCAGAGGTTTCAGTCCATAATCAGCTGACTCTGTTTCCTTTAAGCCTGTGATGAGGCAGAAAAATCAGGCAGAAATGCATGGTAGAGGAAAGCCTTTCACATGATAGCCAGGAAAACACGTGACAGGACAAGAAAATGGGCTGGAAACATGATATAGTCTTTCAGGGAAGTCCATAGGGCACAGACCTTTGAACTAGGCCCCATCCATACTTTTTCATCACCAGAAATTCCACCAGATCATGAATTTCTCAATAGATTAATCTTGTGATGACACTTGAACCTCCATGGTCCAAACTCATTTCGAAGGCCCCCACCTCTGAAGACTGTTGCATGAGACAGTAAACTTTCAACACATGAGATTTGAAAAGCATTGAAGTTCCGACCTGTAACACAGTACTAGAGGCAACATTTCAAGCAGGGTGAGGGAAAGTGGGGATTAGAGAACAGGTGGAAAAGAAGTATGTATTCATTCCTGAATACCTGTGCACATTAAAGAACACTTGTCTTTTCAGCCATAGTAAGGACATGTAAAAAATCAAGCCTAGAGTTATTGACTTATTGTAATACCATCACAACTGTAAAAATGGTGTGTGGAATTTGTATCATAAAGGGGAATGATAAAGTTTATAAATAACTAAGATATATTGAGTCAAATTATTAGCTAATTACTGCAATTTACATTCACCGTCTTATTGACTCCTCATACAATGATATAGTTTATATCTCTAAATGTGTTTGTCTTTAAGCTAATGTATTTGTTCAAAGCCCACAGATTTCCCCATTGTATTTGATGAGACAGTAGTCCCTCTTTATCTGTAGCTTCAATTCCCATGGTTTCAGTTTCCTATAGTCCACCATAGTCTGGAAATATTAAATAAAATACTCTAGAAGTAAACAGTTCAAAATTTGTAAATTGTGAGCTATCCTGACCGGCATGATGAAATCTCCAGCCATTCTGCTCCACTGCACCCAGAACATAAATCATCTCTTTGCCCAGCATCTACATTCTGCCAATGCTACCAACCTGTTTGTCACTTAAAAGTTGTCTCAGGCATCCGGTGTTGCAGTATGGCACTGCCTGAGTTCAAGTCACCTTTATTTCATTTAATAGTAGCGAGAAAACAGAAGAGCAATGATATTGGCAATTCAGACACTCCATAGAGAAGCTATAAACAGCTTCTTTTAAAGGAAAATGTCAAAGTTCTAGACTTACAAGTAAAGAAAAAATATCATAGATTGAACTTCCTCAAATCTCATATTTTTTGTTGTTAACCTCTTCATTCATAAGCTAAACTTCACCATAACTGTAGACCTAACGAGTTTATACAGTGCTCAATGTTACTGTGGCTTCAGGCTTCTAGTGGGGGTCTTGAATTGTGCTCCCCATAGACGAGGTGGGACTGCTGCATCGAGAAATTCAAGGTTATTCACCTAATACGTATCTATTCAGAGACCAGCAGTATAGTCCTTTTTCCATTGCTACATTTCAACAAGTCTTTGACTTCTACTTTAACTTCTTTCCCTTTGCCTGAAAGCCTTGCTTTTTTCTATGACTGACTCCTCATATTTCTGTCTTGGGTTACTGGAAGCTTCCTTCAGTTCCAAGGAGCAATTCACACCAGCTGTACGTACTGTATTACTCTTTATCCTTTCCTGAAAAATATATGCTGAGCCTGTTTTGCTTTGTTATTAGTCTAGAAGTTTAGTTGGTCATGTAAGTTTAGTTTTCTAAATCGTCCTCAATACCTATTTCTTGAAAGAAAAAGACATGTACACCAAAAATTTTAACTATGTGATTGCCTTAAGAATATTTAGTATTTTAATATTTTGAACTTCTACAGTATTATTTGTTTAACCTATTTAATGTTAATGATTAAGTTAATTGTTTTTCCTTAAATGGTATAATTTATCTGTGGTTTTGCCTAACATTTTTTTCTATGCTTTCTGTTTCAGACTATCTTCTAAAATATACTCACTTTTTGGCAAACTTTTATCCATCTTCCCCTTTATTAAAGGATCCATAGCTTCATTTATTATCAGCAAAAACTACCTACATGGAGGAACCTTTCCAGAGACCCAGTATTTGCAAATTACCATATTCCTTGGATAGTTCACTTGTGTTCAGCCACCCAATCACATACGCATGAGTTTCACAAACCTCTCCTGAACTCCAGATCTATGTTCAACTGTAATGTGTATTCTCTGGGTCCAAAATTAAATGATTATTACCAAGGATAAAATCAAAACTAAAACATTTAGGAGTGTGAATCAAATGATAGCAGGATTTATTTAGACTAAACTGATGCAAATGCTTGTTATCTTGACCCTGACTTTTAAATGTGGGATTGGCAGCCATATGAAAATTTTCAGTTCTCCTCAAGAAAGCCTACCCATTTAGGTGAGATAAAATTCAGTTTGTAATAAGTCCATTTTTGTCTAATATCCAGATTTTATTTCATCAGTGATCTCCTCTCCCCGTCGCTTTGGTTAATCAAAAATCCATTTTCTTTGTTCTTGTTTGCTTTATTCTTCTCTTTTTCCATCAAAATTACATATGTATGAAGACTAAATGTTTCTTAACTGGTTTATAACCAGACTCTCATTTTACTACTTAATATTTTTTTCCAAGTAACTATTGTTTCTCTTTCTGGCTCCTGCCTCCATTAATCAAGAAATTCTTAATTTCCTCTCTCAACCCAAGGTGTTTCATATATGTTCTTATTCTTTGTTATAAATAGCCACCTTGAGTCCAATAGTCATGTCAGCATAAAATCTTTACCAAGGATATCCTCGTAAGGGTCAACATTAGTTCCAACATAGTATATTTTCTAAGATTAATCAGCTTTCTGTGCAGAACTTACTTTTCCCACCAAGGTAACTGATCCTAAAACAAGTGCTCTTTTCACTTTGTTATACTGCCATTTCCTAATTAAGAGACAAGAGATTTGGACAGCTGCTTTTAAGGACCAATTTATAAGTGCTTTAAAATATTAATTTGGTGCTAAGATAACACTGGGAGCACACTGAGATGGAGAAAATTATAATTCACAGAATTCCCATCAGGCATCACACCGACTTGTAGTGGAAGAAATACTTGATAGACCACTTGAAGTGCCTTTAAGAGTGGGATCTGCACATGTGGGACTGGGTTCTATTTCATGGGACAAGGGAGGAGGTCGCACCATTGCTCCTCCTTTGCCACTTGCTACACTCAGAATTCAGCCACTGTTCAAGATGACTGAGTGAGGAAAATAAATTTGAAAGGGAAGAAAGTGATGAGTATACCAACTTTGCCAAATATCTCAATTAGGCCCGTATTCAGCTCTGTAGTTTGCAGGTTACGAAAAACTTACAAATGAAAAAAAAAAAGTAACAATCTATATCCTTGCTAAAGCATTTTCTACAGGCACAAATCTGTCTTCAAACTATTCAAGGTTTTAGTTGAATAGAAATCATAATATTCATGTGTATTTTTTAGTAAATATAGAAGAAAGTGAAAGACGTTCTCAGTCGCAAAGAAAAATGTAAGTAGACCTAAAGTGGAAACTTTTGATCAAAGGGGAAGATTAAAATGAAATGGAAAGGAACAGATCACTGGTCCAATGGTGTATGTTTAATGTTCTTTGGACACAGTCCTCTGGATTTCATAAGCTTTGTTAAGGGCTATGCGGTTTTACAAACATTTCCAGGATTGCCGGTAATGCTGAGAATGCTTCAACATGTTCTAAAACACTGAAACGTTCATGTTGGAGTCTGATCTACAGACTCATGAATACCATAAAAGTATGCCATACGCTGAGGAAAATCTGTCAAACCAGACTTTCTTCTTCAACGTCAGTTTTTCAGGGTGAAAAATGTAGCAATCTTTCAATTTTTAGAAGACATCCCCAAAGAAGGGCAACAACAAAAATATTTCATTGTTCATGTGGACAATGTCAGGATTTATTTTTGGTATTAAAAATAGGTCAATCTAGGGCTGAGGATTTAGCTCAGTGGTTCCTCCGCCTGCCTTGCAAGCTCAAGGACTTGAGTTCGGTCCCCGGTGCAAAAAAAAAACAAACAAACAAACAAAGAAATAAGGTCACTCTAACCATAAAATAAGTACGTATTTCAATTCAATGACATATTCAATTGAAGAAATTTACTTAGGATATTTGTAAAAGAAGAAGAAAATTATGATAATATATATCTGGAACAAGTTTGAATTTTTAGCAAAAGTAAAAACACTACTTTTGAAATCTTAGCCTGATGACTTACAAGTAAAACATTGAGTTTGTTTTTCTACTCCTAGAAGCCTGAAATAAAGACCATCCCAGTAAATATAACACTACCTGAAGTTTCCATTTTCTATTACAATAATAATATTTTCCATCAGAAAAGTCAGGTTGACGCCCTTAAGTAAAACTGATAATTGATATAATTGCATAGAGAATTTACATGGAAAATACTTTCCTTTACCTGAGATTTATATATCATTGGAAATTTTTGGGGGGGGGTTGTACAGGGGATTGAACTCGGGTATTGCGCTTGCAAGGCAGATGGCAGCACCACTGAGCTAAATCCCAGGCCCCATTGGGAATAATTTTGATTAACCCTGTAAAGGATAACCACCTTCCTAAAACTGAAGTATTATTTGCATATGTAGTTACTACCTATAAAATCCTGAAAATTCTCTTCTGTGGGTCCATTTGCTTACTTCTCTAACTTAATTTAAAATGCATTCAAGAAAGAAGGGCTCTTAGGTTTTAAAGCATATTGTTTCTTAAAACATACATTGACATGAAAATGAGAGTTAACAATCCTGCTACATACTTCATCCTCTGGCATTTAACCTGATATAAGTGAAAACATATTTATGGTGACATCATTATAAATGGTGATGAAAGAGATCCTGATGCATGCGGTCATTCTAGTGGATAATTTAGTTTATTTATTTTATTAATTGGAATTTCCCTTAGATTAGCTTCTAACAGGGAGTTTTGATTGCTTTGACTCCATTGCTGTACAATCCTTCTCTTTCAGTTACTTATGCAGTTTTGGTAATGAAAGTATTTGGGTACTGATACTTGCACCATTCCTTGAAATCTTGCCCAGTAGTTTACTAGAACCCCATAAAATATTAACTTGTGTTATGTGTAATAAGAAGACCAATAAAACACCATATGTTTGGTGACTAAATCATTAAAAAATGTCCTAGCACCACTTCTGTAATATTCTGTGACATATAGGAACTTCCCATTTTATTATGCCTAATAAGCATTAAATAATTTTTCTCATAATATCTTTTCCATATTTTGAGACAGAATTCCTCTTTCCAAATAAAACAAAAACTAGATTCTGGTCTACCAATTCATTTTAAAAAATAAATTTAAGAATATTTTGCTTATACTGTTTTTCTGCATTTTTTAAATCATAGACAAGGAATTATTTTAAGCAAACTTAAATAACATAAACAGTGTTCTGTTTATCTTGAGTGCCGAGAAAACAAAACCTTCTCCATAGAAATGCAGGAAGAGTAAATAACTGCATGCCAAACCAACTTTCTAAGATACTATTTCTTTAAGAAACCAAACTTGGAGAAGGGCAAACAAGAGACTAATCCTTGGACAAGATGAAAAACTACAAAATATGATTGGAAGGTTTCACTTTAAAACTTTCCTTGCTAATCATGGCAACATTACCAAACTAATCTGGAACTGAAACAAAGCCTCTATTCGTAACCAAACAAAATAAAAACAGAAAGAAGAATGGGATGGCAAAACCACAGTGGTTTTCTACTTCTATTTAACATCTTTTTCTCCATAGTCTGAGAGAGCGTCTATCCTGATTAAGCCAAAGCAAAATGTTAAAACAACCACAAATATACCAAAATATGTGAAATTAAAGTTGGGTGGTACCTTGGTCTGTTTTTTGTTTTGTTCTTGTTTTGATTGTTGCTACAATATAATACCAAACATCAGGCAATTTATAAACAAAAGAAGTTTATTTAGCTAACTGTCTGGAGGCTAAGTAGTTTTGGGATACAGCAGTGGGTCCAGCAAGGGCCTTCTGCTGCGTTATATGATAGGGTGAGAAAGTTCACATGCAGAAGAGCTTACTTTTATAACAAAGACAACCCTGCAAGAACTGAACTACACCTGCAAGAATTACCTATTTCGTTCCTGAGAGTGGAGCCTTCCTTACCTAACACCTTTGTTTTATGCCCCCGCTTCAAGACTGACACATTAGGAATTAAGCTTAAGACACGTAAGCTTTTGGCAGGAGAGTCCAACCATAGCAGGTGGTACACATGCTTCCAGGGAAGCAGTTAATACTCTTGGACATTTCAAACTTTCTATGAATGCTCTCATTTGCAGCTTCTTTCTATGAATACAATTCAATAGCAGTTTGAAAACAGAAATATATCTGAAGGAATATTTTTGTGATTGAATGGACCTGAACTCTCAGTCACTCTGGAGGGAGAAAGTTAAATACAGCAAGTGTAACTACGGCCACGGAGCATGTGTGCTGTGGTGATGTTACACTCAAGTTTCAGATCTTGGAGCATACAAGATGTGAAGAGTGCTGGAGAGGGAGGTAGGAAAGCAACAGCTTTAATTCTGAAAAGGCGAAGCATGTCTCTTTCAAATTGCCCAGCACTCCCCTCTTGCTAGATCATCAGCCACACTTCCCTTACCCAGTCACTGTTGGTACCTAAATGCTCTTCTGGTGCCAACTGTTACAGATAAGGAAACAAACATTTCTTTTTTTAACTTTTCTTATAAAGTAGCTCTATTACTTAGAGAATGAGTGAATGTGTTTGATGATTTGAATGTATAGAATGTGAATGTATAGATTCTTTTTATATTTTAGCCCCTCCCACTAGTTCACTTTGAAATTTTAGTGTCAAAATAATGTCCTAATTCTACTATCTATTCACAGGTGGATAGGGGGTGAGATATGGGAATAAATATTTATAAAACCTTATGCAACTCTTTGGTGAAAATTAACCTGAATATGCAAAGTATTACTGTAAATGTTAGGAAAAACAATGTAAACTGTGCCATTTTTATAATAACCTGTAAGTTGTAGGGTAAATTATAGCTCTTTAGCTGCATTCAAATTTGTAATTAGAACAATTTAAATACTCCTAAATGCAATAAATATAGTGGTATTGGTAATGACACTCTGAGCTTTCCCCTTTTTTATGGTATTTGAGAGATCAGCTAGCATACTCAATGGAATTGATTTTGGGATGAACTCAATTTTCACCCATCATTCAACTGTTCACAAAGGTTACCAGAAAGATGGGAAAATAGATCAAAGGAGACTGAAGGAGAGCAATAGCTTGGCATGAAGTGTTATACATCTATCCACTTAGGCCATCAGTCAATATAGTTCTGTTGAACAAAAAGGAAGAAAGAAACTTCAAATTACACAATTTTGAAACAGCTCTCTAATACCTCCTCTTTGTAGGTCTTCACAGAACACAATAATAATACTCATTAAAATATGAACTTTTTAACTTCAAATTAGCCCTTTAAACAAAGTGACCCTCATACTCAAATATTTGGAAATTCCACCCGAAAAAGGCAAAGAATGTTGGTTGCTCTGAGCCTACTCATCTGTAGAGCACATCCTGGATCAGGAGTTCAGGGCAAGACATCTACATCTCTCCAGACTTTTGTAACCTACTAACAATGTGTTTAAGAGCATAGAGTCATCTGTTTGGCAAACCAAGGATTGCTGGGGTAAACATTGACTGTGTTTGGTACTAGTTTAATAGAACTTTCTATAAAATCCAGGAACAGAGCCAGGGATTTAGCTCAGTGGTGCTGCCACCTGCCTCTCAAGCTCAAGGATCCAAGTTCGACCCCTGGTACCAAAAACAAACAAACAAAACAAAACAAACAAACAAAAAAACAAATAAAACCCAGGAACAAAGCAGGAAGATGAATACTTTCAATGCTTTATTTTGTCTTAAAATGTCTTGATTATACTAATATTAGTTCAATTCTGACATCACACTGTATATATATATTTTTCAGGGATCTAACTTAAACAAGTATATTTGTAAATGATATCATCTACATGATAAGTATTTTATATTTTTGTTTTACTTTGGAATTAGGTTTCCAATAAATATTTCTCTTTTTTTTTTTTACCTCAAGAAGGCTAAATACACAGGTTCAAAAGGCGAAGGTTCTTTTCCTTTTTCATTTTTTTAACTCAAGAAGACGAAATAACTGATGAATATTCATTAATTGATAAATACAATTTAATCTGGAGTAAATATAATGACTAAACGTGCCTGCCACATTGACAAAATTGTAATTTACATTTTTGATTTTCTATCACTGCTGTAAGAAACTAATCCAAAACTATAGCTCAAACTGCACAAATTTATTAAGGAGTGTAGGTTTGAAGTAAAACTAAGGTCTGAATGAGCTAAGTAGAGGCAATAGCAGAGCCCTGTACTTCTTCAGAGGCTCCAGGGAAGAATGCTCCTGTCTCTTGATTTTGATATCCTCCTAGAGGTCATCTGCATCCCTTGGCTTATGGTTTCTTTTTTCATCTCCAAAATCAGCTACCTATCATCAAGTTCTTTTCATGTCACCACATCTCTTGTTTTCTACAGTCAGGAAAGGTTCTCACATTTAAGGACTTATGGTTAGGTTAAGTTCCAGATAAACCAACATAGCCTCAAACTTTTTGACTTTAATTCTATCTGAAAAGTTCTTTTGATATGTAAGGAACTATATTCATAGGCCTGAGAGATAAATGTGTGAATATAACTGGAAGTTACTGCATGATAATACTCAAAGCTGTATTTGAATTTAAGTGATCCATACTTTTGTGTGATCTCATGATCTTGCAGCCTATTCCTTAACTATTTGAAAATTAGTTTGACCACAATTTTATGAAGAGCTTTCTCCCAATCTAATTCCAAGGCTCTTCAAGCAAAGAAAATCAGTATCATTCAAGTAGTTCTAGTATCATTTAAATAGTTTGAGCTTTTTCAACATTAATAAAAATAATTTAATGAATAAATGTAATTAATTTCTGAAAATAAGCATGTTATTATTAGGTTGTAATTCAGAGAAAAAAAATGGGATATGATCTTGGGCTTTTGTTTTGGCCCTCTGATCACCGGTACTTCATACAAGAAATGAGTTAATTTGAATACCTAGTCTAGAATCTCTTTAATTTTGTAATTCTATAATTTATGATCATGATTAGTTCTTAGAAGCCCTAGAAAATAAAAAGGGCTGCCAGATGTTTTAAAGGACATTAATTGTAAGTTATGATATAATTAAAACAAAATATAAAATCAAATAAACAATACATAACTGATTTTAGCAAAACAGTTCTCTAATTCACCAACATAGGGTACAAACCTCTTATGTCATTATTATTAATTTTATTAATTTGTACAAAGTATTTATTTTGAAGAAAATTTTGGATTTTATATTAGGCCTTTAACTATTCAAAATATATTTAAAATATATGTTTATATTTAAATAATATGTAGCTATCCTGATTGATCAAAAATATTAAAAACTAAAAAGATGGTATTTTTATTTTTGAAATGATTGCATTAAAATTGATTTGGGTGGAAAGGAAGTTTAGAATAAACATAAGGAACTCGATGACTCCAGGAATATAGCACATAAGGTTGTAGCAAAATTAATATTAGAGGATATGTACTTTTAAATTATTTTGATCTAACTAATTCCTGTATTTTGACTATTTCTGTAGCAAACTACTACAGTGTCAATAGGTAAGAAGAATAGCACGAGTCCAAAACTGTAGCTTACTTGGTAAAACCTCATTCTCTTGTCCTGAAATAAAATTCCTTTGTGATTTCCATTGGAAATTGATTCTTTACCTCCTGATGTTCTCTGGGCTGCCCACTGGCTGTTATGTTACAAAGCAGAAACAGTGGCTATGTGAGGAGAAATCACAAGACAATACATGAGCTCAGGGACACTTGTTCAGAATGCCAGTAGTTATGAGTTCCACATGTAGGCAACTCTATTCTAAGGATAGTGTATTGTGACACTTCTTATTGTCTAAATTTGCCTTGGATCTCGATTGGTTTCCACAGTAAACAACATTGGACTAAACTATATTTCTGTTAGTCTAGTTTAAACATATAGGATTGATAGATTTGTGTGTGTGTGTGTGTGTGTGTATGTGTGCACATGCACACATAAGTTTGTGGTTTGTTT
>NW_022900945.1:16367291-16388679 GCF_012274545.1 Fukomys damarensis | reverse complement strand
TGTGTGTGTGTGTGTGTGTGTGTATGTGTGCACATGCACACATAAGTTTGTGGTTTGTTTGTTTTTTGAGACAGGGTCTCACTATGTAGTTGAGACTGACCTGGAACTCACTATGTAGCCCAGGCTGGTCTCAAACTCATAGCGATCCTCCTGCCTCAGCCTCCCAAGTGCTGGGATTACATGTGTGAGCCACCACACCCAGCTATGAGTTTGTGCTTTGATTTTACATGTGTGTCCTTTAATTATTATTTAGCATTTCCATTGGGTGATATTTATGCTAGTTAAATGTTAAGTTTGCTAAAGGCTGTGAATATCTTTTCACACCTATTTTTCTTATTAGTTGGTGAACAAGTGCTCTTGACTATGGTCTATCTCCAACATGGATGTTTTAGGAAAACTCTTCAGTGATATTTAAAGTCTGGGATACCTTCCTCAAAAACAACAAAAACAGCAAAATTTGTTAAGACTTATTTTCAAATTCCAGACATTACCCAAAGACTTGAAAAATATGAGGAGTGTTTTGTTTTGCTTTTTTCAAGAAAAACTTCTACTCAAGGTTGTTAACACTTTAGCTTCAACTCAGAATTCATTTTCTCTTTCTGGCTTTGCAGAACTCTAGAAAACCAGCAGCACTGAAACTACAATAGCTGTGAAAATGAGAAGCTATGCAAATATATGAAGGAAAAGACAGGTTTGCACATCAAACTGATTCATCTCCACGGCACAGGCACTATTTGACCTTTCTGTCAGCTCCCAGAAAAGCCCCGCTTACAATATTTTGTCATTATTTGAGCTGTCTGGGAACTTCCTCTACAGGAAAAGACCTATCCCCAGAGTGTTTGTAGAAAACATTCAGCAAAAATTGTTTAACATTGCAGCTTCCAAAGGCTGCAATACCATTTCAGGTAAACAAGAGCCTGGCTAAAATGTTAAAGGGAAATCCTGGGGAACAAGATGTCTGTAGGGCTTTGAAAAGCTCTGACACATTTCTGGAATTCCAGAAGGACGTGAACATATGCAGGGCTTAAGATGTGCTCAGGAAAGGACACAGGGTCTCAGTCTGTCAGTGTTGATTTGTAGGCTTTTCCCATTCAGAAAGAGAAAAATAAGGTGAGTTATGTAAGAAGGTTGGCGCTATACTTCAACAAACAGAACACCTCAACCAGTGTGAAAGACTTACTCGTTCAGGGCAGCTAATGTAATCTGACTGACCTTTACTTGATCACTAAGCCAGCCAAGCAGAGGCTTTAGCATCTGCACCTTACAAGTAGCCCACACTATACAATCCTAATCCAAGAAAGTCACAAACTGGACAAACAACAGCAACAAGCATAATAAAGACAATAACCAACATTAGGGTAGAAACGATTATGTCTACAGAGGTTTATAGTATCTCAAATATCTGTAATATCTAGTTCCAACAAAAAAGTCATTATATTTTAAAATAAAATCTAATACATATGCTGATGCAGATAGAGTATATAGAAAGTGTTTCAGAGGGATGCAAATGTTGAATTTACTGGATAAAGATATTAAATCTGATTTATTAACATAATCAAAGAACTAAAACCCCTATGTCTAAAGAATTAAAAAAAATTATAGCAGCAATGTTATCAAATAGAGTATCAATAGAGATGTAGGAATTATAAAAGAACCAAATAGTAATCCTGAAGTGAAAAGTACAATAAATAAAATGAAAAATTAATTAGAGATCAACTTTACAAATTTATTTTTAAATCATTCTACACATCCAAGAAATTCAACAAAGCTGATGTAGAATACCCTTAAGGATATTTGCACCTTGGCAAATCACAGTCAAATTACCAATGTGAAAGAGAGAAACTGGAAAGCAAGGGAGAAAAAGACATTACATACAATGACTCTGCAGTAAGACTAACCACTGACTTCTCCTCAGAAAACATAAAGGTCTGAAGGAAGGAGGATAACAGATTGAAAATGCTGAAAGAAAAAAAAAAGTGTACCACTCAAGAATTCTTTATTCAGCAAAACTGTCCTTCAAAATGATAACCACACAGAGAGAACTTGTCACTCATAGATGTGTTCAATGAAAAATATGATGAAGAGTTCCATAGATGAGCGAGAAAAAAAGTACTAGGTGGCAAATCAAATCTGCACAAAGAAGTAAAGAATCTAGTAAAGTTAAACTACATTTGCAGATATAAATATATTTTTATAATTTATCCTGAATATATTTTGAATATATACATGAATATATTTTTGTTTATAATTTCTCCTGATTTGAAAACAGTGTCAACACATGCAATAGTTATAAAACCATATCGATGAACTTATAACATTTACAAATATAATTTGTAAGACAGTGATTATACAAAGGAAGAAGATAAGACCAAAACTTCTGTATAATATTAAAAGTAAGTCAGTACTAATTAAAAATGTTCTTTTAATTTGAAATAGTTTCTTTTAATTAGCTCTCAAACACCAAAAAATAAACAAGCTGCAAAAAGAGAAAAATATAATGAAAATACTACACTAGAAAATATCTATTTCACACAAAGAAGAAACAAGGAAGAAAGAGAGATATATCAAATATTGAAAATAACTGGAAAAATGATAGATATGTTTCTTATTTCTCAATAATTATATTAAGTATAAATGTACTAAGTACTACTGACAAAACACAGAGTGGAACAATAAAACTCATAGTCAATACTGACATGCCAAAAATAAAACTGGACTTCTACCTTGCTTGACAGATAACAATGAATTCAAAATAGGTCATAAAAACAAAGGTGAAAGTTCTAAAATTATTTTGTCTAAATCTTAGAAGACAACATAGGAGTGCATCTTTGTGACCCCAGGCAAAACAGCATTTTCTTAGCTATGACACCAAAAGTAAGTGATTAAACAAAGCAAATAAACTAGATTTTTAGCAAGTTAACTAATTGGGAGTTTTAGAGGTCACTAATCAAAAAGTCAAAAGCAGCCTACAACATGAGTACAAATTGTGTATTCAATAATCTATGTGTATTGAAAAATGTGTAAAAATGCTGTGTCAATCATAAAAACATAATAGTCAAATGAAAGAACAATACATGATAGACATTTTTCAAAAGCATAGAAACTACCAATGGTATATTTAAAAAGCTCAGTATCATCAAGGACATAGAGAAGCTGGTGTCCTAGTACAGCATATTACTAGTAGAACTGTGAAATTATGCAACCACATTAGAAGAGAAGCTAGTAGCTCACCAAAATGTTAAATATGAAGTTACTGTATGACCTGAAAACCCCCTTGTAGGAATACACACAAGTGGAGATTTGGAAAAGCAGCTCAGACATCAGATCTCGCTCCAGCCTGAGTGGGCCCAGTCTGCAGGTCCAGGTAGCTGTGCACTCCCTTGTGGGTGCCGCCATTACTGCTCCAGCGCCAGGAGGGTAGCACACCCCCCAGACCTCCTGATTTTGCCAGTCCTTGGACCCACTCTGCAGAGACATAGCTGGTTATAAAGGGTAATTTTATGAGCTCCCAAATTTGAACATCTTTAAAGAAAGGGCAGGGGAAACCTGTAGTAGAACTGTCTGGAGTTCAACCATGCAGGAGGTCCAGGAGCTCAATTTGGGTCTTGTGGCCTGAGGTCAGTCTGTGTTGCGGGGATCTGCCATCGGCTAGCTAAGACAGGGAGATTTGGTTCTGCACATGGCTGCACACGATGTGAATTATGACAGCAGAGATATAGTCTGAAAGAGGCTCTTCAAAGTTGGTTTTTTTTTTTGTCCTTTTCTTTCTTTTCCTCATTCCACTCTGTAAATTCTTTTTCTGTCCTCTTTAACCAACTCAGTCTCTTGCTCCACAATATTGTCCCTCATCTCCCTTTCTGTTCCTGCTCCTGCCCTGACTCAGATTTCTTCTTTTATCATTTTCTCTTTTTTCTTAATGTTTTTTTTCTGTCATTGTACCTCACTCAAGGGTCAGTAGTTTCAAGAGAAAGTGAACCCCTATTTCTGTTAAGGGGATATATTCTTGTCCTTATACTTGCACTATGTCTATCCCTTTTGAGTTTAATAGTTTCCTAAAGATTGGTCATTCTGTGTCCTCTGGCTTCATTTGAAACCTTCTCCTGTTCTTGTACTTATTTACTCTTCTCATCCTAACTCTTTCTAGGCCCCCAGCCTAAATGGTAAATATGCTATGTTGAGGAGTTTATTCACTGCAAACATATTTTGGGCTGTTTCTTGATTTTAATTTAATTCACATCATTTAAAGGTGATAGATTAATGACTACCACAAGTGTTCAAATCGCAAGTTGTGCTTGATCCTATTGTGCTGCTGAATGTATTAATTGGGATAAAGGATTGTGATTGATTAAATGAGTCATTTTCTCCAATATTATGAAAATGAGAATGTCTATGAGGCATTAGAGACTCAAAAGTTAAGTGCAACTGTATCATAAATATTTAAGTAATAACCCAGAAATTAAACCAAGGACAACCCAAAAACAACAACAAAAAAAAGAGAAAACACTTAAGCAAGACACAAAGACAGACTTCCAGTTCACCAATAGCAAACAGTAGGGCAAATGAGGATGAAAAGTCTGATAGTGAAAAAGTAGAACACCCTGAACCCATAGCACAGGAAGTAACAAAAAAGTTAAATCAGGCTCTAGAAAAATTCACAACAGAAATAATTTCCCAGATAACCATAGAGATGGTGAGCAAAATGGAAGTCATAATTTGAGATTCTAGAACAGAAACTGACAAAAAATAGATGAGCTCAGGATAGAAGCCATGAAGGCCCAGAATAAGAAAGAAATGGAAACAATGAATGACCAAACATAGGAGAGAAATGGAATCCATAAAACAGATTCAAACAGATATCCAAGAGATTAAAAACTCTATTGGAAGTGTACACAACAGAATAAAATATTGTGAAGATAGGATTTCAGATAAAGAAGATAGGATTGCAGTCAGTTACCATGAAAAGAGAGGTCTCTTAAAAACAGTAAGGGATCATGAGAAATCAATTCAACAACTCCTAGATGATGCAAAGAAGAATAACATAAGACTGATAAGAATCCATGAAGGAGCAGGAGAAAATACAAATGACTTTAAAAAGCTGTTCAAAGATTTAATGACAGAAAACTTCCCAAACAGAGGGGAAGAATTTGACATTCAAATAAGTGAGGCATATAGAACTCCAACTAACCACAATAAAAAGAAAAATCTACATCTAGACATATAATAATCAAGATCCCAGAAACCCAACAGAAGAACAAAATACTACAAGCAGCAAGAGAAAAGAAACAAATCACATGCAAAGGAAACCCCATCAGAATCACAGCAGACTTTTCAACACAAACCCTCAGGTCAAGGAGAGACTGGAGGGAGGTATTTCAAGTCCTAAAAGAAAACAACCTCAAACCTAGACTGATGTATCCTGCAAAACTCTCTTTCAAAATGGATGGGGAAATAAGATACTTCCATGACAAAGAGCACCGGAGAAACTTCATGAACACCAAACCAGCACTACAAGGAATTATATACAATATCCTAGGAAAGGACAATGAAGGCAACAACACCATGAGGTCCAACAGACCAAATCAAATAGGCAAGGGAAGAAACTAAAAGGAGAAGGTGAAAAAGTAAAAAGAGTCAACAAAAGTCCAATAACATGTCAATAATAAGTCAGTACATATCATTTATAACCAGCAATGTCAATGGCCTCAACTCACCAATCAAGAGAAATAGACTGGCAGAATGGATTAAGAAGCAAAATCCAACAATATGTTGTATAGAAGAAACACACTTAGTGCAAAAAGAAGTCCATAGACTGAAAGTGAAAGGATGGAAAACAATTCTCCATGTGACAGGAGCCCAGAAAAAAGGCAGGTGTAGCAATCTTATTCATAGACAAAGTAAATTTCAAACCAAAACTCATTAAAAGAGACAAAGGAGGCCATTACATCCTTGTAAAGGGAACAATTCAAGAAGAAGAGATGACAATCATAAACACATATGAACCAAAATTAATGCCCCCAACTATATAAAGCAAATATTAAGTAACATGAAAAACCAAATAAGCACATAATACAATTGTAGTGGAGGATTTAAATACCCCATTATCACAAATAGATAGATCATCTAGGCAGAAAATCAACAAAGAAATACTAGAACTGAACCAAGCTTTGGAACACATCGATTTAATAGACATCTATAGAGTATTCCACCCCCTAAAATCTTTTCTGCTGCACATGGGTCATTCTCCAAGACAGACCACATACTAGCTCATAGAACAGGTCTGAATAAATGTAAATGAATCGAAGGTATCCCCTGTATATTATCAGATCATAGTGCAATCAAGCTGGAGATCAATAGCACACAAAACTGTAGGAACTTCACAAACACATGGAAACTAATAACACTCTCCTGAATAATCAATGGATCACAGAGGAAATTAAAGAAGAAATCAGACAGTTTTTACAAATAAAAGAAATTGCCAATACAACATACAGGAATCTGTGGGACGCAATGAAAGCAGTTCTACATGGAAAATTCATAGCACTGAATGCCCACACTAGGAAAACAGAGAGCTCAAATAAACAACCCAATTATGACTCTTAGACTCCTAGAAAAACAAGAGCAAGAAAAACCCAAAGCTCGAACAAGAGAGGAAATTATAAAGATTAGAGCAGAAATCAATGCAATGGAAACTAAGAAAACAATAGAAAAAAAATAAATGAATCGAAGAGCTGGTTTTTGAAAGAATAAATAAAATTGGTAAACCCTTAGCAAACCTTATCAAAAAAAGAAAGAAAAGGCTCAGATCCACGCAATCAGGAATGACAAAGGCAAAGTCACAACAGATCCAACAGAAATCCAAAGGATCATTAATATCTACTTTGAGAACCTGTACTCTAATAAAATGGAAAACACAGAAGAAATGGACAGATTTCTAGAAACTTATGAATTACTAAAGTTGAACAAAGAAGATAAAAACATTTTAAACACCCTAATTACAATCAGTGAAATTGAAAATGTAATTAAAAACATACCTACAAAGAAAAGCCCAGGTCCTGATGGATTCACTGCTGAATTTTACAAGACATTTACAGAAGAGCTATTGCCATTACTCTTCAAACTTTTGAATGAAATTGAAAGAGAAGCAATACTTCCAAATTCATTCCTGGAAGCAAGTATCACTTTGATTCCCAAACCAGGGAAAGATGCAGCTAAAAAAGAGAACTACAGGCCAGTCTCCTTAATGAATATAGATGCAAAAATCCTTAATAAGATACTAGCAAACAGAATACAGAGGATCATCAAGAAGATCATACATAATGACCAAACTGGATTGATTCCAGGGATGCAGGGATGGTTCAACATACATAAGTCAATAAATGCAGTACACTATATTAACAAAGTTAAGGCAGAACTCTGGAAGATTCTGGCATAGGAAAAGACTTTATGAACAAATCCTCAGTAGCACGGGAACTAGCAGAAAGAATCAACAACTGGGATCTCATCTTATTAAAAAGCTTCTTCACTGCAAAAGAAACCACCAACAGAACTAAGACAAAACCTCCAACGTGGGAAAAAAGTTTTACCAGCTGCTCCTCAGACAAAGGACTATTATCTAGAATATATAAAGAACTCAAAACAATCAGCACCCCCAAATATAAAGACCTGATTCACAAATGGGCATCTGAAATGAACAGACATTTCTCAGACAAAAAAGTAAAAGCAGCAAGTAAATATATGAAAAAATATTCCAAATCACTGGTTATTCGAGAGATGCAGATGAAAACAACACTGAGGTTCCTCATCACCCCAAAAGAATGGCTGGTATCAAGAAATCATACAATAACAAATGTTGGCAGGGTTGTGGGAAGAAAGGAACCCTTCTCCATTGTTGGTGGGAGTGCAGACTGGTGCAACCACTATGGAAATCAATATGGAGATACCTCAAAGAGCTAGGACTAGAGGTTCCATTTGACCCAGCCATAACTCTGCTGGGTATCTTTTCAAAAGAACTAAAAGAATCATATCACAGAGAAGTATGCGCACCCATGTTTATAGCGGCACAGTTTGTAATAGTTAAATCTTGGAAACAGCCCATTTGCCCATCTGTTGGAAACTGGATAAAGAAGATGTGATTTTTCTATAAAATGGAATACTATTCAGCCATAAAGAATGAGAAATTAGACTCATTCATAGGAAAATGGATACATTTTGAGGATATACTCCTAAGTGTAATAAATAAGTCACACATGTATAAATACTGAATAGTTTCTCTGGTGTGAAAAACTATAATAGTACACAGATCCTAATGAGATAATTACCAATGTGAAATAGGAAGAAAAAGGTAAGGTGTAGGGAAAGTGGGAAGGGTAGGGGAAAGGGAATAAGGGAAAAGAAAAAAAATATGAGAAAATGAAAAAATGGAAATAAAGTGTTTGTAAATGGGGAGGGGATGAGGGGTAATGGGAGGGAAGGGGTAAGGGGAAAATATGAGAACCAAGGCCTGTCATGCAAAGGTACACAATTCCAGTAATGAATGTAACTGTACTGTATACCTATAATGTACCAATAAACTCAATAAAAAAAGGAATACATATAAGTGTTAAAAGCTTATGTGTACCTAAAACACCTATACACAATATTTGTAGCAGTAATTTACAACACAAAGTTGAAAACAACCCCAATGTCTATCAGCAGCGTATGGATAAGGAAATTGTGGTGTTTCCACACACTAAACTATTATCTGACAATAAAAAGGAATGAAGTACTGGCACGTGCTGTCACATGGATAAAAGTGCAAGATACTCTAACTGAAAGAAGCCAGTCACATGTAGTTTGACCTCGTTAATATGAAATGTGCAGAATGGTAAATTTATAGAGAAAAAAATCTAATTTAGCACTTACTTGGGGCTCAGGGATGGTGGAGGTGGAATTTTAATAGGTATGGAATTTATTTCTAGAGAGACAAAAATGAAAATTGAATTGTTAATTCCTAACAAAGTATGTATAACCACTGATTTTTTTTTACTTCAAATAACTGAATTTCAATACCTTCAGTGGGTGCTTGAAAGTACAGGTGGTAGTCTTTTCTCTTAAATGTACATACTTAGGACAACTTTTTTCTTTACAATTTAAGCAGAATAAAACAAAAATAAAAAGTAATAAAAGAAAACAATGATAACAATATATAGCAAGTTGTGAAAGTTAGGTGAATGAGCTCTTCCTCAAAGTTCTATTTCTATAATCAGCCTACTTCTTGTCGTGACTTAAGATTGTAACTCTACATGGTAAAGGATGAGGTAAAAGCTGGAGACATTGTGATAAAAGCTATAAGCTGATGTTGCTTTTCTGACAACACTTCAGGAGGGGAATATCTGCTCAGGTGACCCTGGGACATTGACTAGGAAGACAGTGGGCAGGAAGAGTAGACAGGGTGGCTATGCTGGAAAGAGAGGGCTCCTTTTGAGTGACAGCACGTGGGATGGTGTGAAATTTCATTGCGCAGCTCAGGGTACGATACAATTGTCAGCTTATTAATAGTCTATTTGGATAAATTTCTGGTTAGTAATTTCAGAACAGTTCCCTATGGGTAAGTGAGATCAAGGCAAAAAGAACTACAGATGAGGGGGACAGCTGTACACGCTCGACCTACTAAGACCACAGTCAACAAAATGATAGTGCAACATTTCCACAAGGACACAAGCAAGGATATTTATCATGACATGACCCATAAAGGTCAAAATGAATAACAATTATTTCTGTGTAGGTAAACGAATGCATAAACAGTGGTAAACGCATAGTCAGTCCGAACTCTGTATTCTTGAGTTTCCCATCCATGGATTCAACCAACTACAGAATGAAATTAGGAAAAACAACAACAACAACAACAACAACTTGCTTTTGTACTGAACATTATAAGTGTTTTTCTTGTTGTTATTCCCTAAACAATTCATTCTAACAACTATTAGCATAGCATTCACATTATATCTCTACAGAATGAAATTAGGAAAAACAACAACAACAACAACAACAACTTGCTTTTGTACTGAACATTATAAGTGTTTTTCTTGTTGTTATTCCCTAAACAATTCATTCTAACAACTATTAGGATAGCATTCACATTATATAATGTTTTATAAGTAACCTGGAGAATGTTGTTATATATATAAGAGGATATACACAGATTATATGCAAGCACTACCCCATTTTATATGTGGGACTTCAGTATCTGCAGATTTGTGTTACTGCAGAGCTTCCTGCAAAAAAAAAAAAAAAAAAAAAAAAAGCCGCTAAGTAACAAACCATGATGACTACAATTAACTATCATAAAAAGTAATTAGAATAAAGAAACTAGAGCTGCTTGTACACATGTGGGTAAAGATCACAAATAAAATGTTGAATTATAAAAATGTATAACATAATACATTCAGTATTATGCAATTCATCTAAGTTTGAAAGAACACAATAAATAAGTAATATACCACGAATGTCACATATACCAAGCATAACATAAGTTCAGGTTAATGGGTGTGTAGGAGAGGAAAGTAAGAGAACTGGGATTATTGACAAATAAATTATAAATTGCAATTTTTTCTTTCTTAAAAAATCTATGGACATGATAAATATTAAAATTTTACAAAGCTTAGAGTTAGTATCCCAGTGCTGATCATTAAACTTTTTGACAGTTTTGCAATTCTTTACTATGATAGCACAAAAGAAGTCAGATAAATGTAGACTATGGACAAAAAATAGGGATGTCCAGGGAAAGATTAAATATCCCATTCCCCAAAAGCTTCAAGGTGTGATTTTTTGGTAATCTTTTAGTATCTGGCTTTGGCTATTATTTTAATGTATCAGCCTTATTATATTCTGTTTTCAGGACACAGTGCCAACTCCAGAAACTTTAGCAGATTCCAGATTTTAATATAATTTTTAAATGTTCATAAGCTCATTTTATAAACACCTGTATGTTGTGCCTGAAAAAACTACAGTGTGATAATAAGCGTGACAATAATGCTGGTGTTCATAACTTACAAGAAAGAGATGCTTTAGATTTTTCAAATGTAGATAAAACGGATAACACATTTGAGGTGAGTAAAAAAAAAAAAAAATCAAGGATCCTCTTGAAAAACATTGACCCAGACAATTCCGGAGGAAATTTCTGTCTCTGGCTAAATGAAGATATACTGAGCAAATTGGCTTGGTGGAGAAGCATCACTATAAGTGATAAGAAAAATAGGCTCTGGCACATTGAGCTGAATGAAGAGCGTGCATATTTATGCACCTGCCATGAGCCATTTGTGTGAAACTGCTCGGCAAATGCTATTTGGGATCAGCTCTAACTCTGAAGTTTCCAAATTTAAAAAAATAATAGCAGGTGCCTCCTATGACTTAGAAGGCAACTATCAGTTTTTATTATTTAAGCATGTGGATATGATGTTGTTTAAAGTGACTTATTTCGTGGAGACTCGATGAATGAGGCAGAAGCCAAATTTAATAAGAAATGAATTGAATTCAAAGAATATAATAAGTAGCAGGAAATAGTTGTGTTGTGTTGTCTACAAAGATGGATTAAATTCACAAAAAAGAAGACAACCTGATGATGCCCAAACCAGGAAGCTAACAAGACAAGAAGAATGTGCCAGGTACAATTAGCTCTTGTCAGAGTTCATACAAAACAGTGTTTAATCCCAAAGCCTTTCTGAGCTCTGTAGTCAAAAAGACACTGGGGAGATAAAAATTCATATACAGTAAACACTCAAGTACAGACAGACAGGCACATGTACCTTAAATGCTCATCATAATGTAAAAGACTGGATAAAACTATGGAGGAAAGATGATTTTTTTCATATCCTCAGAAAATAGCTGTTTATTGGACAGTAAGAGCAGTATAGTGAAAGAATGACAGGGAGAAATCAGATTTTTTTCCCTAAGTCCTCACTTAGATTTATGCCTTTTCATTTACTGTGAAATAAATACAAAGCAATGTAATCACTGTAGAAGTATTAAGAAGCTTCGTTTATAAGAACATGGAAGGCTTCAAACGAACTCTCAATACAAAGGTAACATTACTTATTCATTTAGCAAACAGTGGCATAGCCCTTACAATGTGTCAAGTTCTGGTATAAAACCTATAAAAAATAGCTTACTTATATCTCAGTACAGTTTTATTGGATGGGGATTTCAACCACACCTTAGAAGAGAAGAGGGGCAAAACAAAGAAACACATGTGCCCAGAGTCGTACAGCTGAGGAAACACTCTGGCCTAAGTCTGTGATTTATGTAGAGAGAAATGAGTAGAGATACAGCAGAAAGAAGAAGAAAAAAGATACACCCTAGACAAAATGCAATCATTTTTTTTTTCCTTTTGGTATATTTACAAGAGATTTACTTTTGATCCAGAATAAATAAAGCAGGGAAGCAAGTTAGTCAACTGTCAACCATAAAATGTTTGAAAATCAAACTTAGAAAGGTATAGAATGAATTGAAAGAGAGAAAAAAGGAAAAGATCAGTTCATCAGCAGACAGTGAGTAGTATCAGATACTCATCATAATGGAAATTTACTGATACAGATTCATCTAATTCTAGTCTTAATCACTGAATTAACACTGTAAAATGATTTTATTTCATAACTCACTAAAGTACGTCTAATTTAGAAATGCTTCAGAAGACTAACATGTGGGGTAGAAATCATACAGGACAAATAACTCAAACTATTTATAATATCCAGGGTCTTTCACAGCAATAATAACCAATGTAAATGTTGCATAAACTCTTATCAATCATAGATCTGGTAAATTGCTCTTACAAGGTGCCAGCAGTGCTACTACGGAAATTCATAAATTTACTCTTGCCCTAAAAGAGTTTACCTTATAGTAAGTCAGAATCTGTGCAAGCATGAATAGGGAACAATTCCAGAGAATAAAAGATACGGGTGAGTATATACCATACCCACAAAGGCTGAAGGAATTGGAATTAGAATAAGTGGATTGCTTCTTAAAGAAACTAATCGGGCCATTGGGCATCTTTGGACACAAACATACAATGTAAAGCATAAGAAAACTGAGCACACACAAAAATACCATAAGTAAACTATTTACTTTTACAGTTACCGAGAAATGTTGGTATCATACAGTACAGCTGGCATATAGAAATTGCATGGAGTGAACTGACAGGAAGAGGGTTATGAGGAAGAGAGATCCTTGGGGAAAGGTGGTGGAGCCATGTTTACCATCTTTTCACCTCCGATCAATCTCTGTTATTTTCTCTTTTGTTTCCATGACTATTGCTTTACGCTTCCCAGCAGTCTCCTCCACATCACCGCTTTTCCTCTTTCTTCCAGACATCCTGGGCTCTGACTGAGCGCTGTACTCCTGCGCACTGTCGCACTGTACAGCAAGCGCACAGCAGCACAACGGTGACAGGGTCCAGGACACACGTGAGCTACTTCTGTGATTTGTTCTCATCCGGGATATTCATGATGAGAGGTCTGTTCGCATCTGCGGAAGTTCGAAAGTTGAGTGTTTGTAAATCCGGGACTTGCTATAGATGAAAAAAAAAAAGTGGATGATCAGGCTCAGTGATTTAGGACATGAAGTCTAGAATTTGACTTTCTAGGTCTTGATGTGTATCAGTGAACTTGAGCAAACAATTTAACTTCTGGTTTGTATCTTTCAAACGCAGATATGTCAAAAGATTTTATACAAATTAAAAGTTAAATTTATGTATTTACTTAATTATTTTGAAGTGCTGGTAATTGACTCTCCTGCCTTGAGCATGCTGAGCAAGCCCTCTACCTTTGACCTGAGTCCCTAAGCCCAAAAGAGGTTGAGAGCCAAAAACAATGGCCGTGGAGAAGGGTATTTGTGTATGTTAGCTCCTGTTTTTATTATTATTCTTATTTGCAAAGGAATAAGATGAAAGAAGAACAACTGGAGAAGGATTTAGGAATTATTTTCACTTGATTCATGTTAATAATTTCACTGGTAGCAAATTGCATACAGGCAGAAGAAATAGAGTAAAGAATATATTTAAGATTTAACTAAAAGAAAATCAAATAGGCAATTGATTACCCATTTATGTGCATTCTTTTTATGTACTCAGTTTGTTTTTTCTTCTTTTCACATAAGATGTAAAGCTTGACTCAAAGGTACAGAGGAAGAAGAAAGGGGGAGGAATGATGATATGTCTAAATAGCCAGTAAACTTGTACAGTGCTGAAATGGAATCTCCAAACAACTGCCAAAAGTGTAAGAAGGCTTTTTTATTAACCAGATGCTACCAGACCTGAACAAGCACAGAAGAGAGAACCCAGCACGCTTTGCTTTGACAGGTCGGATTCATGAAACAGATGATTTGTTATTTATTGATCAGAGACGGATTCTACTCACCGAGTTAAGAAGAAGCTTGATAAAAAGCAATCATGCATCTCATTTGGTTATGAGCAAACATGGTGTCTTTTGGCTTGCTGCGTCAACTGACTTTGATGCTGTGGCATCCAGATGTTCAACATGGGCAAACTTCAGAAACAAAACAAAACAAAATAAACAAAACGGGTCTTTTCCACCACAAAGAGGAGTAAAACGCTCAAAGCAAGTTCCATGGAAAAAAGAACATCACAACAGAGTCTGAAACATCATTTTTAGGAAAAAAAAGTTCATTAAATTAATTTTTAGGTTATTTTATTTACCTAATAATTACTTATCTCGAGTTTTGTATGTTCAAGGCATTGTGGGAAGCAGAGTATCGACATTTAAAATGTCCTATATCCAAATACCACCTCTGTTAGCTGAGCAGCAGGGAATTACTAATTCATATAAAATTTTACCAGCATGCTCAGAGCAATCTGATGCATTTTCATCTTCCACAATATCAAAGTTCCTATTAAGATAGTTATTGTTCAATCTTGGTATCGTAACACAATTACCATTTGTTCTTTCCCATTCCGGAAATTCCTTTAGTTCTGTTGTCTTCCCCAATAAGTCCAGCAGATGCCTACATATAATTGGACTTTGAGATAAGACACAGAACTGTTTAGGGTGAGAGCCTGGAAACATTCGTGTTGCAGTTTAACTCATTTTAAGAGTGATGCTGAAGTTTTTAAAACATCAATTTTGCCACATGGTGATTTTGTGTTTTTCTCGAAGCTATTAAATGATTGAATATAAAAAAATCTACTTTGTCACTTGAGGATTTATGAATTATCTGACCTCTTTCTTAAGTACACTCTAAACACATGAAAAATAATTAGCTTATCATAGAATATTAGGTGTAAAGTTATTTCTGTTTCAACAATTTTTGCTTGGAATAATCTCATCTAAGATAGAATAATGAATGCATTTTATGGCAATTTAGCCTTCTGTGATTTATTTGAATTTATAATTGACAGATTTTACTTTTCTTCTCACAGTTTTTTGAGAAATAAGTGATATTAAATTAGACCCTTGGCCTTTAAAGTAACAAAGCAAGCTAAACAGTATCTCATGGATAATATAGTCCTTACTATGACAGGCACTCTATATTATAAAGTTTAATTGTAAATACAGCAATAATCTCCTGCAATTCGAGTGAGTTCCCATAATTGCAGCATTGTAAAGAGATGCTTCTTCAAATGCAAAAAAAAAATCCTAGAAACCAAAAATGCAGCTTGTTTGTCTTGATTACGAAATCAACAGAGTGCAGTGTTAAGTATGTAGGCTACAGAATTGGACATGGATTTGCTTCTCAGTTCTGTCTCTTAAAGCATCGATTGACCTCTCTGAATCTTTTTCTTTGATCTGTCAATTTGAGATTGTGATTCCTATCCTTAAGACTTGTTGGGTTTATGTTGAGTTTAGAATTTGTAATCTATCAACAAGATAATCTGATGTAATGGCTAGTACCGTGTTGGCCTCGAGTAGCTATCAGAAAAAAAAACTCAACATATTTTTCCTAACTGATCTCTTAAAAATAAAGACTAAGCAGATAATTGGTGACTCCAAAGAAATGAAAATTTTGTTGTAGTTTCATATTAAACAAGCATTAGCTGTTCTGGAAAATATTGTCTTTTATTAGTCTTCAATTTAGACACAAAGTTTGCTTGACTCTTGCATCTCTGAAGGGTAAGATAACTCACAACCTATTTATTTTGCAACTTTTGAAAATTCTATGCTAAGCTTTTTACTTTTGTTGTTTGATTGAAATTACTTTCCTTGTTCCTACAGAGGAAAAAGATGGCTTCCTCAATTCTTTATTATCGTGCACACCCACTCATTCATTTATTCATTCAAAAATCTACCAAGTATTTACTTTGTGTCAAAGGAAAGCAATGACATTTCTCTTGAACACTGTGAAATATTGTTTAAATTGGATGACCACCAATTCAGCTAATTGAGTATGTTTATTTTAACGTCACTGTAGGCTGAGCACCAGGAGGAGTTGTGGGCAGTACTAGTCAAGCCTCCATTGTTTACTTTTCCTATGGTGTTTCATTTAATCATAACAACGACCCTATAAGATAATGGTTCTGTCCACATTTTATGATAAAGATATGATGTTTAGAGGGTATAAACTTTACATGATAGAGGCCACACTGTTAATTAATATCAAAGCTGAGTTTGAATTCAGGTGACGACACCAAACTCAGTTTTCTTTTCATCTTGCCGGATCCCAGTAGGGCTTCCAGTAGAGCAAAAGGATAGAGCAGAAATGGTTAGTAATACTTTTAGACACAAGTGTCTAAAATTTCAGGAAACTTAAAATAAATTGGAAAAGTCTAACAATGAATTATTTTAAACTAGTCAAAATGCGAATTAATTGAAATATACCACTCTGTACTTCATATTTTTTTAATGCTACATTTCTCATAGTTTATTTTAAAACATCCATGAATTTAGGGCCTTTAGTGAGTTATCTTAGCTGACATTTGATATGAAATTCTAATCTGGGTATTTGGAAATGAACACAAAGAATTTTGGTGAATAAAAATGTTGTGAGTTGTGGGTTTTTCAATATGAGAGGAGTGAGCCATTGGTTAGAAAATGTGTGGCATTATAGTCACTCATTTTGAATGATGAATGCATTTCTTGGAGACATTGATGTGGATGTCCAGGATGGTTCTGTATTCAGGTAGGTACCACAGAAGATGAAAGGTCAGTGTGAGGTATAGGCCCATCACCAGTAAATTTATCATCCAGATAAAGTATAATTTTCATATCATACAGGCAAAATGCTGTTAGCACAGATAAACCTTTCACATTTCCTTCTTACTTCCAATTTACTCTCTCCTGTCACTTACTGTGTTTTCTCTAATGCAATTAGTTGTTATATGACCTTGTCTTAGAGGATAGAAATCATGTTCTATCTCAACCACATTTCCCTCCTCAATCTTCAGCAGTGCATAGTCCCCCAGGAAACTTTAATCTGTGATTCTTAAATGGACAAATCATCTCTGTTCATCTTTATTTATCCATTGGTTAAAAATTGTTTGAAAATAGTGTGTGTAAAGTCCATTGTATTTTATTCTAAATTCCAAGTTCTGGGATAATTTGCTGTAGACATTAAGTGTTTAATAAGTGTAATCCATCAATCATAGCTATTGAGCAGGCTCATTAAGATTAGTAGACTATTAAGAACACACAATTCCCATTCTTGCTTCCCTCTGTGACCTTGAATTAATCATCTCATATCAGCTCCTACATCCTAGTTTACTTTCTCATCAGGAGTTAAGGACTGTAAAGAATTAAACTATTATTAATTTTAAAATTTCTTTTAAATAAAACCTGTCTGCTTACAGCATGTAAAAGTCCTAGAATAAGTGCTCAGGGAGAAAAAATTACCAAAAAAGACAAAATTAGTTTTAGCTAAAATCTTAAACAACAGAAAGCAAATGAATTTAAAAGATTTGAAAAGCTCAGAAAATTCCATTTTCCATGCCATAATGTTCTACTCCTAAAAGAAAATGTCACAAAATGGAACATCACATTTATATTCCTGAGAATTATATTATCATACAAAAACTGATCCATTTTAAAAAGTATTTGTGAATCTGATCAAAGGTAAATTTTGAAAATAGCTTTTCACCAAGGAAAAGGACAGTTTCTGCCTCCAGTCAAAATATTCATTTTTCAAGAACAAATTAGCAGACACTGAAGGCATAAATAGCATTTTTGTGGCATAAATTGGCATTTCTAGTAACAATTCTACATATGAGTGTCAGAAGAACTTTCAAATTCTAGGCTATTATTAAATATTACTTTAAATGAGAATCAAACTAATCTAAAACATACATTAGATGTCAAATTAAACCAAAACAATGTCATCGCAAATTCAAAACATAACCAGAAAAGCTTATGGCTTGGAAAGCACAATAAACGTCAAGGGGGGAGTTTTATACATAAAGCAGATCACCAAATCTCAGAGAATAATACAAACTACAGAGGCAGTTCTCTGACAGGTTTCTCCCATTTAATGAAACAAGTTTCCGTGGAAAACTTAAAAGATTAAAAACTCACAACACAATAACTCCCCTACATTTTTCTTTGGGCTTTCTCTGTAGCCCAAAATGAAGTACAGATTTGGCCGTGCTCCCATAATAGGATCAGTGGAAACAGTCAAACTAAATGAGGCACTGAAAAACCAGCATTTTCTAGATTAGTTGTCTAGCTTGATCAAATAAACTATAGATTGGCTAAATTTCCCGTTCGTGTTGCATTGAGTAGACATACACAAATTCCAACTATATTTGGCTCCAGAGTAATAATCAATTTCCAGAAACAACAGCACATTCAGCCTCAATAGCTCTCTGGAAATAATTCTATCTCATTATATTGGAATTATTCTATTTTTATGTCTTAAGAAAAATCTATGAAGAATATTAAAACAGTTCTTTTATATTGAAAGTTACACCCTTTAGTATACCCAAGTCATCGATTAGTTCATTATCAAGCAGGATGCTGAAAGAGCTCTATTGTAAACATATGGTGACATATTTTGTAATGGGAAGTTGTAGTGTTTTAAACTAAAAAAAGACCATAATTATCACCTATTTGCTTTTATAAGAAAAAATGGTTTCTCACATCTGACAATAAAGTCTGACAATTTTTTAGAAAATTTTAATGTTTCTTGTTTAAACACAGATTGCTTTCTGTTTCTAAACTAATGATTAAAATATTTCATGAAGTTCACTTTTAAAAAGTGTTGCACTAATTATTTGTTCAAAAACACTGAGGGTCACATACAATCTTATGGTGTATTAATAAAGATTAAATGTCATGTTGCCTAAAAGAGAAAATCAGTTTGTCATAAGCAGAAATACAGAAGATACCCAAGTCATTTTGTTGAGGTTGATTCTATAGAATTTGTCCAAGTGATGTTGCTGGATAGAATCATACGCAATCAAGCGAGCTTGATGATACCAGACATTTTGATATCTTGCTAGCGATGAACTAAATCTCAGTTAGTTAAGTGAACCCTTGAACAACTTTTTATTATTCTTTTTCCTTTTGTTGTTGTTTTTTCTGAGAGCGCCCATTACCGGCCTATCACTATTAATCATTTGGATGGATATGAGCACTAAGATTGAACAAAAACTCCTAAACAAACTTTTCATGACTTTTTGATTCTGGCCTACTCAGTGGCAGACAATTCATCCTATTGAATTAAGGAAGATTAGAAAATAGATTTAGTAAAATAGACTGCCGTAAAGGCAAGATAGATAAATGTAAACAATGGATTTCAGCAATGTTGCAACCTCATCTGCTCCCCCAAATAAAATTAACTTAGTCTTCAATCATTTATGGCATCCTCATTATGTATGATTGACTAAGACTTTTATGAGCCAGCCATGGAAAATATTGGAAGCTCCAACTTAGATCCACTTTGAAACCATCGTAAATATTGATGTCACCATGCTGTGTACATATGAAAAATGCCAAACACATGTGTATGACATCCCCGAGGATGTAAATGGATCTTTCCCCCGAATATTGAGGAAAATAAAGCAAACCGTGAAGTACAAGGTGAGCCAGGCTCAAGAGCCCCATGTAATTCTTATTTCATGAACCCAGCCTCACTCATTAAGACATGTCGGAGGCCATCATAGAAATTAACATGTGGTTTTTGCAATTTATTAAAATGACTACAAATTAGTTGGGAACATTGATATTTGGTAACTCTAGAAAAGAAAAATAATCCCTCCAACTACTATTGATATTGCTGAAATACGTTAACATGTGAAGGAGTTGTGATCAGATATTGAGATTGTTTTTTTTTTTAGGCAGGCAATTCCTTTGTCTAAGGAATTGAAAGAGTTGGCAATCATGTCTATTATAAAAAAATGAGGAGGATAAGTATAATATGACATGGGAGGCTAAATGAAAAAATATTTTAAGAAATGTGAAGAAAGTGAAAGCCAAAAGCCCATCATGCAAGAAGTTTCCATTGAATGAAAAATGATAAAAATACATTGAATTTATTAACTGGATTGTGAAATAAATGTCTATTTTAATCAATGTCATTGCTCTTTTTGGATTCACACTTTCAGCAATTCTTACAATACATAATTTTTTTCTTTAATGTCCTTCTAATCAGAAGTAAACTTTATCTTTTGTGGTCATTTTGCTAATAGATGCTTTAATATTTCTTTTAAAAGCTGGCCTTATAATATACGGAGTTTATATTTTGCAAATGTTGGCTCCTTGCACTAAATGGCTCAGGGCAAGAACTATGTCTTTGCTGATCTACTCTATCTATCTCTGACACATTTAGGCTGATTTTGATTTTTTTGCATTCTTTTTCCTGCATCCAGATTTTCCACCTCTATGGTAATGGCTAACCACGAATGGATATGTAGAGAAAACAGGTTAGGTGTGCAGTCCTGGCCACAGGCTAGTGCAGGAAGTGAGCATCCCCTGCAAAACATAAATAGCTCACCCAGCCTCTGATGTGGTTACACAAAGGCAATATAGACAGATCAGAAGTAACCAGGTAGTAATTATTTTTACAAATTCAGGACTGTCAATTTATTCTTGGGGATTATGCTCATAATGCTTTTATCTACATAGGAAGTGCAAAGAGCTGAAAATATGGGGACTTTAATTTTAGGCACTAGAAAACCAAAGAGATAAATTTTCAGCATAAGAAAGACCATTTGATCAAACAGAATGAGCTGACTTATGAGGAGTGAGTTCCCCCTTTAGTTTTCAGCAGGAAAATGTATGGCTGTCAGGGTTACTATACAAATAATTTTTGAACTAAGAAAACAGCTATCCTGTGTATTTTATTTTAAGATTTTATTAGGACATTGACTGTGAAATTAACTGTAATATTTATATTTAGAAATTTCTGGGGCAAAATTTGAAAAATTAACAGATGCACTCGAGAAGTAATTTTTTTTTTTTTTTTTTTTTTTTGG
>NW_022900945.1:16337780-16367272 GCF_012274545.1 Fukomys damarensis | reverse complement strand
TTTATGGTACCGGAGATTGAACTAGGGTCCTTGCGCTTGCAAGGCAGGCCACTGAACCACTGAGCTAAATCCCCGGCCCAAGAAGTGAATATTTTAATAATTTGCAGTTCCTTTAGACATTCATTCAAGTAATACACAGTCAAAAATTATTTTTTTACAACAATGTGGAAACAGGTAGAGCAATTCAGCTGTCTTGTGTTGTGCTGTATTATGTTGAGTTGCAAAAATATGTGAAGCAGTGTTATTCTCAATAAAATTTTAAAAAATGTATAGATGTTTTCTAAAATAGTTTATATTTATATTGGTATATTTAAGTAAACAAATACTTTTACAGTTGAAATGTTTTCCATTTTATTTCCCAATATGTAACCACATAAACAAATGTTCTTTGGGATCTTTGGTAACTTAAAGATTAATTTAAGTGGGCCTGAAATAAAGTTGGTGAGTCACAGTTCTAGTAAAATACTTTGCCTTAACTAATGGATTGTGAGAATATTTCTCAAGGTGTTTTTTTTTTCCCCAATGAATGGATTTTAGTCTTCTCATAGAAGATCTATCCATTTCTTAAGCATAATAGTATTTTCTCTTATTGAACCAAAATGTATTCCCTATAGTTTATAATTACTGACCCTATCCTATAATTAGGATGAGGTAAGAATTGCTGGATTAATTAATAACAACTGAGTCAGTAAAATTTGGAGGATGAGCACACCATGTTACATTCCAAGTTACTTTTAACCTAGTGGATAGTTTCATTCATTCCTTTAATCATGTTTTGCAATTGGAGTTTTGAAACTACATTCAAAATTGTATATTTTGTTGTCTCAAATTACTTCATTGGATAGACTATTTCAATGTAGCATGAAGCTCCTCCACCTACTATTACAGTAAATTTGCTTGGAAAGTTGCTTTCTCTTAATATCTGTAAAAACAAAAACAAAAAACTACACAGGCTTTATCTAAAAATAAGTTTAGGATAGTTTGACAACTTTAATTGGGGAGTTGGTGGGAGGTAGCTGAGCATAGGCTAGGTGGTTGTGAAATGGATCTTAAGAGTGGACAAAAAATTAAATCTCTTGTTATTTCTACTCTTCTCTCTGAACATAAATCTTATGCATTTTTCTCAGCTAAATGCTGAGCAACATTGTAAGCAACATTTTGTAGGAAGAGAATAATGGATCATCCAATCATTAAAACAGTTCTTCGCTAACAAATTTCTGATTTAACTGTCAGTCTTATTAATTATTCATGTACTAATTAGCTCACTTTTTCTGTGCCAACTAAAAATGTGTTCAGAAAAAAAAAGCAAGAGTTTTCTTAAATTATACTATTTTCGTTCATTTTTCTGACATTAAATTTTGGCAGATGATATTGTGAGCTTAAAAGATATATGAATTCCTCTGCTCAGTATTAAGAGGAGGACATGTAACATGACATTACTTTCCCACTTCACTGTGAGATCACTGGCAATTCAAAGTCGAAACCCACAGGGTAACCACAGGAGGTAACACCTTCCTGGATCAATATTTGTGCATCAGATGTTATAAGAATGTTTTGTAGGGTTCATAAATAAAGAGCTTTCTTTTTTCTCCAGACTCAGAAAATGAAATTAAAAGGAATTTGGCTGTCAAGGGACTTGCCTTTGCTGGAGCAAATAACCAGCTAAAAGAAGACTTTACATTAGTCAATTAAAATCAAATGTTCAGTGAAAAGAATGCCAGAACTGCTCCTTATTTGAAGGGTCCTTTCCCCCCAGTTAATTGGTACTTTCATAAAAACTGTGTCATATCAAATAAAATCAGATCCATCAACCTTTACTACGTGTCAAGTTTGATTCAATTCTGCTCAATAAACGTTCATTAAATACCTTCTTTTTTGCAGTAGGTTTATGCTAGGGTCTGACTTTGAAGCTATCAGTAAAACACAAGCCTGACCCTCTAGAATCTTATAGTCTTCTGAGGGAGTCAGACAACAGAAAAAAAAAAAAAGACTTCACATTTTGATAATCTGTCAATTTACCAGAGACAGGAATGATGTGACTGAGTGTTTCAGAAAATGGAAACTGGCGTGATGCTTTTGGGCATTGTGAGACCCTAAAGCTGATCACAGTGGGAGCAAGAGCCTAAACAAGTAATAGAGGGTTAATCCATACAATATAATATGCTGATCAGACAAGTTCAGCAAGGGTTGTGAGTTACACAAGAACAAGAGGGAAATGCTTAGTTCAGTCATCACTAATACTATAAAATTTTCCTGACCACACTCACCTGATCCTGAATAGATGTCAAGTGTACCTCATCAAGAGACTTCAAAGAAGAGAAAGCCATACAGTGATGAGGGGATTACAGGCGAATTGGAAATTATTCATTAGCTTACTGGATATCCTGAAGTAGTGATTAATCAAATTCCCAGATTATATTATCTTAAATTATAGAATTATAATATTTCCCAGTGAGATGGGGACTGACCTTGAAAATCTATTGTAGTTAAAAAAAAATGTTCTGTTTCCCTCACAGCACAGTACTTAAAAGAACTTTGAATCATGACCCACTGAACTTCATTCTAGACTTGGAAAGGTAGTTTAATATTAGGAAATCCATTATGTAATTCATCATTTAATAAAGCAGGGGAAAAATAATCTCCAACAATGCCAAAAATGCATTTTAAAAGATTCGTTATAGTGGAGGAACTTGGGAGAAAGCACATTCCACGAGTGATAAAGATTAATATCACCAGTAGCACAAGGTGTCAACATCATGCAAGCTGGATACGGATCACCAAGAATGACACAAGATATTTGTGAGGTTCCTCATGCAATTCCGGACCCTTAATCCAATCATGAGAAAACGTTGAAAAAATCCAAACCGAGAAGCTCTCTATGAAGTAACTGAATTGTCCTCTTCTAAATGTTGAAGTTGTTAAAGATGATGAAAGACTGAATAATTCATGGACCTGAGGAAAATATGGAGATCTGGCTACTGCATGCAAGGTGGGATCTCAGATTAGACTATGGTAAAGAATAAAGGCAGCAAAAACCTGAACTAAAAATCTATTATTTAGTAAGCTAGACCAATGTTAAAGCTATTATTTTTAATCAATGATCTGTGGTTATATAAGATGTTTTGGATTTGTTTGTTTGTTTTTGTACTGAAGATCGAAGTCAGTCACTTGCACAAGTCAGGCACTTGCACTTGTGAGCAGGTGGCAGAACCACTGAGCCAAATCTCGGCCCTAAAAGTTGTTAACATTAGAGGTACATTGCTTTAGAATATAAGAACACCCTTTGTATTATCTGAAATTATTTTATAAGAATTAAATTAATTCAAGATAACATTTTTAAAGCCTTACCAAATTGCACACTGAAAACTGATATGTTAAACTGTATGTAAAGAATAACTTGATACAGTATATTATTTTAAAATTTATCAACTTAGTTATTATGGAATATTGTGTTATATAAAAATATTTATCCATTAGATGTACATCATTACAATTGCATGACATGATATCTTGGAGTCTCTAAAAAGGAATTATAGAGTAAACAAAATTAATGTTATGTTATTGCTGCAATAGTATGCTTCATATATTTTGTCGGCTTTTGTGAAAGTTAAAAAATTTTAAGTAGTCATTGAATACTCTCACTTTTCAAAAAGACTGAAATAACAAATCCACAATTTTTATTATGATAATTAGCTGTCAAGGAGCATATATTCTAGCAAATACATTTTTAAAGCACAATACTTTAAGATAAAGAAAATATTTTAATGGTGAGTAGGGAATTTGTGTATAGAGAGCACTGAGAAATTTAAGAAATGTTTCATTTTTAAATGTTTTTGTGAATGAAAACAGTATGCCTTCCATTAAAATTCTCATATCTGAATAACAAGTTGAAAGCATAACTTTAAGCCATTCATTGAAAATTTCCCAAATGAAATATTTTATTGAGCACAATTGAATAGTTTGCAAGATCTTGTTTATATCAGAGAAAGAAGATATTTATAATTGAATATTTAAAAAATTAACTTTGGAATAATTTTTAAGAAGAAACAAAATAAATGAATGAAGATGTATTTCTTCCACTTAGATCTATAGATTTTAGTAGCATCTTCTCCAGCTATGATAGTCATCTTAAAATACACAACAAACTGAATTTACAAGTAAGCCTTTAAATTACTGTTTTGTAAAATTTTAAAGCAGGACTTTTAAAGTCTAGTATATAATAAATCATATTCAACAACAATTACTAACAATTACAATTATTTAAAGGCAAGCAAAACTAGTTTTTGCATTGACAATAAAATAATTTTTAAAGTTTATTTTCTTATTTTGTGTGTGGCTTATAAGGTATGAAATGTGTTAGTAAAATAATACCTATCTGTGATTTTTAAATATAGAGTTCTATTTTTGCAAATATCGTGAACTATAAATAACCTGTAAAGATTTTAGTACAGCATTCTGAAAAAAACTAGAAGTTAAGTAAAAATAATACAAGTTCAAATGTACTTCCATTCCTCACAAAATAAGAAAAATCCTTGAGGTTATAAAATGGAGTTATGCCCTCAACGTAGAGAGTACAGGTGAGCAAAACATGGTACAGTTTTGTGTAAGTTTAGCGTGTGTGATTAAATGCTGTGCAGGAGCAGAATCCAGGCATCAGTCAAGAAAGTAGGAAAAGCTTGCATAGAAAGACTTAGGAAAACTGTGACCAACATCTCAGAATGACATAACAGAAGCTGGTGTCCATATTTATAGGTAGGAATAAAAATAAATGAACCGACCCCAAGAATCTTTTAATCACACAGCCTGCACACTGTTCTGTCATCTGATTTTGTACTAACTTTTACTGCCCAGTAAACCTGGAATCCCCATGATCAGAAATCAGCATAGAAAGTTTTGTCAGAGAATTTATAAGCAAGAAACTAGCAGCAGCAAAAGCCATGCTTTTCATAGTCATGCCGTCCACTTAACTTTTACAGGATTTTACCCACAAAGTCTAATTATACACACATATGTCCATTATATAATAAACACAAACAGAAACACACACACAATACTCTATCATGACTGAAAGCAACTGCAGTAAGCAAAGTGTCTAGATTGCAAAAAACTTGGGATAGCAGAACAGTTGATGTTAGAGCAGAAGAAATTGAAAATCATGAAAGAATATAAAACTGATGCAAACAAATAATAAAAGCAAGTGAAAATATCAAAGCAGAAATTGAAGAGAGTTTCTAGAAAGTGCACATACAGCAGTAGGATATAACTTATGTGTAAATGTGTACACATGTGGGTGTCAATGTTAAGAACTTTTTACTGCAAGGCTGTATAATCAAAGTGTTTAGACTTATTTGGTTTATAGGACTAGAACAAGCAATACAAATATATGTAATAGAGTGTTTGCCAGTTAAAATTTATAAAACATGATGATGCATAACTCCAATAGGAGGCAGTGTGTACACATGTACCCCTTTTTGGCCGGTGACTATGAGGGCACCATGTTAACAAAAGAGAAATCACAGACCTCGATTATTGTTCAAAATCTAGTTTTAAAAAAATAGTGATGATGATTATGAGTCCTTTTAAAACACTGCAGGGACCTAAAGAAACTTAACAATTGCTACTGTGCTGCAGTACTGATCGAAGAGAATTCCTCTTAAACAATTGAGAAAGAATGGCCAGAAGTCCAAGAACACCACAATGAACAGAGCAGAGTGCTTCAGATAGGAGTGAGTGGTAAACAGTGCTCAGTGAGACAGGAAGAAAATAGGATAAGGAATGAATTTATTCCACTAGCATTGAAATGTGTGCTTCAGTGATTGCTAGAGAAAAGTTTCAGTGGAGTGTTCGTAACTAAAAGCATATGTTGGTGAGCTGAGAAAAGATTATTAATCAGGAAAATAGATTTGGCACGTGTTGTCTACCTTTGGCTTAGAAATGCAGGGACTGACTCAAGGTCTGAGGAAGATCATGCATTATATTGTGCATTTTAAAGGAAAAGATTCAAAAAGGAAGAAGAGGGGAAAAAAGAGGTAAATATGGAGTAGATGAGATGAAAAGCATTGTCCTTGAGCAGGGGTGAGACTTCTGTTCTCTAAGATAGAAAAAGAGTAGTATTAAGTGCTCCTATAGACAAGGATATTTGAGACAACTCCATCTGGGTCTCAAGTCTGTTCTTTTATTTCTGACAAGGAAGGAGATAACAGTTGGTGAGGTGAGGAATCAGTTCTGGAGTGAAGAGCTGAAGTATTTGTATCAGTGAGTGAGAGCTCCGGAAGCCAGGAACAAGTGGAGAAAATGGTTACAGATGTAGAGAAAACTGTTGTGAACGCAAAGGTAATTAACGTGAACAAATACGTGCAAGGATTACATGCAAAAATCAAACATTGGAGAGTACTGTAGAAGTTTTTAAAATGATGAAGATTACTCATGGGATTATTCATGGTACAACTCACCAATCACTAGCATAAAAACAAACAAAATAACGGGTCCTGTAATATTCTTAGTCTCTTACTTCAAAAGGTGACCTCAAAGTTCCTCTTTAAATCTCCTTTCTTTAAATGACTTTGATTGTATAATCAGCACTTGCACACTATGGAAAAATGTCACACACAGGATAACAATATACACCCTCTAGCCTTTCTGGAATTATCTGTGGAAACATACAAAAATCTATCTCGTTCTATTTTATGTTTGTGTGGAATACTATTATATGAATCTATCATAATCATGTTCCTAGCTATTTCTTAACAATAGTGATTTAAATTGTTCACAGTGTTTTTCGTACTCAAATGAAACTTGGAGATGTAAATGTATTAGAAGGCTATATGTTCATAATATTTCATGTTAAATTTTGATTAATATCAATTTATCATATCTTATTAACAATGTTTTAGAATTAGTTCTGTGATTCCCTCACCAGGAATGGGCAACATAAAAGGCTAAGTTGTTTTGACACCAGTAAGAAAAAGGAAAGTACTAACTTGTTCTCTTTTATAATGAATGGAGAAAATGCTGACAAAGAAAACACTGTCCTTGATAGGTTTGAGATTTCAGTCCATTAAAACAGGCAGATAATTAAATAAGAAATTATGTATACGTAGGATAAGTCTGAAAACAGAAGTCCAGAATGTAAAGAAAATACAAAACTTATCTAACTAAACATGGTGATAAGGGAAAAAATTGCTTTTAGAACTGATGACTAATCTCAATTCCAAATGATGAATATCGTTTAGCAAGACAATGTTTAAACAAGCTTTTTTTTTTCCCATTAAGTTTCCTGGTACAATTAAGGTAAACAACATAGTTACATTCATCATTGGGGTCTTGTCCCTTTACATGGTGCATCTTGGTTCTCATTTTTTCCCCATTCCCCTGCCCTCCCTTCACCCCCTTCACCCTTCCCTATTTACAAAGATTTTGTTTCCATTTTTTCCCTTTTTTCCATATTTTCCCCTTATTTCCTTTCCCCTACCCTTCCCACGTCCCCTTCTCCTTGAAACCTTTTCTTCCTGTTTCACACAATCAATTATACCATTTCAACCTTATTTACACTTTTAGTTTTTCACACCAGAGAAACTATTCGGTATTTACTCAAGTGTGTCCTGTTTATTTCACTTAAGAGTATGGCCTCATTGTGCACCCATTTAGCTATAAATGCTTCTGGTTTCTCATTTTTTGTGGCTGAGTAGTGCTCCATTTTATAGAAAAAGCATATCTTCTTTATCCAGTCTCCAGTTGATGGACAATTGGGTTTGTAATAGCTAAAGCTTGTAAACAAGCTTTTTCCCTCCAGCCCAAAGGCAAAGAAGCTACAAAGTCCAATTAGCAAGGGAAAACAAGCTTTAACATGGCCAAACTTGAATATTGCTTCTGAGTGTCCTCAATGCCTAAATTAATGATTCCTTATTATAGTTTCTCTGAGTTTATTAAGTGCCAAATAGCCGTTAGACAATGTATTAGACTAAGGCTATTATGATCCATAACACAGTAGTGGTACTTTTGAATGAATTTACAGCCTATGGTTGAAGAAAATTAAACAAGCTATAATAACCATGCATCTCAACTTCACAGTTTATCTTCTCTGTCTTGGTCACTGTATCCTCTTTTCCACTTTATCCACTCAAACTCATGCCCGTCAGTAAATTCCCTAATTTTTCCTTTTCAGAAATTTTAACTCTTATTTTCGAATTCTACAACATTCACTAGTTTTTTCTCATTCTGTCATGTCAGCTATCAATCTCTTAGATCCCTGGAGACATTCAGTCTGCTGATTGCATCACCTCTCTGTTACTCTGCTCGGCCTGGCTTCTCTTATTCTTTGTCTATCTTAGATAGTATGGATTATGATCTCAATCACTCACTCACTGTTGCTCTCAGTAGCCAGCAGTATTCATCCTTAGGCCTAAATACCTAGGAAACACTGCTCCCAGTTTATATTAATCTCTATCACATCTATGCAGAATGTCGGGCCCCAAAACCCAAAAGATTTTTGCCAGGATAAATATATGTTCATCTGTAGCTAGACTTGTGGGTTACAATAGACCAATCATGGCGTGATGATTCTCTCTTTCAAAATATATTTATGCATTTGGTTTCTTCTAATTCCTTTGCCAAGACTTTCTCATTAATAAGTCAGTGGCACCTGAAAGTTGCTGAGATAAGTGAGTTTAAAACTGAAAGAAAAGAATCAATATTTAGCTTTTACCTTGAAATTAGGGTCTTAAAGCTTACTTCAGTGAAGAAAAAGTACATGTAGCTTTGAAAATGAAGGCATGATTTGTATTAGCAGGACATTTAAGTAAGTGGACGGCCACCACAATTACTTTGCAAATTAAAAATCATAATTTAATAATTATGACCCTGTAAAGTATTATGGATCACAAGTAGACTGTAAAGAAAATGGAAGAATTTGGCAAAGAAACACAGGGAGACAGGTTGGGGTTCATTCCTGCCTGGATCATGTAGATCTCTGGCCATATCCTTAGCTCCTGCAAGTTTCTAGTGTTTCATAGACATTTGGACTTCAGGACTCTCTTGGCTCCTCCAGATGCTCTGGAAAAGGAACCTTTTCCCAGTCATCTCTGAAAGCTCATGATACTTGTAAGCATGCAGAATCAGTCAAAGATTTAGTCAGAGAGAACAGTGCTGGAGCACAGCAGTAAGGCCCCAGTCCTTGTCCTTGCATTCAGGGGAAGCAGTTTAAGATTTCCTCTTGGATTTGAGAAGATAGGGAAGTGTAGACTCTCATTACCTCATGACTCTATGGGACCAACACATTTTAAGCTGTGAATAGAAGTACAAGTGACCGTATGAAAATGTGAAAAATCTACTTCCAGAACATTTGGGGAAAATACTTATGATTGGCAGATGACAAGGATGTAGATAAATAGAGGGGTCTGTGCTTGAAGTGTGTGATCCCAAAGGAGGAATGACTTCAGGTAAGAAGGGAGGAGCAGGTGCTCTGGAAATTAACAGGTCCTAAGGACATGCTTAGTGGCAGAGAACAAACACAAACAACAAACGTTCCTAGGCACATCATGTATGTATTTACTAAATCAGCAGTAAGGACAAAGAGAGAGACGGAGGGAAAGAGAAAGAGATAAAGAAATGAAGGAAGAGTTAAAGAGTCAATAAATATTCATTTAAATGAACACATTAAACACTCGTGTCAAAGTATATACACATATATGTGCATATGTATAGTTGTATATACAGTCACCTGTATATTCACATATGTGGGTTCATTAAGGGGACTTCATATGTGCGATTATGGTGATTGGTTTAACAGTTTGGGAGAAGCTGTTGTATTGTCCAGGAAGGAAGCCATGTGTGAAGCAAGTAGCTTCAAGCACATAGACAAGCTACACCTCATGAATTTAACTTCTACCCCTTTCCTCTCACCTCTTCCAAGCCTTCACCAGAAAAAGTTGCCTCTTTCTTTGCAGAGCTAAGCACTCCTGGCCCTGGCTGCGGAGAGACTGCAGCTGACACAGCGAGGGTGGTGGGGCCCATAGGTGTCTCTACTTTCCCTCATCTACAGCGCAAGCCAGAGGGGCGGTGCCAGTGGGCTGTGAGGTACCTCAGTGTCATGGCCCACGTCAGCCTTCCGAGGTCACATGAATATGGCCTCAGCTGTGCCTTCCAGCCCATATCCCGTGCACATCCACAGGTAGGCAGCGAGAACCTTGACACCTGTAGTTTCAGCTTCGTTAAGGTGACCTCATGGATATGGTACTGATTCTTAATGTTTTAACAAATCTTTTCTGGAGGTCATAAAGAGAGGAGTGACAACAGAATGGCTATTTTCTTAGGAATGGAAGACAGGAAGGATTTTGCTACATGCCCTAGAGGGACCATGTGAGAATGTGAGGAATATACCCAAGGGGAAGACAGCTCTCTGGCCCAGGACTCTCACTGGGATAGGGTATTCAGCCAGTAGATGGGTTGGAAGGCTCTTCTCTAAAGAAAACGGTACAAAAAGAGAAATAAAGATAATCATAATCACATCGACTTAATAGAGTGCCATCTGGGGAATTCCACAAAGAAAAAGAAGATTCCATGCAACCAGATGATGTTTTCATAACTAAGCCAAAAAAATCCTTCTTGAAGCTATCTCTGATCTAACCCCACTTGGCTTTTTTTATTTTCAACCACTTTAAACTTCTTCCTGTCCACTTCCCTGAGTCCTGAACACTTAGGTAAATTTCCCTTTACAGTTTCCGTCTGGCAGATGTTTCTGTCACTCGAGTTTTATAGGTTTACCTTGTCTCCTTTCTGGAGCCCTAAGCACTTCAAGAGCAGTGCTGGAATTCTCCATTTAAATCCTTTTTCCAATATTGTTTTCCATATGTGGGTCACTTACCAACTGCTGCTAACAGATGTGGTGAGGTTCGTCCTGTTTTGAGAAACTCTTGGTCCAACCTAAGTAGCAAGCTGTTGCTTATAAACAGTAAAGACAATGTAATAAAAGAAGATCTTTTAGATAAAAGCTTCTTTTAGCAATTGTTAGGCTTAAAATTTCTAAAAAAAATCCACTTTAACATTTCTTTAGTTCCAGACTGGTTTTGTTGGTCAAGTTTATATAATATCGCATCCTTCTTAGTATGTTCTTTTCGTAAATTTTGCTCCCCTAGCAAAGTTTCTGGAAACTTGAAAGTAGGAAATTCTTCCCCATTTTTGCAATATGAGGTACTTCTGGTACATCTTACTTTTGCATTGTCACTGAGTTTTAAATCTATTTCTACTTTAGCATTATTTTTTTTCCTTCTCCATCAGAAGTCACATTTCTGTTTTGATCTCATGGATTATTATAGGAGACATCTATATCTCCCTATCTCTTCTACTCTCTTTTGTGCATTAGAGATGCATCATGAGTATATTACTCATATATTAAAGGAATTCCCTGCATGGTGTCCGGAGCTCTAGGGCTCAATCCTGTTTCTGAAATAAAGAATATCCCAAACAACTCACAACCTCAGGTCGTACATGCTTTATCTCTGTGTGCAGAGCATGCACAATCACAGTGCCTTACCCAGGGTACCCTCAGTGAATCCTGCTGCCCCTCCCTTCTTTGAATTAATGCCATCAATGAGGATAACAAAGGAAACAGAATCCCAGGAAAAAAATGTCCTCTAACAGACCTGATTAACTGCCCCTAATCCGAGGATGCCTGCGCAGGTGAGAGGCACACCTGCCACTACTAGATGCAGTCATATTTTATTCCACGCTTTAGGAAATACATTAACTTGAATATGTTGATTCTCCTCTGAGAGCTTCATTTTAAAAAAATTTTTAAAATAGACATAGTGAGACTGCATGAAGATGATGTGGTTTTTCTATAAAAAGGAATACTACTTAGCCATAAAGAATGAGAAATTAGTCATTCATAGGAAAATGGATACATATTGAGGATATACTCCTAAGTGAAATAAGTCACACGTGTAAATACTGAATAGTTTATCTGGTGTGAAAAACTATAATTGTACATGAGATCCTAATGGTATAATTGACAATGTGAAATAGGAAGAAAAGGGCGAAATGTGTAGGGGAAGTGGGAAGGGTAGGGAAAAGGAAATAAGGGAAAAGAAAAAAAATATGAGAAAATGAAAAAATGGAAACAGAGTTTTTGTAAATAGGGAAGGATGGAGGGCATGAAGGGAGGGCAGGGGTATGAGGGGAAAATGAGAACCAAGACCTGTCATATCAAGGTACAAGATCCCAATGATGAATGTAACTGTGCTGTATACCTAAAATGTACCGATAAATTCAATGAGGAAAAATAAACCAGACGTAGCGCTACCAAACCCATAATGATCTTATAAGGGATACATAAGTCATCCTGTGGAATAACTAGTGTGTTGCAGGGCACTTAGTGGTTCACAGTGTATGAATGTCACTGCCATCTATGATACTTCCATATCTTTTCTATCCTCACATATCCTGTAGTCATTACAACTCAAATCTCATTTTCTCCCTCAAGTCATTCTCACCGGCACTCGTGTTTTCTCATATCTTCGTGCTCTTACTGTATTTTTAATATTCTTATATTGGCTTTAGCTTTATTAAAATTAACTGTATTGTCACATTTTAGGTATACATTATGACCACACTGAGAATTTGTACCTGTACATGATATATCTCAGTTCTTGATTTTTCCCACTCCCCTTCCCTCCCTTCCACTCTACCCCTCCTTATTTACAAAAGCTTTGCTTCTATCCGCACTTCAGAAAGAATGGCTGCTACCAAGCACTCAACCAATAACAAATGCTGATAGGGCTGTGGGGAAAAAGGAACCCTGCTCCACGGTAGGTGAGAGTGTAGACTGGCACAACCACTGTGGAAATCAGTGTGAATATTGCTCAAAAAACTAGCATTAGAAGTCCCATTTGACCCAGCTATCCCTCTGCTAAGTATCTTCCCAAAAGAATTAAAAGCATCAAGCCACAGTGATACGTGCACACCTATGTTTATAACAGCACAGTTTGCAATAGATACATCCTGGAAATAACCCAAATGCCCAACAACAGTCAACAGGTGACTGGATAAAGATGTGTTTAAAAAAAAAAATGGAGTACTACTCAACCGTAAAGAATAATAAACTAGAGACATTCATAGTGTTGCATAAGGAACTGGTAAATAACACACAGAGAAGTGGGTAAAACAAACCAAAAAAAAAAAAAATACTTTTACTTTTCTAGCAAAGGGTTGGTCTCTACCAAAGGCTGTGTCAAATGACAGACCCTGGGCTGGGTTATCATCTGTCTTTCATAGGAGTTTTACAATTATGATCTCATTTTGGGTAGTCTGATAAGACATTTCTGTTCCCACAGGCCCCATCACAAATCACAGTCACAAGGCAGTTCAATGTTAACCCAAATGTAGCATTTTCTTTTCCTTAGCCATTTCAGCCCACAAGGGTGGGGGTCAGGGTTAGGAAAGTAGGACTTGTGACATTCCTTTCATCGTAACTTCTTTATAGTCATATGATTTACGTAAAGTTTTAGGGCTTACCGCCTGGCAACTCTTACCTTAGCTTGAACATCTTGTATTCATCCTGGGATGTGGCTAAATACCTCCAACACTTCTTAATTTTAAACTGGAGCTGGGTGCCTTTAAGCTTTAATGGTAAAACCTCTAGTGTTTTTTTCTAAGGAACAAGGAACGCAAATTTCAGAAGCGAAAGACAGTGGTTATTCTATATTTCCTTAACATTTTGTAGGTTTTCAGACTATTTACACAAGTTTCCTCTATCATTCCTCCCTTTGTCTTTGGGGGTAATTCCTTACCCCTCTTTGAATTTATTTTATTTTTTATTATTTTGTCTAATTATCATTTGATAATGTTGGGCAGCAGATACCCTCTTGTGCATGAGTGTAGATATCCACTATACTATACAGGGACCAAACATGAGCAGCATTGTATGATAACTATTGGCCCTATTAGAGTGCTGACCCAGGCTTTCTGTCCTAACAAGTTGAAGCCAAAATTGTATGTGGGGTCCTCAGTATCAAAAATTCTTTAGCCCCTTAATATACTCTCTTAATTTATCTAGTGATTTTTGTATTATTCTAAATTTGTTGGTGTAATAACAACATTACTTTTTTAAAAAAACAGGCAGGTGTCTCCTCTCTGGGCAGTATGCAAATCAAGGGCTAATCAATTTTGTAAAACGATGTTAGCCAATGAGTTTTTAAGGCTTGAATGGCATCTTGAATTTCCTCCAGGTCCTTTCTCATTTTTTTGTCTTAAGACCACAAACTGTTGTTGCCTGAATCTAAGGGCTTTGACACTCAGAATGAGGCTGTCAGCTATAGCTAGTCTTGTTAATATAAGGAGAACAATTGGATATCTTCTTTTTCTTGTCAAACAGCTTGCTGCAACAATCTGTAAAGGCACCCTTTTCATTGCAGAGGGAGTGCAGACAGATAAGTAGGGGATTAAGATCCCCAAAGCACATAAACTTGTAGAGTGTTTTGAAGTCACTCTAAAAACATGATTTTTGCACAGAAAGAAGGTTTTATTTGGAGCAGAGTAATTATCAGTAGTCAAAGACAAATCAATAACATTAGTGTAAACTGTTGAGATGTTATGTGAGTTTCGAATATCAAGAAAGCAATTTTTATTATCAATCATATCTAATGGGTAGCAGAGCAGGGGGTACATAGCAAGCTTTACTGGCTCTAAGGTCATGTCACTCATGAAGTCAATTGCATGATAAGTCTTCATGGTGACTGGTGTACAAATCTAGCAATCAGAGGCTAAATTCTTATCTGCTTGTAGCAGCAGTGAATGAGTTTTGTTAATTAAATCCAACATATCTATGTTTGTATAAGTTTTGGGATGCCCTTTAAGTATATCTTGTATCTGCTGTAGTGCAGGAGTTATTATTATTTTTTTTTAATTGAGGAGTTTGTTTAGACCTTATATTTGTAGGATCTACCTTTTTAATTTTTGAGGTCTATGTCTCTCTCTCCCTCCCTCTCTCTCTCTCTCTCCATATATTTTTTTTTTGGGGTTACATTACAATTATCACAATTGCCAGTATCTAGTCATGTTAGAATTATTTAACCATATTTGAGTTTTATCTGAACAGTATGCCTTTTCTTGTGTATATATATATATCCCATAGTCGAGTATGGTACCAGGGTTTTCATAATGTTTTCTCAGACAGGCATCAAAGAAAAGTATGAGGGGATCTGCTTTCCATTTAATAGTTTTAAAAGTTTGGGCCAGGGATTTAGCTCATCGGTTTAGTGGCCTGCCTTGCAAGCACAAGGACCCGAGTTCAACCCCCGGTATAAAAAAAAAAAACTCAACAACAAAAGTTATATATATTTTTATTAAACCTATCATCTTCAGTTTTATAGATTTTTAATTTAAAAACAAAATAATCCATAACCATCTGACACAATAAAAGAGTCCATAATATCCTGGTTGTAGTCTTCATTTTTTAGTCGTGTGTTGACTGTCTGCCTCCAGAGTGACAGGAACGGGGCTTTGAGTGTGCTATCTCTTGCAGTCGAAGTTTGTGAAGTCTTCAGGGTAAGCTTATTTCATCCTGAAGTGGTGGATTCAAGGTTGGACTTCAGCCATCTTAACTGTGGGAGTAACCGTGTCTCACATGGCCCTTCCCATATGGGTTGTCTTTTTAAAATTGTAACATAAATTTGGTCTCCTGGTTTCATCACATGGGCAGGAATTAACATACGGAGGTTTTTTTATTTTTTATTTTCCCCTGTATATTTTGGAATATTTTCTCCAATTCTAGCAATTGTAATTTTAGAGAGGAGGAGCCTAACTGAGATAAATTTTCAGTGAAGTCTTTTAAAATACATAACAGTCTCCCAAATAAGAGACCTGGTATGAGGAAAATCTAGTATAACCTGGGGTGTTTTTCATCTTAAGAAGGGCTAAAGGGAGAAAATTGACTCATGGCCCCGGTGCTTTCAAACAATGTTTAGTTAATACATTTTTAATATGATTTATCTTTTTTACCTTGTAGAGGTTCTGGGGCTGATATGTAGTGTGTAAATATCATTTTATATGCAATAGTTTAGCTAGGTCTCATATAACCTCTGCTATGAATGCTGGCCTGTTGTTACTGCCTATCGAGAGAGGCAGACTAAACCTTGGAAATAGTTATTTAAGTAAAACTTTGCATACTTCTGAAACCTTCTCTATCTTTGTAGGGAAGGCTTTAGACCACCCAGAGTAAGTGCAAACACACATCAACAAATATTTATAACCTTTGTAAGGGGGTACTTCTGTAAAGTCTATGTGTCTGTGTCCAAAGGGTGTTGTGCCCTTCTTTTGTATTCCAGATAATGTTATGGGCCCTGAGGTCAGATTTATTTTTTGACAGATTTGACATCTTTTTGAGACTTGTTCACACAACGCAGAAATCTGAGGAATGAAGACATATCTCTCTAACAGTGTTTGGAGGGCCATCTTTTTCCCGTGAGTCAGGTCATATCTTTTCTTCCAATAGTATGACAGAGTCTCAGGTATCATCATTCTATTGCAGGGTAGGATCCAAACAAGTCCTTGTTTTTTAGCCAATTGTTTTTTAGTTCATTCTTTTTTTAATCTGAATATTTTATAGTAGCTACCAGTTTTGGTATCTCCAATTTTCTCTTTGGTGCCCCGATGAGCACAGCCATCTGACTTTTCTGTTTCGCCACCTTTCTGGCTTTTATATCTGCCTTAGCATTGCCCTTTGCTATTGTATCTTTCTTTTTGGTGACCAGAGCAATGTATCACTGCTACTTTATCAGGTTTTCACACTGCCTCTGACAACTATATTATCTCTTGTTTATTTCTAATTTATTTTTTCTCCACTGTGAGAAGACCATGCTCTTTATATGTTATGCCATGAATATGTAATGTAGTGAAGGCATAACAGGAGTCTGTATAAGCATTTACTATTTTTCCCTTTGCCAATCGGAGAGCCTGTATGAGTGCCCAAAGCTCTGCTCACTGAGCTGACAATCTACGGGAAGGGGACCCACTTGGACCACTTCATCCTGGATCATCACTGCATAGCCAGCATAGTGTACCCCATTTTTCATGAAATTGCTCCCATTGTAAACATGATTAAATCAGTGTCAAGCTGTGGTGTTTTTGCAGATACAGATGACTCTAGAACAGCTCGTCAGTGACACTGAGACAATTGTGGTCAGGAGGGCCAAGTTCTGAGAGCAAAAAACATCGGGATTTAAGGTTTTAACTGGATAAAATATAGATGGGGTTTCTCACAGATGAGTGCCTGATATTGTGTAACTGTATTATTAGAGAGCCATTGATGCCCTCTGTTATTTAACAGTTTTAGGACAGCATGAGGAACCTGAATAGTCAATTCCTTTCCTAAAGTTAGCTTTCAGCTTCCTTATTAAGCACAACTGCAGCTGCCAAAACTCATAGACAAGGGGACCATCCCTTCACAACTGGATCCAAGTTTTTAGATAGATATGCCATTGGCTGGTTTTAGGGGCCCACTTTTTGAGTGAGCACTCCTAAGACAGTATGTTTGTTTTAGTTACGTAAAAGGTAAAAGGTTGAGTTACATTCAGGATTCCCAGTGCAGGAACAGCAGAGAGGGTTAGTTTTAATCTTTTAAATGCTGATTCTTGTTCTTTACCCCATGACAATTGCTGTCTTTCTGGGCCTTTTAAGGCTTCACATAGGGGCTTGGCTATATCTACATACCCTGGAATCTAGATTATGCCAAAACCTGCAGCTTTTAAGAATTCACTCAACTGCTTTTGTATTTTAGATTCTGGTATGGTGTTGACTACTCACTTTTTTTTTTTCTCTAAGCAGGTCGCTTTCTTAATAATTTGGAATCCCAAATATTTGATTTGTTTTACACAAATTTGAGACTTTTTAAAATAAAGCTTTATATCTTGCCTCTTGAGGCAGCATCGATTATGTCTTAGTGCCCCTCCAGCATTTTTCTTGAGATGTGCTATACAAGAGTAAATCATCAACATATTGTAACAAGATACAGTAATATTGTTCCACAGGGAATATTATCAAGTCCTTTGCCAATTCTTTCCCAAAAAGCATAAGGGAGTTTTAAAATCCTTGTGGTAATCTAGTTCAAGTAAATTGGGCTTTAGTTTTATCATTTGGGTCTTCCCATTCAAAGGCAAAAACTGGTTGTGATAAAGGAGCAATCTGGAGACAAAAGAAAGCATCTTTTCGGTCTAAGCACATAAACCAGGCCACAGTGGTAGGTATTAGACCTATTAACGTGTAAGAATTTGAAACATAGGGTGTAGGGTTAGTCTTTTTATTTACAACCTGAAGGTCTTGCACTGGTCTATAAACTCCAAATGGTTTTCTAACAGGTAACAAAGGAGTGTTTCAAAGTGATTTATAATCTTTTATGAATACACATTTTTAAAAAATTTTATTGAGTTTATTGGTACATTCTAGGTATACAATACAATTACATTCATTATTGGCATCCTGTACCTCTTTACATGATAAGTCTTGATTCTCATTTTTCCCCTTGTCCCTGCCCTCCCTTCCCCCTGTCCTTCCCTCCCCATTTACAAACACTTTATTTGCATTTTTTCATTTTCTCACATTTTTCCTCTCCCTTCTTACCTTTCCCCCACCCATCCCACTTTCCCTACACCTTTAGCCCTTTACTTTCTATTTCATATTATTATCTCATTAGGATCTGGTGTACTATTATATTTTTTCACACCAGAGAAACTATTCAATATTTCAGTTAAAGTCTCTACATGAACATAAAAAATAAGGCATCCTAAAATAAAACTAAAAAGGAAAGTAAAAGAGAAAAGGCAATGATGTAAGATTAAAATAATCCTTAATTCTGAAGATGAAAATGGTCCCTGAACATATTTAAATTGCTTCTTGCTCTTGTAGTCTTATATTATTCTCTTTTTCCCATTATTTAGAGAATACTTTATTATTTTCTGTAATCAAACCCACATAGATATGACCTTACATATTTAATACAGTGCATTACCCCGGTAGAAATGGAAAAAGAATTAACATTTCTAGACCAATATGGCTGTTAATTTCTGTACAATGCCAACTCAACACAGTAAATTGGGATAATTTTTTCCAAAGTCGACAGCACAGTTAAAGTTTCCAAAAATTCAACTTAAGCATGTTAAGAATCAATAGCAGCAACAGCGTTTTCAGGTTCTGCAGTCATCTGAACAAAATTATAGACATTCAGCACACTCCATTAAAAAAAACAAACAAAAAAAAAAAGAGAGAGAGAAGAATAATACCCAGAAAATAGCAAAATTCTGTTGCTGTTGTGGTATGTGGCACTTTTTTTTTTGTTTGTTAGCATCTTAATCATAATCTGGAGAGAGAACATTCTAGAGTAACATCCTTAAAAATAGCTATGATAAAGGACAGTCACTACTATACTACATATCATAAAGCAGGTACAAGATATTTTACATTCACAGAGGTATGATACAGTACCATCCTACATCAATAATACTAGAATCAGTTTTGGTTTGAAATTTACTTTTTCTGCAAATAAGTTTGCTACCCCTGCTTTTTTCTGGGCTCCTGTCACATGGAGAATTGTTTTCCATCCTTTTACTTTCAGTCTATGGGCTTCTTTTTGCAATAGGTGTGTTTCTTGTATACAATATATTGTTGGATTTTGCTTCTTATTTCATTTTGCCAGTCTATTTTTCTGGATTGGTGAGTTGATGCCATTGACATTGATGGTTATAAATGATATGTATTGACATATTATTGTCCTGTTATGGCCTTTTGTTGACTCTTTTTACTTTTTCACCTTCTCCTTTTAGTTTCTTGCCTTGCCTATTTGATTTGCTCTGTTGGGCCTCATGGTGTTGTTGCCTTCATTGTCTTTTTCTAGGATCTTGTTTAGAATTGCTTGTAGTGCTGGTTTGGTATTCATGTAGTTTCTCAGGTGTTCTTTGTTGTGGAAGTGTCTTATTTCCCCATCCATTTTGAAAGAGAGTTTTGCAGGATACATCAGTCTAGGTTGGAAGTTGTTCTCTTTTAGTACTTGAAATATCTCATTCCAGGTTCTTCTTGCCCTAAGGGTTTATGTTGAAAAGTCTGCTGTGATTCTGATGGGCTTTCCTTTGCATGTGATTTGTTTCTTTTCTCTTACTGCTTGTAGTATTTTGTTCTTCTGTTGGGTTTCTGGGATCTTGATTATTATATGTCTAGGTGTAGATTTGTTTGATTGTGGCTAGTTGGGGTCCTATATGCCTCACTTATCTGAATGTCAAATTCAGATTCCCCTCTGTTTGGGAAGTTTTCTGTCATTAATTCTGTGAACAGCTTTTTGAAGCCATTTGTATTTTCTCCTATTACTTCATGGATTCCTCTCAGTCTTATGTGATTCTTCTTTGCATCATCTAGGAGTTGCTGGATCAATTTCTCATGATCCCTTACTGTTTTTAATAGTTTCATGGTCACCGACTGCAATTTTATCTTCTATATGTGAGAGTTCTTCTTTGCATCATCTAGGAGTTGCTGGATCGATTTCTCATGATCCCTTACTGTTTTTAAGAGTTTCATGGTCACCGACTGCAATTTTATCTTCACATTCTTTTATTCTGTTGTGTACACTTTCAATGGTGTGTTTAATCTCCTGGATATCTGTTTGAATCTATTTTATGGATTCCATTCCTTTCCTATGTTGGGCAGTTATTGTTTCCATTTCTTTCTTATGCTGGGCCTTCATAGCTTCTATCCTGGTCCTGAGCTCATCTATTTTTTTTTTTTTTTGTCAGTTTCTGTTCTAGAGTCTCGAATCATGACTTTCATTTTGCTCACCATCTCTATGGTTATCTGGGAAATTATTTCTATTTTGAATTTTTCTAGAGCCTGATTGATCTGTTTTGGTACTTCCTGTGATTTGAGTTCAGGGTGTCCTGGTGGTTCACTATTGGCCTTTTCATCCTCCTTTGCCCTACTGTTTGCCATTGGTGAACTGGAAGTCTGTCTATGTGTCTTGCTTAAGTGTTTTCTCATTTTTATTTTTGTTGTCCTGCTGTCCTTGGTTTAATCTCTGGGTTATCACCCAAATCTTCCTGTGATAGTTGCACCCTAGCTTCTGGGTCTCTAACAACCCACAGACATTCCCATCTCCATAACATCAGAGAAAACAGCTTATCAAATCAATCACAATCCTTTATCCCAACCAGCAACTCAATATGATCTAGCACCACTTGGAAATTGACCACGTGTGGTAGTCACTAGTCTATCACTCTTAAACCATTCGAATTAAATTGAAATCAAGAAGCAGTCCAAAACATGTCTGCAGTGAACAAACTTTTCAATATAGTGTATTTACCATTTAGGATGGGGGCTCAGACAGAGCTAGGACTCAAGACCCCTGATCTCAGTTAGCTGGTGGCTGAAACCCATGACGCAGACTGACCTCGGGCTGCAAGGCGCAGATTGAGTTTCCCAACCTTCTGAATGGTTGAACTCCACACCATCCTACTACAGGTTTCCTATGCCCTTTCTTTAAAGATATTCAATGTTGGGACCTCAGAAAATGTTGGGACCTCTGCCTCTGCAGAGGGGATCTAAAGACTGGCTCAATCAGGAGGTCTGAAAGTGTGTGGTGTGTGTGTGTGTGTGTGTGTGTGTGTGTGTGTGTGTAGGGGAGTTGTGGGGGTTCAGGGGTGCTTGCGTGACTACCTTCCTGGTGCTGGAGCGATGGTGGCACCTGGTGGGGGAAGGCGTGGCTCTCCTTCCTGTGGTGGATCAGGGCCCAGGTAGCCCTCCTGGTGCTGGAGTGATGGCTGTGAGTCCACATTTTTTAAGATGCATAATGTGGGGTTTAATTCCTAGGTGGGCCTATGGAGACATTGGGTATTGTTTTATAGCAGCCAGGCTGCTGGGGCTGAGTTATCTTTTAGTTCTATATTTAGAGGCGGGTGATTTTTAACAAGTCCAGGAGGCACACTTTCAGCCCATATATTTGAAAACTATTCTCTTAACTCTTGAGGTCCTTGATAAGTTTTTGCATTGCTAAAGCACTGTCATTTATCTTCTCTACTAGAAGTCACTACCATTATACAAGCCTTATTTGGATCTAAGTGTAAGGTTGCATTTTCTTGTTGTGTGAAGGTGACTGTAGCTCTTAGTTTGGATAGTAGGTCCCAGACCATCAATGGGATAAGACACCCTGGTAAGTATAGGAATTAAGTATAAGTATAAGGAACTAAGTATAGTTTTATCTTATGTGTCTCAATTTCACATATTTTTATGACAAAATTTCCTTGTTTTCCTGAAATTCCAGTGGCTCTGTTTATTTGTGCTTGTTTGTCCCCTAACAGGGCAATTGGTTTAGTTATTACAGAATATTCAGCTCCACTATGCACCAAGAAAGACATGTCTTGGCCTTCTACCTTTATTTTAACCATGGGCTAGCAAGGGCTGAGTGGTATTGAGCCTGGTCCCTGTCAATCACTGTCTTCTTTAAAAATGGAGAGCAAAACTCCTGATTTTGAATCTTTAACTTTCTGAGCCTTTTGTTTTTTCTTGTTGGCTAGCTTAGGGAAGTTATTCTTAAAATGTCCCTTTTTTGTACAGTATGCGCATTGATCAGGATCTAAATTTGTCTTCTTAACTCTATTTTTTTCCACATTTGTCTGACTTTTTTTCTCTCTCTGCAGTTTGCCTTCAGAAGGCACCTTATTTCCCATAGCTATTGCTATGTACTTTGTCTGTTTTTTAAGTCTCTCTCATCTTCCCTGTGAAGTTTCTTTTGACAGTATCTCTATTTACATATACTTTTTAGCCAGCTTAACAACTGAGTTATATTTATTTTTTCCCAAGTTTTTGTTTCTGTATTTTCTTTTTGACATCAGCAGCAGATTGAGTCACAAAAACAGTGTTTACTAGTCCTTGATTTTCTACCACAGTTGGATCAAAAGGCACATACATCCCATATGTCTCACAGAGGCTCTCATAAAACTTTTTGGGGCTTTTATATGTTTCTTGTATGGTTTTTATCACCTTAATCATGTTGGTGGAGTTTGTACTAGAGGTTTTTATTCCTTCAAATAGGGAAGCTCTATAGTTTGCCAGATCCCACTGCCCGGTCAGGGTATTTGGATATCAATTTGGGCAGGAATTTACAGGAAATTGTTGTTCATGCCACTTATCAGAGTTTTGTGTCCCAAGGGGGCATGTGAGGAGCATTTATCTTTTTTTATCTCCCCTGTAATCCTCTGAATCTCTTCAGTAGTTAACATCACCCTACAGAGTTCCTTGCAGTCTTTCTAATTGAGATGATGGGTATGAAATATTGATTGAAATAACTGAAACATTTTTGTTGGATTATCTATGAAAGAGAGAGTTTATCTTTTCCAATTAGCTAAGTCAGTAGAGCTAAAAGGCTGGTGTATAAAAATGATGCCTCCTTCTTCTGGGTATTCTCACAATGGCATTTGATGGCTTGGTTCTGGGGTTCTGCTGACATAGTTAGGTGAACTAAGGGGGTATCATGGTGGGTAGGTGTGGGCTGCCCTGAACTATAAGAAAGTGGAGGAATTTGGGCATTTTTTTCCAGGAACCTCCACCCAATAAAGAGGAGGGTGATCTAATAGGTCTTTTACATCTTTCTCAGGATCTGGTTGAATCTTAGCAATGAGCAGCTGGGCTGCCTTCTTCTGGAGCACACATCTGGAGCAATGGGGCATATTTGTGTAGAATTCTAACCAGGAGTCTATATGTGGGTATTCATTACTTTGCCCCTGGGTGGTAACCTTGTTCCAAATCAGCCTAACTTTTATTTTGACTAAAGTTTCCTCTGGGGGTCAAGAATGGCTTAACTGAGGGCGTGATAACTCACAAAGCTTCTTGAGCATCTTTGGTTTTAATTTTACCCCAGAGTCCCCCACGTTCAAGAATAGTTGGTTTAGTATGTGCATTTACCATGATCACTTGATATTCCATTATGTTGTGATACAGGATAAAGGGTGGGTGTCACTGACAAAGGAATGACCATACCCTTGCCTACCTGGCCATGGGCCTCTCGTCCACTTTTATGGCCCATACGAGCTAAGGAACACTGTTGTGATAATGTTATGTTTTGCTCATATTAGACATTGGCCACAGAATTGCAGAAACAGGTCACACACAAGCTCTGTGATTCAGGTGGGATATTTAAGCCTTTGTCTTGGTGCACAGATGAGACTACCTTTCATTTTTATAGCTCATTCTGTTCACTCTCACACACACACAATCACACAAAAAGTTAACCCTTTTCCTAACTGGGACCCCTTATGAAATACAATTAAAATTGAGGATATATAAATATATATATATATATATATATTTTGCCCTCGTAATTTGCCCTGGCTGGGGCAAATAAAACCCTCACAAATGGCAAAGAATGGAGGGTGATCAAGTCTCCACTCTGTATCTTGCACAAAATTGAACAGAGTCAAAGGTAAAAGCAAAACAAATTAGGTGTTGCCCAGGGAGTCTCACTACTCTGACAGATGATCCCATTTACTCAGCTACCCTCCTCCTGCTGTCTCTGTTCTGGGTTTGAGTGATCCACTAACAGTGAGCTGGTGATCTGGACTTCAAGTCCTAGAAAGGGAATCCAGGATATCCTGGGGGCACACCTCTTCCCTTCTGAGGAGGCGGATTGCTGCTCCCTCCAGTGGGACATGGGTCAAAGCCCAACATGGGCTGTGTCAGTTAACCCTTTCCTTCCTGGCCAAAGCACCAAAAACAATGCGGAAGGAACTGGTAAATGACACACAGAGATGCAGAAGTGGGTAAAATAGAAAAAGTTTACTTTGCTAGCAAAGTGTCGGTCTGCACAAAAGGCTGTGCCAAATGACCGACCCTGGGCTGTATTACAATCTATCTTTTATAGGAGTTTCACAATTATGACCTCATTTTGGCTAGTTTGATAAGACATTTTAGTTCCCACAGGTCCCATCACAAATCGTGGTCAAGACAGTTCAATGTTAACCCAAATGTAGCATTTTCTTTTAGGATGTTTATCCTTAGCCATTTCAGCCCACAAGAGTGGAGGTCAGGGTTAGGAAAGTAGGACTTGTGACATTCCTTTCATTTTAATTTCTTTATAATCATATGATTTTAAAAAAATTTAGGCCTTAGGGCCTTGTGAATGTTACCTTAGTTTAAATATCTGGTCTCATCCTGGGAGGTGGCTAAGCACCTCTGACACTTGTTAATTTTAAACTGGGGCTTGGTGTCCTTAAGCTTTAATGGTAAAACCTGTAGTATTTTGTTCTGAAAAACAAGCAAAGCAAAGCAAATTTCAGAAGCAAAAGACAGTGGTTATTCTATATTTCCTTAACATTTTGTAGGTTTTCAGACTATTTACAGAAGTTCTATCAATAGCTAAATGGATGCATATTGAGGCAATACTCTCAAGCAAAATAAATAGGAAATACATCTTTAAATATCAAATTGTCTCTTTGATGTGAGAAGCTAAAAGCATAAATGAGGACCAGAATGTATAACAGATAATGTGAAATAGGAAGCAAAGGTTCAAAGGGGAATGGGAAGTAGGAGGAGTGGGGAAAAGGAAAGAAGGAAAAAAATATGAGTAAAGAAGGAAATGTGCTTTAACCTTTTAAAATGCATTCTTTTTTTAATGCCAAAGGATTATTTTTTCCATACAAGAATAATTACTTAAAATTGATCAATTCAGAGGATGCATATTAACAAAAACTCTGCCATTAATTAGTATCATTATTAGTTAAATACCATTACATCTAAAGAAAAATGTCTTGGAGAGTGCATACAGTTGTGGATTTTGTCTGCAGCTATATGGAAAACACAGGAGTTGCTGACTTTTTGTCAGACTCTGAAGAGTTTTTCTCTGGCTATATTTCCCTACTTTTCTCCTCCCTTCACACTTCTGCTCCTGCCCAGCTACAACCATGTGTGTTTGTATCCTGATTCCATGGTTGATTAGGAACAGGACTATATTTTCCATGAGTTTGTATGCATATGTTATATCCACTCATTTGCAGTGATCTTGGTTGTAGATATCACAAGTGCAGTGGCCTTATATAATTTACTCCTTTAAGTATTCCCTGTGAACCACACAATATAGTGGTGGCTAATAAACACTTAATGAATGAATATCTAACATGTATTGCCAAAATATGGTAAATACAATTTTATTAGATATTAATTTCTGGAAAGTCATGTTGTAGTTTAGATGAGGTGAGGAGGGAGCTTTGGGAGATAGCTTAAATCAAATTCTTCAAAAAGCAAATGATAAGAGAGATTAATTTTGCAGGGATTTTTATTAGGGAAAGTATCTGTGAAATAAATTGAGGAAGGAGAAGCAGTAGGTCAGGAGAACAATAAGACATGAAGTAAATTTAACTCCAGTGAGAGGGACAGGAAGGGAAGGTTGGGGGGAAAACACCCCAGAGGTCATGCAGCTTATCAAAGTCCTTAGGGGGTTCCTTGAGCCAGTCAGACAACAAGCACCCTGACTCCCAGGGAGCTTGACTTAATGTCCCTGCCACATGCAGCACCCAACTGTGAGCAGTCAAAAAGAAGCATGGCTTCCCAGCATGTGTGGCAGCATTTGGGCTCATCTTGAAGGTGTTTTGTCATTTATGTCATAGATGGCTTGTTTAGGAACCCATACTCAGTGAAAGAAACATAATTTATGCTACTATATGGGTGGTTTGTGATCATTTTCTTTATATGTTCCATTGTGCATAGCATGTTTGTGACTGGCCATGTGTGTGGGTGTGTGTATGTGTAGCCTCATGGAAAACACAAAGTTTTATTTTACTTTAGAAGCAATAGAACACATTTTAACTGTAATGTATGAATGTCAGGCGAGACTGTTGATATTTTCAAGAACTGAATTTTCTCTCAGCCTTAGTTCTTCAGTGTGCAAAATTAAGAATAATTCTGGATGATTTTTGAAACTTTCTGTTATACAGTGAAGTAAAAAGACTAACATTTGTTTAGTACCTACTATTTATCAGATTGTATACCATGAAGTTTCATGCATATTATCTCATTTAATTGATATAAAACCATTCAAATAGATATTGTGAGTTTTGGTAACCTTCATTTAAACTTGTGAGAATTAAAAGAAGCTTATTCAAAGGTATATAGCCATTGGTGGATCTGTGGTTCAAAGCAAACCTAAATGAGTGGTTAAGTGTTCTTTCAGAGGAAAAAAAAAAAAGAATGAAAGGAGCTAGGTATGTTGGCACATAACCTGTGATTATAGCCCTTAGAAGCCTGAGGCAGGAGCATTGTGAGTTAGAGAACAGCCTGTCCTACATAGAGGCTCTGTCAGAAGGGATGAGAGAAAAACAAATAAAGGAAAAAAGAAAGAAAAAGAAAGGAAGAAAGGGAGAAAGAAAGGGAGAAAGAGGAAAGAAGGAAGGGAGGGAGGGAAGAGAAAGAAAGAACGAGAAAGAAAAAAGAGGAAGAGAGGGACTGATGGAGAGAGAGAAAAGAAAGAAAGAAAGAAAGAAAGAAAGAAAGAAAGAAAGAAAGAAAGAAAAGAAAGAAAGAAAGAAAGAAAGAAAGAAAGAAAGAAAGAAAGAAAGAAAAAGAAAGAAAGACAGGAAGCAAGAAAGACAGGAAGCAAGGCAGACAGGTAGGCTGAAGAAAAGAGATGGAAGTAGTCAAGCTCTAGATTCATCCTCAAAGGAGGAATAGTCACAGCTACTTAAGCAGTGGTTCTCCAGCACTACATCAGAGAAGTTCATTCTGGAAGCTGCTGAAGAACACATACTGATGCCCCATCCCATTCTCCCCATGAATATTGGATGAAAATCTGCCTTTTCAACTCTGTGTTCGAAGGAGCAATGAAGGAGGTGCTGACATAGATGTATGTATACACAGGTGTTCAGGTGGAATATGCCTCATAAAAACCTGAGAATCTACAGAAGGCATTGGTGCTAAGGTAAAGAAAAGAAAAAAGAAAAAACAGAAAAGCTTCAGCATTTCTGGATGACCAAGAATATAGCTGAAAAGGACAATGAAGACGCCACAAGGCTGCGTCCAAAATGCAGCCTGCTCTTTGTGGGTATAGATTCAACCCTTTCCCCCACACGTTACCTCTAGGTATCTAACCAGGGGAAACAGAAATCCATGGCAAAAATATTTACACAAAATTTTATTCTAATTGTAGCATGATACATGAATTTCATGTTATATACTATGTATACTGTGTACTATTCTTATTCAGTTTAACACCATACTTCATGTGTAGAAAATACTGAACGAAAATACAATAATTTATTATGGATCGTTACTCATGTGGGTTACTAAAGGTAATTATATGTTAATAGTGATCTATATATCTTTCTTTGTAACTTCCTGTGATTTCTAAATTCTCAATAAAGCACACGTATTATTTTCGTATCTTAAAACTTCTTTTAAGTGGTTTGTAAATGTAAATTTGATCATTTCCTTAGTATTCAAAATGGGTAATCCTAAACATCTATCCTACCTGATGCTAGGTTTCAGTGACACACATATTCAGACAAAGGAATTATTTCATCCTGTGGAGATAATCAAATAGTGACATTGCTGCCTATGTTTTTGAAAATAAACTCATTTTTCTTCTACAATATGGTATGATTTAATGAATATTTAAATATGTGTAACAAATATAACTAATTACTGTAGTTTCTCTGTAAAGTCATTAAAATACTAACTAAAGCATCTTGGGAGGATTCGCATTACCCATTTCTACTTCAAATACCTTTTCCTATCGTTGTTTTCCAACCAGCCAGGCCTATTTTTGAGATCTGGTAAAGAATTTTCTCAGAGGAGAAAAAAAAAATGGCAGATTTCGTTATTTTGATGTTTCCTTTTTAATTTGCATCCTTAAAGAAGTGTTACTTCATTCTAATTCACGAGTTTACTCGTTTGCATTAAGTTCAATGTGTCTAGAATTTCCTGACAGTGCATTTAAACTATTCAGTCACATCTACCTCTTCTGGGAAATTTTGACATCTTTCTGTAGCGTGCTTGTAAATTTTTTGTGTTTTTTTCCCTTTCAAATTCAGTAGTAGATCATCAACCCTTTGAATATGGTAGCTCTGGCAGTTGTCAAAGCAAAAAGCCATATATATTTTCAAATATAATCAATGTTCTTCCAGTGAAGTGGAGGCTTCCATTTTAATGAAGACTAAATTAATGAAATTATTTTTCTGTATTCCAGAAGAGTAAATTGCTATAATTAAATTATTCGTGTAGCTTAGGTTTAAGCAGCAACAGCTATCACATTCAGAAATACATAGGAAAACTATTTGAAAATCTTACATCCTAGAAATATAATCGAGAAATGTTTTCCCAGTAGAAAACACAAGAACATTAAATAAAAACATTTCTAAATAATGTGTTTTCTGATCATTATTTCTCCAACCTGAGTATTTCTATCATGCATTGAAAAATAAGAGGGTTTTGTTTTTTCTTGTTTGGTCAGTTTATCCATTTTGGTTTTGTTTGTTGTTGTT
>NW_022900945.1:16270721-16337766 GCF_012274545.1 Fukomys damarensis | reverse complement strand
TTGTTGTTGTTGTTGTTGTTGTTGTTGTTGTTGTTGTTTGAGACAGGCTATGTACACATAGTCTAGCCTGAATTTCAACTCACTTTGTAACCCAGGATGACCTCAAACTCATGGCAATCCTTATGTCTCAGCCTCTCAATTGCTGGGATCACAGCTACCACCGTGCCTGGCTAGAAATAGATTTTTTGTAATTTCCAGATTCTATATATATGTATGAGTATTTTCCTTCATTAGTATTTATTAAGTACACTAAGTTAGGCTTCTGTTAATCATATGTACAATGTTGAATACTAGTTGAAGTACATGAGACTTAGTTTATAACTTAGATATAAAAATACCAGCTGGAAATATTATGTAGTTTAGTAATCATCTAAATTTTATCTTTGTCCTCTGTTTCTGCTTTGTTTTCCAATAATAAGAGAGCTTTCCTTTTTAAGTAACATAGACTTGGGGCCATATACAATATTTTCCTTCTATTAAATATATGTATGTGAAAAGTTACTTGAGTTCCAACCATCTTTTCTACAGTGGGAGGTTAAAATATGCACATATTTACTGAGTTAATAGGAGGTGTAAATAAAAAGTTATGTATTCATATAAATTGCTAATGCAGAATAAAATTTAGCATGTCAATTTTTTGCTTAACAAAAGTTATATGAAACCCTAATGTCTATCAGTAGGAAATCAATGAAATATCATCAAGCCATAAAAAAGATAGAATAAGTTCTGTAGGGATTGATTTGAAATGGTCTCCAGTATAGAATATTGTGTCAAAATAAAATCCTACAGGAATGTGAACAGTATACTAAAGAGAATTATTTATGCCTGAATTTTATCTTTAGTTTATTTTTCACATGTAAAACTTACATTGTTAGAAGTTAATCATTTCTCTGTGATTTTTATATAGTTTAAAAAATTTAAAAATGACAATCCCAAATCTATACTGTTTCCCAGTGTCAATTTATCATAAATATTGTTTATGTTCTTTCAAAAGCATTCCAGTTTAATATTTGTACATTAGGGACTTTGAACAAGTAACATTATCATATCATAGCAAATTTGGGACTGTATGATATGTAACTCACAGAAGGGATTATTTAAGGACTACCAAAGAATTGTTAATTTACATAGTGGATTCAAACTCACCTTTCAAATTTGTACATGCAAATTTAAGAACCTTTAAACTATTATGAAAAATATCTATCTATTCAGACATAATAGTGGGAATTACATGGATTAATTGTTCACACTTGGCAAAAATAGACCGTTACACTTTTAAATTCAATGAATGATAACACTAACATAAGCAAATTTCTGATTTTCTAAATACCAGCCAATACTTATAATGAATTCAACTTTAGCACATCATTTCCTGACAAGAAAAGGGTGTGGAAGAGAGGGAAAACTAGAGAATTAAAGAACTGCTCCTAAGTTGGGAGGTAGGATAATTATTTCTCAAAAGTAATATATTTAATATAAAATTAACTAACACTTACACATTACAGCATATATTTACTCTGTCATTCTTTGAAAAAAATTTTCAGATTCTTTGTCATACTAAATACAAAACAAAACATCTTTCCTAGGGCTTAATTTTTTTATTGATTTCTAGAAATTCATTAAATTGAACTTCAATATTCAATTTTCAGAGCTGAATATTTTCAAAACCAAGCAGCACTTTCACTAAATGAAATTACTTTTATTTTTACCATTTTTTTTCAGATAGGGATACTTCAATTTAAGAATGTACTAGGCATTAAGTATGAAAGTTACAAAAAATCCAGTTCACATAATGATTTATTCAAGACAGATTAGGATTTAGTGTTATATAAATTTGTTCATCAGGAGATGATTTTAAATATTCAGTTGCAGTATATTTGAAATAAAATTTTACTTTATATAGCCCTGATTTACACATCTTTTTAATAAATATATAAATGAATGACCGTGTTATTCATTTTAGGGAAGGAAATTTGTTACTGAAGAAATTATTCAACTACATTAGTATTATGTGTGCACACTTTTTTTCTGAACTACCCAAGAAAATTTGATATCATGTACTTTTATAAGTTATAAAAATGAATACTGACCACTATAATCAAATTAAAGAAATTAGAAAAGTCAAATGAAATTAGGTAATGGACTGATGAACAGTTCAATACAGTTTGTTGTTGAAGTTTTAAATCAATGGTGAGTATGAGTGTAGTTATCTATTAAACGTCTAACTGAAGGAGAAAATCTAGGAAGATTCCATTTTCATATACATATATATGTATATATATACATATATACACATATATATTATATATATATAATTGAAAGGGTCCTACATTGCAAGTACGTAGAATGAATAAGTACAAAGATTTAATGCACAATATTAGGGCTATCATTAAAATAATATAGTGCAAAAAATAAAATAAAATAATAAAGTGCATACTAGAAATTTTCTGGGAGTAGATTTTAGGTGCTTTTTTTCACACACACAAAAAAACATGAGTAACTCTAATAACCACTGACTATAGTGACCATTTTATTATGTACATAGATATATAGTTAAAAAATACAGTTATATGTAAAATAAATATGCACAATAAAATATATACACAAACGATTCAAGGTTTGGGAAAATATTTCGTTCTCAAACAAAAATAATTTCATTTGAGTATCTCTGTAGAATTCTAAATTTGGTAGCTAATGAGCTTTGCCCAAAGAGATTCCTCCTTCAAGAATTCCAGGTCTACTAGAATGTCCAAATATATTTACTGTACTTACGGAGCTTAGAAGAAATAATTTTAAAAAAATATTTGAGAAATGGGTATTGGTAATTAGGGAATTAAATCTGTGCACTTACTGAGGAAAAAGTAAAAATCTGAAGGTGAAATGGTATGAGAGAGACTATTGGAAACACTAATAGTACTTCCTTCACATACTTTACAAATACAATTAAAATAGAGATATGAATTATGCTTACTTATGATTACCTCACTTAAAATTACTTTATTAGTAATGCAGAAATCAGTTTAATAGTAATCTAAGCAAAACATAATGAAAAAGCACTCTAAATTGTTGATTATCTTCAATGCCACAACAGACAACTAATAACCACTGCTACCAAATATAATGCTGTATTTAGTTGTCTCAGTTACAGAACCATCACTAGCTGTCTTAATTGAGGTAACCATGTGATTCTCTGGAGAAACTTTTAATTGTGGACGATCTACAGACAGAAGGATGTGTTTTACAAACTCATCCTTGGAGACTACCTATGGTGTCTTGTAATATAATTGATTGTAATAAACTATATTTCAAACATGTTGCAAAATCCAAGGGAATGCTTTAGTAGTCATAACTGAAACATTACTCCAAGCAAAACGAATCTTCAAATATGTTTCCTATGAAGGCACAATAAAATATATCCTTGTAATTTCTCAAATCTCTAGAAATTCAGAATCCCACCAGGTTTCTTTGAGTTGTGAAGAAAAGCTATTAATTTCCACTCCTTTTCAAGATTGCATATTTGTGTAGGTCACTTTTTAATTTAAAACTGCTTACCTAACCTATAAAACGCAGCTAAACTGAGCAACGGTTATCAATCATGACTCTAGAAATGTAACCTTTATTTTTATTACATGTTCAGAATGTGAAACTTTATTCAAATGTCAAGTTTCCCTGAACTTCTTTTTGAGAAAAGATAAGCTGATTTACTAAATACTATGAAAACCATTCATCAACACTCATTGTTGCCGAAACCTTAGAATTCTTTATCCTAAATTTCAAAGTGTCTGTACCGGACTCCTGTTTGCTACCCACATGTAGTGAATGAATGCTCTTTTGCTCCAGTGGAAACCACTGTCCCCTAACTTATAATTGAACTCTATTATACTAATTAATAGAATATTTGTGGAAAATTATTATGCTTTAATACAGCAGAATTTCTTTGGTATATAAACACACATGCAGAGTGGTAGAAATACATTTTCAATTTCTAGGAAAAGATTTTCAAATATCATGATCTTAAAATTTTTTGCTGCCTAATATTTTAAAAATATTGTATTATTTAAAAGTATAATTACATATGTAAAACCAGTATCACTTATATATTTAGCTTATCAAAATTGATAGATTAAATTTGAAAGAAGCATTCAAATAGTATAAATGTTGATTCTAAAATGGAAAAGAAAATAAAAAGATTGAAGAATAGCAACATTATCTTTTATGTTCCAGGATGAGAAAGAGGAAAAATAAAGTTTTTAGAAAGTATATAAAGGTCTTTTCTGAGAAAATTCTATAAGCCATTAAATTGGTTAAATATACCTAAAAGTAGCAATAAGTATAACCTCCTTAGAATATATAATTTAAAAGTTTCCTCTCAAGAATGACAACTTCATTAAAATATACAGTATTTAATCTAGTCAAGGGGTTACTTCCGGCCCTCTCTCCTTATATAAAAGTTCACCTGAGGAGAAAAAGATTCTGTGTTACCTTCCTACCATGGAAGTTCTTGCTATACTGAAGAAAAATATTCACTGTTTAAGATGAACATATGAGAAAATCTATCAGCCATTAGCAATTATTTGCAGAAATTATTTGTCTTCTAGTTTGTGGATTCATCAGTAAGCATCCACTTGCTAAACCTGTTTTTACACCACACGTTTTAATCTAAAGTCTACCGCACACCAGGCCCTTCCTCTGGTACTCAAAAGTCCACTAAGAGTCAAATAGACTAAAACTTGTTACACAGCAGGTAAAGCATAGAAAATGTCAAAGCCAGGAGTGGTGGCACATGCCTGTAATCCAGCACTCTGGAGGCTGAGGCAGGAGGATCACTATGAGTTCAAGACCAGCCTGAGCTACATAGTAAGTTCCAGGTCAGTCTCAACTACATAGTGAGACCCTGTCTCAAAAAACCAAAACCAAAAACAAAAAAGAAAATGTCAGAGGTGAGGGGCTGTTAAACCTTAAATTGGATTTGTAGGATTGACCTCATTGAGAAAGTGAACTCTGAGTAAAGGCTGAGGGTTGCAGGAATCCAAAAGAATCTAATCATTTGGATACCTGGGGACGTGTAGTCGGAGCGAACAGGAAGTGCAAAAGACCTCAGCCAGAAACCCGACTATGATTGGAGAAGAACCAGATACCAGTGTACCCAAAAAGAAGGAGCAAGCAGAGGAGTAAAAGTCAAAGATATCAGACTCCACTGTGCTTTGAAAGCTTTGTAAGGCCTTCTGCTTTGAGAGAAGGAGCTATTGGAGACTATTAGTGGAAGAGTAAAATAAATTAACTTTATTTTTAACAGACCTTTTAACTGCTGGGATGAGTTGTTTGTAAAGGCTAAACAAGAAAGATGACTTAGTGGACAATAAACTACTGTAGATGAGAAGTAAAAGAAGCTAACTAGAGTATCATGAATGGTTAACTCTTTATCACATTCTTTACAGATGCTACCAGTAGGATTTCCTGCAGCTCCATTGCAACATATGAGACAAAGAAAGAAGTCAAGGGCGGGGGTTTAGCTCAGTGGTGCTGCATCCTCTCACATGCAAGGACATGAGTTTAATTCCAAGTTCCGGAAAGAAGGAAAGAAAGAAACAAAAAAAGAAAGAAAGAAGGAAGGAAGGAAGGAAGGAAGGAAGGAAGGAAGGAAGAAGGAAATGTCAGCATTCACTAAAATGAGAAAGGATTGCAGTAGGAGTTGGTTTGGAGGAAATATGGTGTGACATTTATCGTTTGTAATGTGTTAAATTTGAAATGTAATATATTTTAAGACATTGGTCTGAGAAAAGAAAAAAAAAAGGATATGACCCCAAAAGCACGTGCAAAAATTGTCAAATTGGCTTACATCAAATTAAAAAGCTTTTGCACAACCAAAGAAATATAACAGAATGAAAAGGTAATGAGTAAAATGGAAGAAAATATTTGCAAAGTATTCTTCCACCAAGGCATTAATGTCTAGAATATATAAATAAAGAAAACAACATCCAAAGAAACCTTAACAACCTAATTAAAAATGCTGGTGTGGATGTCTAGACAGAACATACACCGCTGGTGGAGGAAGCCATTATGAGAACCAGTAGGGAGGCTCTTCAAAAAAACTGACAGAACTACTCCTAACCCAGCAGTCCTACTACTGGACAGGTATATACAAAGGAAATGAAGCTGATGTATCAAAGATACATCTATGATCTTATATTTATCACAGCACTATTAATCAAAATATAGAATTTTTCTAAGTGTTTATCTTGGAAAAATGGTTAAAGAAAAAAATGGTAGAGATACAAAGTGAATTACTTTAGAGCCATGAAAAGGAAACAAAACTGTCACATATATTAGTGACAACACGGACAAATACGGAAGGCATTACGTATAGATATACTGAATGATCACACTGTTGCATTGGACCTAAGAAAGCTAACTCATAGCACTATGAAGTAGAAGGTTCCCAACGTCTCAGGTGGTTGGGGGCTGCGATAATTGGGGCAGGTGTATCCCTGCGGTCCACAGGTTGGAGGGTTGGTCTTCATAGTGGTGCAACTGGGAGGTAGTGAAACTGTTGGGGCGAAGAACCTTATGTTATATCCTTAGGTCATTTGCAGGCATGGCCTAGAAGAGGACTGTGGCATCCCCAACTCTTCCTCTCTGCATCGCTGACACATGGTCCTACCATCCCTCTGGCACCCAAATCAAGGAGCTCATTTAGTTTCCGGACTTGGACCTCTGTAACTGAAAGCTAAGTAAACCATTTATCCTTATTTATTTAGTTTCTGCAAATATTTTGGTGTAGTAAGCAAAGTTGATTAATATGTAAGGAGGGGAGAATGGGGGGATGTTGGTGAAATGATAGATGGTCATAATTAAACAAAAGGAAGAAGTTTGAGATGCTTCTTGTAAATCATGGTGACCACAGTTAATGATGATACATTATATTTTAGATGAATTTGAAAAGTGGATGCCAAATATTCTCACCAAAATAGGTAAGTACTGTATGTGGGTAATATAGTTGTCATTTACCTGGGTTTAACCAGCCACAATGATGGCAATTCAAAACATGCTGCGTATAAAATATAGATGCCCATGTAAAGTAAAATATAATATTAATATACTTATATACATTTAAAAATTAAAAATAATCTATATAAGGTAGCCAATAAGAAAGGAAAACAAAGTTCAGAAGCTGCAGAATTCATGAGTGAAAGAGAATGTTCAATCACTAATGTTTCCGGTCTTACTGACTGAAGATATAGCCAAACCCTCACAAAAGGAAATGAAAGTTGTTTGTTTTATCCATTCTCCTGCCCTCTTGCATTTTCACAGATTTCTAAACATGTCCATTTCCTTTTTGTACATCCAAAATGACTATTATACAGTGAAAATGTCCAAAGTTCTCCTGTTCCACACTTCTTTTTCCTTATCTATTATAGATATGTTCAAGGCACAGATGTCAACCACATACATAATATTCACGGAAATATGAAGAAAGTCTAGCTTGGAGTATGAATGATGAGACAGGCTCCTTTGACATCTCCTTTATAAAAAACACACATGGAGTGGGAATCTGAAATAATATGAATTATGCCTCAATATTAGTCCTTCAGCTATGGGGAATCAGTTACCCTCTTAGTGGAACCTATATAGAATGTACAGATAGATTTGATATTTTTTCTACATGCCAAATTGTACAAAATTCAATAAAGCAACTATCCACATATATATGGATATATCGTGTATATATAACATGCTAAATCAACGATGGGCAATTTAACTTTGGACATTCGGTATTTCATAAATAATCTTTGGTGACCCATGATTCACGGAATATAAATGGCTTACTTCATATTTCCTTAGTCCTGCTATATTCCTTGTCTGCAATTAGGTTTGGCTTTTCTGGGCAATTCCCTCTGACAATTTTATTTGAGAGCTTAGACTGGCAGCATACCTCATCTCTGCTCCCACATTTACTTTGGGGTTTAGGACAGAGTGATTCCATTCCACTAAATATTCAGTTGTCACTTTAAAATATGCTGCGGTGGTGGCTCTGCACCTCTCCTGCTCCTTTCTCGGGTCCATCAGAGGGGAAACAGTCAAACAGTCCAATGACTGGAAACAGTCATTTTAAAGTGACAGGTCTACATCCAAATTCTCTGGTCTTAATGAAATCTTTATTCTAACAACTGAACTTTTTAACTCTGCAAGAGCCGCTGTGGTCTCCAGCCTCTCTCAGTTCATCATTGTGAAATCAAGTTCATGGGCAGTAGGACCATCCCCAGGGCACCTCCGAGCCACGGCTGAACTCAGCAGTCAGGGGAAGGAAGCGCCTCTGAGCATACAGAAGAATTCTTTTCCAATATGTTAGGTTTGCAATTTTGAAGAGCCTCTTCAGGCTCAGATACTATAGGGAAGAAAAGAGAGTTGGGTCTGCCAGAAGGCATTTACAAAGTCCCGGTGACATTACTAAACCACAGTGCTCAATATGGAGCTTGGCGGATATTCGTGCAGTACTTACATTTTGGCATTGTGTAGTTAACTTGGCAACCTCAGATGATGGAACGCCACGGTCACTGACAGCAGAAGGATTGCAGGTCAGTGTCATGATTCACTGCCAGAATTGCCTGGGCACTGCTTGCATGATGCCTGAAGTTAGTCCAGGGAGTTAGTCCCTGAAGAAGTTTACACGAATGGTGCTCACCCTCAGACTAACCTCAGCAGTTTAAAGCTTTGGCAATAGAAATGGTTAATCCCAGAGCCTTATCCTGTTGTATGAATGTTGGCCAGTTGCTGACTGCAGTGTTTTCTCCTTGCTTAAATTGATTACATGCAAGGCCAGGTACCAATGTGAAAGGCAACCTCACATTTTTGTGCCAGCTATAAAACTAACTCGTGGGCATAAGCAGTTGGATTTACCAGAGTCAGGTGCTGTGAAACAGAAACTTGCCACTGTAGCACAAGCTCCTCAGCTTACTGCCCAGCATGCAAGAAGGGACGGCAGACTGTCGATGCTCAATGGCTAGGAGCAGAGGTTAGCTGAATAATGGACCCTGGCAAAGGTCCTTAGATACTCTCTGACTTATCTTTGCTGCTTTAGATGCAGTTATTGAACTACTAAACATTTTTTCATAAAAACTAAAAAGTCTTCTCTTGGTTAGGGAGTGAGTGTGTGAGTAGCACACGGTGACCACCATGATTTGAATTTAAGCTATCACGCTTCCTCATTTACTTGTTTTGTGTGAACACAGGAGAACTCCGATAGAGGTTCTGAATTTTCACAAAATGACGAATTCCCTTACCTGCAAAAGTGTGTTTTTACCTCTATGGACGGACATGGGGGCCTAGGCTTTACTGTGGTAAGGTGACAGATATCTCAGTCTTTGTTGTTGTTGTTATTGTTCTTTCAAATTTTTGATAATGTTAGTGAATATCCCTTCCCTTGGAGAATATAGATTTTTTTTTAAAATCCTAGCCTAGAAAATCACTTCAAATATTTTTCACAATACTTACCATGTGGGATTATTCTACTCAGATATCTATTTTTTATGCATCTTCCAATAATGTCCGCTGGAATACAAGCCACACATGGGCAAGATTTTCTGTTTTGCTGTGTACTATTTTCCCTAATATTTTTAAAGGATTGGAATATGGAATGCAGAACTAGAGGAACAAAGTTACGTTGGTAACAATTTTTTTTTAAACTTCACATGTTATGTTAGGAAGAGGGGACTTTATCTCATAGGCAAAGAGCAGCCCTTGAATGGAATGGAGTCCTTGGGAAAGGAGACGTGAAATCATTGCACTTGTCGACCACCCGTGCACCCCAGTATTATCTCTACTCTTGCAAGCCCTGGTGTAGGAATTTTACTTCAACTACTCGGGGTTACACAACTCAAACTTTCTGTGATGATAACCGACATTGTCTCATTGAACTTACCAATTTCTTTGAAGAATGACTAAGAAACCGCTGAAGCATTTGAAATTGGAATCATTGCCATCTACACATTTGAATCAAGAGTAGGAATTACAAGAATCATAAGTTGTCTTCATTTTATAATGAACCAGAGCTGTTTTTGTCAGTGCTAAACAACACAAAAAAGGAATTCAATATGACGGGGTAACAGAAAAGCTCTACAGTAAACTTCAGATATCTACAACGAGCTTTGCATTACAACGATAATGAACACATAGTTCTAAGCTCCAGTGCTGACTTTGTTGTGCATGTGAGATAAAATATGTGAAGCCAAAGTCTGCAAATAAGGACTAGGTGTGAGTTCTCTTTGCAGCAACAAAAGAGCATGTCAAGTAGATCTTGACTAAATAGCAGTTGCAACTCAGCAGGCAACCAAAATTCAAAGTGAGACTCTAGCAAAAGATGAGACATTTATCCCCTTTGTGAGCTGAGAGGCATTAGCTACAAGCATTATGAAAATGCTGGCTTTCAAAAGCACTTAAATTACAAGAAATGTAACCAGGCATGTTGATAAACTTCTGGAGTTACTTAGCTCATTATTTTTGTATCTAAATCTAGTGAATTGGTAGGCATATTGCATTAATTGCTGCTTTGCTTAGCAGATGTTTAGTCCAAAATATACATCTCAGTTTTAAAGGAAAAGATAAATAATAAGATAAATAATTTCATGTAGAGAACATTATATTGAACTAGAGTACTAGAAACTTTGATTTAGAAAATATTTAAGGTATTGTTTTTTAAATAGGGTAATTTTCTCCCTTACTTTTGGTAAATCAGACATAGTATGTTAGGAATTCATCCTGTTGACACCCAGAAGGGATAAGTAATGATGTCTTTATTTTATAAACGAGAAAATAATTATTGGGAAAGCCTAAAAGTCTCTTTCATGGCTAGAACTCTCAGTGAGAAGTGAAATCGAATATGAATTCAGATCTGTCTCATTCTAACATCGTTGAACTCTCTGGCATTGTAGGTAATAGTCTACGAGGAGGTGAGGGTTAAAATATTTTTAATGCTTTAATGAAATAGTTTTAAAGTTTTCATGTTGAAAGATATAGCGGTTTTGCTTTTCCTGTGGGTCCCAGGTAAATGTAAAGGAGATGGAAATCGGTCCGGTTGTCTCATTATCATGGTCTCCGGCGCCCTCGAGTATCACGGAGCACATAAATGAGCCTTAAAGTTTCCTCCCAACCCCAAGCCCTGCATCCGCCTTTGGGATGCCCAGCATTTGTTCCTATTCATCAAGTTCAGACGTCCGTTCTGGTTCTTCAGACAAATATTTTTAAATGTTAAAGGAGCTTTCTCAAGTATTAAATAATAAAAATACCATTCTGTATTACAAGCGTCACTTCCAGTCAGTCCCATTTTAGTCTCCTGTCACTTTTAGGGGAGTATTTCTCCTTTAAGGATGTCATGGCTCATCTAAAAATTGCATAGTTATCTTCTGAGATACTGCCTCAACATTCGTTCGAAAGGCTATGGGTGGGTTTAGCACAGTTCCTATGCCTGTCCCAGATGTTCTCAGAAGAATGCTCACCCCAATATCATTTCTTTGAACAGGAGATTATATTTTAAAAAGGAAACTGCAGAAAGATTAACATCCTCACAAAAACATACCCTTATACGTAAATAAGACCAAAACGATGAGAAATAGAAGGGAATAAATGCCACATGGCATTCTGATCTATGCATACATCGGCAGCCTCAGCCTACCACCGGTGCTACCAGTTCCAAAATGTCACCACCTTCATTCCTACTGAAATCACCAACTTTGAAAGACCACTCACTTAATATTCCAAGTTTCCTTCCTTTGCCATTTTTGTCTTACTTCTTCTATTATTGCTGCAATGAATTGAATTTCCTTAGCTAAGCATTGGGCAGACAAAGGAAGAATGCAGTGTAAAAGGAGGAGAATCCATCTTAGACATAAGTAGCATATGCAACAAAACATTCTATAGTAGTAGCTTCTTGTTAGGGCCAGAAATTCTAAAATTATCCAGTCACCCCACTGTGGTAGAATCTCTTCTTCCTTTCTTCCTTCCTCTCTCTACCTAGTTTTCCTCCTTCACTTTCCTTTCCCATCCTCCCTCTCATATAATGGTTATTAATCATCTATATACACTATAAATGAAGTATTGCTTTCAATTCAGCTACGAGAAAGCAAACTAGCAGGTTCAGTATCCGGGACAAGAACATGTACCTAACAAGTAGTAGAACTGGGATTCAATCAAGTAGCCTTCTTTTCAAATGAATCATTGAGTGACTATTACTACAGAAATATAAAATCCTTTTTTTGGCACTATCTCCTTAGCATGAAGCAATTTTGTTTTTCTTTGAAAAATAATAACAGGCTTGAAACATGTAAGAGTCAAAACTGAAAAAGAAGGTCAGAGTTTTCAGAGGATAAAATCAAACCACTAAATACTAGCATGAGGAGAGTTACCTGATAAAGGATCATTATAGGGTAGTTTTTCTTCCTTGTTAAACAATACTAACAGAAGTTTTCTTAATAAAAAAATAAAATCATGACTTTTCAGTAGTGAAAAATATTGATGCTTTGGATTCTTTTTTTTTTTCTTAGAAACCATGAAGTATTTAAACCTCTGTGATAATGTTTTTCTATTAAAAAATAAAATCATGACTTTTCAGTAGTGAAAAATATTGATGCTTTGGATTCTTTTTTTTTTTTCTTAGAAACCATGAAGTATTTAAACCTCTGTGATAATGTTTTTCTACTCAAAAATTTCATTGAATTATAAGGATTCATGTATTATTAGCTTTCTAAAATCCTCTGCTAAATACTTAGCTTATAGATACATATTAGCTCAGAGATATTATGCAGCTCATATTCTGGGTGCTTTTCATTTGTTATCTCATTCAATCTTCAAAATAATTCTCTGATATAGATCCAGGAATGGGATTCCTACAGTTTTACAGATGGATAAACTCAGGCTTTTGGGAGTAAAATAGCTTTCCAAAAATCAAGCTAGAAAGTAAAGAAATAGGTACCTGTCCCAGTTAACCTGACTCCCAATTCAATTTCCTCACAACTGCACAATATTTAAGAAAATTAAATCATACTTTAAAAAATTATTTCATCATTTTCTTAATTTAGATATTTGTACTTTTACTTCACATGAGATTATTTAACCCCCTTGTTACACTTACACTAAAAACCATTTTTTCTCTTACATTTTAGTGTAATTTACTTTTCTGAATATGACAGTTTTTTCAAAGTATTAACTACATATCTGATAGAAATATACCAATTTCCTAATTATTTCCAGCTAGTCCAAAATTAAAACAATCATACATATATAATTCTTTTAATTTTGTATTGTATATTATATGATTTACAGAAGTGTTGGAAATGTTGGAAAAAGAGGAAAGAGGAAGGGGACTGATAAAAATTCAGAATATTACAAAATAATATATAGCAGAATAATTATAGCGAACAATAATTAATTGTATATTTTACAGTAGGTAGAAGAGAGGATTTTGTAAATTGTAAAAAGAATAAAGTTATAAATGTTTTATGTGTTGGATATGTCAATCACACTGATTTGATTATCACCCTTGGATATATGTAATGTCTTACTGTATCTAGTAAATGCATAAAATTATTGTGTGCCAATTAAATTTAAAAAACTAGAAAAGGCAAAATATAAAAAATAGGATCACAGGAGAAATAGTTTCCTTTTGCAAACAAACCATCATAGCCAAATGGCTAGTTCAGGACAATAAATTCTATGTGACCAGTCCATTGTGATTGAATTTCAGAGATTAAAAAAAAAAAAACAACACATTGTTTCTGGGTGGGGACGATTCATATTACCCAAATACACAGAATTCTAAGATTCATGAGGTGCAAAGAGGGTCATATGAGAAGGTTGTTCCTGTCTAATTTAGGTTTCCATTTGGCCTTTTATTCCCAAGAACTAGAGTTTCATGATTGCAAGAATTTTTCCTTGTCTCGCTTCTTTTTTTAAAATTTACTTAAAAGAAGCCCCACATACTGTGTCCAAGGCCTTTTAATGTGTGATGAAATCTTAATAAAATATTAGTGAAAATTATGCTGACTCCGTTATGGGTAAAAGCATACAAAATGCGTGTATTGATAAAGCACAGCTTATGTCTGTCCTCTGAGAACTTCGTTGATCATCTAGGGAATGAATTTTGTATTTCGCACTCTGCCCCTGGGTCTCTTGCCATGTGTGCATTCGGTCTAATGTGGCTCTTCTGAGATCATTGCCTATGGCCACGTCATTTGGCAGGACCTGGGCTACTCTCTGCTCCTCTTTTGTCTTCTCTTCCTCTGACTTGGAAGGTTTTCAAGCTTGACGTTTCCTGCGATGACGATATTTCAAGTCCCTGTGGGTTCTCCCTACTCTGTATGAATCACTCATCACGACTAAAACAAAAAGTACGTTCACTTTACGCCTCAGATCTGCTTCCCAATGTCATTTACTCTTTAGGTCAAGTGCAAAGATATCTTTTAAATAGGTCACCACCAAGTCTTCTTTACGATTTTTACATTTTCTTCATTTGGATCTTTAAAATACTCAACATCTTACCATTAGCAGCAGAGCATTAACAGGGCATCATTTTGCCCTTTTCATTCTGTGATATATTTTGACAGGATTTTTTTGTTGTTGTTGTTAATGTTTTTTAAAACGTGTGCATGAAGGTATGGCCCATTTCTCCCTTTTCAAATAATTAAATTCCTTTGATATATTGATCAAATAAGAATGATGGGATCACTTAATGTATTCCAGGCATCATACTAAGTGATTATACGTTATGCTCACAGTAACATTAAATAGTATTTATTATTTTCCTTATGTTTCAGAAGAGGTGAAGTACTTGGCAGAGGTCATCTAGCAAGAGGCCAAAACAAAGTTTGTACCGAGAATTAACTGATCAAAAGATATTTTCATCATAAATATATGCTTACTATCTTTGATAGAACTGTCTGAAAAATTCCCGATTTTGAATTTGCCATTAAGTGAAGAAGAATTTCTTTATCTGGTGAAGCTTTCATTAGTGGGCTTAGGAAAGATATACATTGTGGAATAATAACATACCTACCTTCCCTTACCCAAAGAGAGGGCCAAAATCTCCAGCCCTGGGTTAGAGACATGTTATTGATAGTTTTATTTGGCTCAAAACCTAATTGGAAAACTTCCTAGAGTCTTGTAAAAAAATTAGACTTGCTAGTGTATCTCACTGAGAGAAAAAGCCTTTAGATTATGTAACAAAAAGAATATTCCATAATTTCTTTATTGGCATAGCTAGCATAGTAAATACACTCTAGTCCAATAACATTAAAGACAAAAATACCGTCATGTATAACCTCTCAATAGGTTAATGCAACATAAATTCCAAATTGAAAATATTATTCCACAGAGAATTAGCTTTGTATTGTTGCCCTTTGATATATTGTTCCAATAAGAAGACATGATGTTTTTTCAGTTCCAAAAATCTCTGGAGAAAGCACATACAGATAATTAGTTCTACTTTCAGAGGGGGTTCAACACAGCACAAAATGTTTTCTTTCTCTTATTGGTAGAGTAATATAATGGCTTCAACTTTTAAAAAGACTTCTAACACAATATCTAATTTATTTGCATCCCAACAGTTTTTTTATTTCCTTTTTTGTCTTCTAAAATTTAAGGTCTTGAGAAGGAGCCATTTATTCTGTATCTTCTAAGTTTCATTCAAAAGAAATAACATACAAAAAACACACAGTATTATTAGCTAATATTAGTATTTTAATGGTTATGTTGATATAATACTATTCAGAGGTCCAATCTTTAGTGTAGGGAAATGTGTAAGCCACCCATTTTAGTTAAAGCAAAATGTCTTAACTTGGTTTACACCAAGAAGTAAGTATGGTCATGGCTTTTTAGAGAAATCACAAAGTATTTAATTTTCCATCCTAGTTATGTGGGCTTTCAACCTAAGTTCTTAAATTCTTCTAACATTGTAATTGACCATATGTTCAATTTTAGCATATAGCATAGTTGAAATCAGAGCAGAACAATTATAACTGCAATTTCCCACTTTTCTGAAGAATAGTAAATAAATTGTGATACTGCTCAGCCCAGGCTAATAATTATGAATATTTTTAAAAGCTCTCACTTTCAAGAATAAAATTCTACCACTTGAAGATTTTTTTTTTCATTTTCATGGAAAAGAAAGCACTTTTCATCATGCATTTATTGAACTGATATGGAAAGCTCATTTTTAATACTTAGATATGTTCAAACCAAATTGAATGAGAAAGGAGAGCATGAGCACATTTCATAATGTACATTTTCCAGCTATGAAACACACTAGGATTACTTTCCTGGAAGAGATCCACAATTGAAGTTATAGTCCAGGAATTTTCTGGGTGAAATGAACAGTTTGATATGAATAACAGTCTAAAGTCATTTTATTGATGAAACAAACCTTTGTTTTGAGGGAATAGTTACACTGCAACATATCTCACACAATCCAAGAGAAGAGCACTTTATGAATATGTAATTAAATTTATCTAGTCCATAATTTTTTTATCTAAAGCTGAAAATTAAGAGAAACCATCCACCTGGGTATCTGATTGACACCACTTTTATTTAATATAATACCAATTGAGTTCCATTGAGAAGTTCATAATGGCCTTTATTTACATTTAATTAGCACCTCTCTGGATTAATTCTTCATTTTATAAACCTAATACAACCTTAATACTGGAAGATGTGAATCGAATATGATAACAACATGTACCTGGTTGTTTTAATTAATCTGTCTAAACTGAACATGCCGCTTCAAATTCATGAAGATCAGGCTTTATGCTACCCTTAGACTTATCACCATGTTAATTGGCTTCTGTGATAGGAAATGATCTTTATATTATTCTCCCTCTCTGGCAGGTAGCTCAATTCTACTTGGTTATGATGAACATAAAGAATAAATATATACTCTTCATTTCAGATATTTATACTAGAGAGAACTTAAAAGCATTAAGATTAGCTTTCTAATTGGTAAAACTATCTAACTGATAAAATACTTTATTTTTGAGAATTTTCTATAATGAACATAAGCAACTTTTGTTAAAAGTGATATTTATCCATAATTCATGTGTATGTTGTGACTGTGTGTACACACACACACACACACACATATATATACACACACACACATATATTTTTACACACTTAGATACACCATGTAAGTATAGCTAAAACCACAGAGAGTCTAAATCTATGTCTTAAAGTCCAAGGAAAAATTCATCATCATAATTTGTGGTTATATTCTATTTGATTTCCATTGTAAAAGTGACAAGCAGGCTAAGTTAAATAAAATAGTGCAAACCGTAAATGGCTTGGATGAGGGACACAAAGTGAATGATGAATGTGTGAATGAAAAAATGAATCTTATGATTCCTCCATCTGGGAAAATAGCTGGAGACCTCAAATCTAGAGTGGAGGTAGCTTGCCAAAATGTCATCAGTCTTTAATAAAATTGTTCTTCCATTTAACTGTTCTCATTTGGATTGAATTGAAGGTGGAATAGATAATGCCAGATTCTCAGATCACTGAGTTTCAACTAGTCGAATTGAGTAAGTGATTATAGATTATATCAAAGGCACATTCCACTAACTTGTAATTATCATCCATATTTAGGGTAAGAAAAGTAGGATCAACCTAGTTAGAGAGACAAAATATTTAAAACATTAAAGTTACCTTAAAACGATAAGTAGAAACAAAAGTGGGAAGGAAGGCTGGGGCAAAGGAAATAAGGGAATCGAAAAATATGAAAAAAGGAAAACTGGAAAGCAAGTCTTTGTACATAGAGAATGGCAAAGGGGGTGAAGCGAGGGCAGGAGAATGGGGAGAAATAAGAACCAAGATGCATCCCATAAAGGTCCAAGATCCCAGTGATGAATGCAGCTGCATTGTTTACCATAAATGTACCAATAAACTTAACAAAAAAAAAATAAAGTCAGGGATTGTAATAAATGTAGAAACAAAAGAACTTTACACAGTTCTTTCAAAATCAGACATTCAAGAAATAGAGTTTACAGTGTCCTATTTTAGTTAATAACCAAAGATCCTTCCATATAAGTAACCTAATGTTCTAATTTTTGCTCTGTTCCAAAATTTAAAGACTAATTTAGTATTAAAGAAGTGCTACTGTCATAACAGGAGTTATAAAATTTCTATATTATGCTAAAAAGGGATGGGATATCTTAAATTTCAAAGTTTATCTGTAAGTAAACTTTTTCTCTTTATGTTGAGAATATTAACTTTTACACTTCTATCATCCTATTTTACTTACTGACTCAATGATCTCTTAAAGTATTTTCCCTAATATCTTTCCATGTTATCACTAAATTAAACTTCTCTAGTTTAGACTACACATAGAGACATATTGAAAGATTGTTTTCTGGAGAAAGCAGGATACAATTAATGTTTAAATAAATAGAAGTTGAACTGCAAGAAAATTACTAAATCTTCATAACCTGGTGACTAACCAACAATCATTTTACTCCAAAATTAAATAACAACATTTTTCTTACTTTGTCCAGTATAATAAGGGTTGAGTTTAGCCACATTAAGTGAAGGTTTTGACTCCAGAGGTATTCAATGGGAAAGAATAAAACTGTATCTAGCCTGGGAGACTTCCACTTTTGCTCTGGCTATATCTCAGCCTACTTCTGTGACTGAATATATCACAATTTCTTGAGCTGTCATTTCTTTCATCTATAATGACTTATTTGATCTGTAAAGTTTTTTTTTTTCCCTGTACCAGGGATCAAACTCAGGACCTTATGCTTTCAAGGCAAGCGGCAGAACCACTGAGCTAGATCCCCAGCCCTGATATGTACAATTTTAATATCCTCTTGAACACTGGGTTGATTCCATATACATGATACCTTTGTGGGGTTCTAAATGGAATAATTTACTTACCGACAAAGGTGTACCTCATTGTTTATCAGTTTGGATCTCTGAATAATATGAGCTATTGATCTACATTTCATCATACTTAATTTTATTGATTGTCCTTAGCTAGCATTGATAATTTCTCCTTTGCATTTGAGTTCAGCATCATAATTTGTGTGTTTACAACCTATAAAATAAGCACATATTAAAGCAGACTCCCAGAAGACATCTAAGAAACCAGTAGCATTTTATAAGTTAACATATTTGAAAAAAGTTAGCATATAGCTCTGTAAATTATTCGAATTTGCTTTATCACATCTCCTTTCATATAAAAAAATCAGAGCTCACAAGCAGTCTTTAGATTGCTTAATATCACAAGCTTATTATTTCCCAAAGTAGTAAATCTTTTGTTCTACTCTTAGAAGAGGATTTTAAAATTTCTCCAGGGAGAATTTGTATTCAAAATTCAGTGTTAATGAATCTTAACCATAAAAACATTTAAATGTCCTATTCTGAGGTGACAGGATTATGGTTAAAAACAAGAACTTAGATGTGAACCTTAATAATAACATAAATTTGACCGATGGCTTTAACCTTTATTGGTCTCAGTTATATTATCAACAAAGTAGGAATAATGATATACTCACTTCCTGGAGTTGGTACAGTGTTTATCATCATGTTGGCTGTTACAAGCTTTTACGTAAATAAGACTATCCATGAAAAGCATTTTAGTGTTTGAGAATGAAACGGAATTTCTTCATGTTTCTTTGTCCACTATTAAAATTTTATGGAGATATAATCCAAATTGTATGTGTACACATCAAGAGTTTTAATATAATCAGAGAATTTTGCAACTGTCACTACTATATGATTTCAAATATTTTCATTACCCACTCCAAACCCATGCCTCCATCTAATTTCTATCTGTATGCTCAACTCTTTTCTGGCCATTTAATACAGAAGGAATTATACAATATATTTTATTCTGTGTCTCACTTCTTTCTTACCATAATATTCTGAAGGTTTCATTCACATAGTAGCATCTATGAGTACATCTTAGTGTTTAACATTCCACTGTATGGATTTATCACAATTGTTCATCCATTTATTAGTTGTTCTTTCTATGCTTTGGCAATCATATAATGCTGCTAAGAATATTGAGGTACAAGATTTTGTGGGGATGTATATTTTCATTTTCTTTGGTATGTATGAAAGAGTGAGATTGCTAGGGTCGTACGATAAGTCCATGTTTAATATTCTCAAGAACTGCTGGAATGCTTCCCAAAGAGCCTGTGCAGTTTTACAATCCCAAAAGCAATATATGAGGGTTTTCATTTCTCCACTTCTTAGCCAACACATTTCCCATCAGTTTCAGTTACCCTGCTGTGTGGGAAATTGTATCTCATCAGGATCTTGATTTACATTTCCTTAATGACTAATGATATGGAGCATTTTTTCATGTTCTTTTTGACCATTTCTATATCCTTGGGTACATGTCTATTCCAATTTTTCCCATTTTTTTAAAACTTGGCTCATATACTTGTTGTTAAGTTCAAAGGATTTCTAATATTTTGAGTGTTAACCTCTTACTAGATACATGATTTAAGTTTTTTTTGCCATTGTATGAGTTATTTTGGCATATTTTTTGTTGTGTACTTTAGGGTAAAAATTAATTTAATGAAATCCAATTTATAGAATTTCTTCTATTTTATGTGTTTGGTGTTGGATCTAGAAACTGTTGTGTATGTTACAAAAACTTACTTCTGAATTTATTGTAGGAATGTATACTTTTGATTATTACATGAGAATCCATGATTCGCTTTGAGGTAATTTTTACTTATAATGTGAGGAAGAAATCAATTTTGATTATTTGGCATATGGAAGTCCAGTTGCCTAACATTAACTTTCAAAAGATTATTCTTTCACCATGAAGTTTTTCGCATCATTGCTGGATGTCAATTGACCACGAAAGTGTTTATTAAGCCTAGATTCTCAATTCTGCTCCATAATCTATATACCTTTTCTCCTGCTAGCACTACACCACTTTGAATACTGTAACTTTGTAATAAGTTTTGAAATTGAGAATGAGCCCTGTTCATTTTTAAGAATGAGTTACTCTTTGGGATACTTTGAATTTTCATATAAATTGTTAGATCAGATTATCAATTTGTGAAGAAGTCAGCTGGAATTTTTATATGGAATTCATTGAATCTATTTCAATTTGGGGAAACCCGTCATTTTAAAAAATTATCTTTGGCTTATGAAGATGGAATATATTTCTTTATATATAGATGATTTTCAATTCCTTTTAGTAAAGTTTTATAGTTTTCATGAATATTACAGTTAATTTTTTTAAATGTGAAAAAATAGTAGTAATTGGTGGAAATTGGTTAGAATTACAGTGAAAGATACGACATTTTTTCTTAGTGGGACACTTTAAAATTATTTACTCAGTCTCTTAAGCATTACATGTCTATTTAGATTTTTACTTCCTTCTTGAATCAATTTTGATATTATTCCTTTGTAAGAATTGGCATCTAAATAAAATAGATCTGGATTATAATTTTGATAACATTCTTTGTAATCCATTTCCATATACTGATAAAGAAGTCACAGATTTCATTCTTTATTGCAGTAATACGTCTTCCTTCCTTTTTTTCTTAATCATTTGCCCTAAAGTTGCTAATTTTATTGACTCAAATTCTTTAAAGCAACAAATATTGATTTTATTAACATTTTCCGTGTATTTTTCTTCTGTACTCTTTAGTTTATTTGGTTCTTTCAATTTCTTAAATTAGGTTTTGTTTTTTATCGAAACTTTATAAAAAATAAAGCTGTAGTTGTAAAATTGTTTCTTTACAAATGGTTACGTGCATATCATATGACCAGGTAGGTTGTTTCTTTTATTTTCATTCATTACAAAATGTTTTCCAATGCTCCTTTTAATATTTTGCCTGTCCCATAGCTTATTAAGTAGTGTATTTTTAAATTTCACATATGTGAATTTGCCAAGTATCTGATTTTCTCTACTTTTATTCTTTCTTATGCAAAGACACACTTTGTATGAATTCATATCCTTTATACTTAATGAAGCTTGTTTTATGGCTTAGTAGACAATTCTAAAAACTGTTCTATGAATGTGTACAATAAAGTATATTCCTCTGTCATTAAGTGGAATGGTATAGAGGTGCATGTTATGTTTAGTCCATAATTCTACTCGTCATACATTTTTTAAAATCTTTTACATACTTGTTCAATCTATTAGTGAGAATAGGATACTGAGCACTCCAACTACTATATTTGAACTGTGTCATTCTCTCAATTGTGTCAGTTATCATTTCTTATATTTTAGGGCTTTGTCCACTAAAGTTTATTTCTCCTGCACTGCATTGCTCATAACAGTGTTCCTCATAGTGTTCTTCTTGGTCATACATTTCACCTTGATCCCCTCCTGTGATCCCAGGGATGCCTGGCTTTTTCTGAGCTCTAACTGACTTTCCCTGACACTCTTTTCAGTTTCTAGTTGGTCTCTCCATATTGGTATCACACCCTGATGTTAGTTATCACAGATCTAAAAAAAAAAAAAAAAAAAAATTGCTCTTTTCTTTTTTTGAAAAAAAATGCTCTTTTCTTCAGTGCCCTGAAGCATAAATTTATCTATAATCTGGTCAAAGTAATTCCTAGCTCAGTTGTAAGAGTAGTTTTGATGCCAGTCTTTGGGGTGATTTATGCTGTAGGAGGGTTCTATTTAGGTAAAATCTTCATTTTTATAGTATTTTTGGGCTCTGACTTCTGCACACATTGCTTTGTATGTACTCCCTGGAATGTGCCATGTTCTTGTCTGCTCTCACCCAGGTAAGACTTCAAACCTTCACATGAAGGTAGAGGCTAATCATGATTCAAATGCCACAGACTCTTCCTGTTCTCACTAAAGCTCCAACAATATTGTTAAATAAATATTTTTTCATTTTGCTTAACAGTTTCCTGACAATTTATTTTGTTTTTGTTTCTACTATTTACCTGCTATGGTTATTTTTTCTAGGAAAAATTTGTACAGCTCTTTATGCCACCAATCTGGAGTACTTCTCCCCAGGATGTTTTTAATTAGTTCCTTCTTGTGGTTTCTTTCATTTGACATAATTATATGGTAAGGGCGTTTTGCAGCATTTTTTTTTCTCAACAAACATTTTCTGGCCACATCAGCCAGTGGATCGCTCCAGTCAGCAACCCAATGACCTCAAACCTCAGAGAAGCTCTGGAGTTGTGAATATAGATGAGGGTGGGCCTTGGGAACCTGCTTACTCAGGACTTCCTCCACAGATGGCTCGCACTTTATGTCCTGATTTGTATTTTGTGGGAGGAGTAAGGGTAAGGGTAGTGTTTTGCTAATGCTGTAGTCTGCTTCATGACTTAAAATAGAATCTTAGAGAGGTACAAAAAGACCAAAAATAAATGTGTTACTTTTCAGAGATTTATATTTGACACAAAATTCTTTCAAATCAAAAAACCATTTACTGTTAAAGGACCCAAAGTCTTCTGTGTTGGTTCACTATATCGCTACCCTTAACATTTAGTCTCTCTTCTTCTCACTCTCTCTCCCCCTCTGTCTCTCTGACACGCACACACACACACACACACACACACACACACACACACACACACACACATTTCTGTGCCTAGAAACCCATATACTACATTTCCTAGAAAAAAAAATCCATTTCTCTTTGAGTTCTGCCAATGAGAGGCATAGGCAGGAGACGGAAAGAAAGGAGGATGGAAAGAGTGGCTTCTTTTTGCTTTCCAGTTCCAAGTAGATCTTCTGCTTACGTGGAGAAAAATTAACACTAGTGAATAGAGACATAGTAGCTTCTGCCCAAGGAGACATCTTCCGGTTCCTTGGCTCGAATGGCAGGAACTTAACAGCAGAGATCCTGAGATAGAGGAAAACTCTGCTTCACTTTTGCTCCTCTGATTGCTTCATGCAGTTATTAAACTTATTCCTCTATGTCTTCCAACATCCTCATAAGCAATTCTGAATACTGAGTGTCGGTTTATCTTTATAGTTTTTTTGTTTGTTTGTTTTTGGCACCGGGGATCGAACTCAGGTCCTTGCGCTTGCAAGGCACGCTGCAAGACCTTTATAGTATTTATCTAAAACTTTTCCTCTAAACTAAAAGGGTGGAAGGAAAAAATGGAGTGCAGTAGTTGTTGTAGTCAGGGGTACAATGCCTCGGTGATTGTAGCTGGAATGAAACGTGTTACCCGTTACCACTTGTACAATTTTATTTGGACTAAAAATAAGGAGGAAATGCTAAACACATAAAGCTTTTAGAAAAGCACAAAACTTTTCATTCTGCCAGTAGGCAAAGATTTTATAGAGAATATACAAAAAGAAGTCATAAAAAAAATAAATTGCACTTCGTCAAAAGGTAAAATATATCGTTATCCAAATACATTAAAATGAATAAATAAACCATAACCTGCGGTGAAATATTTGCAAAATATACATATTTAACAAATCATTTTCATCTTGGATATAAAAGTTACTCTTGAAACTCCACAATAAAAAGATAATACAATTAGGAAATGGGAAAAAGGAACAGAAAAGAAACTTTGAAAAGAAAACCGGGCAGTAAGAACAAAAAAGTATATAGAAAACCTTAATCACCAGAGAAATATACATTAAAGCCACAAAGAAATATCACCAAATATACTGGAATGGCTAAAATTAAAGAGCTGATTATACCAAGTATTGACGAGGATGTGTCAACCAGAATACTCATATAGAGCTGGTGTGAATTAAAAATGGTTCTGTAGTGTCTTATAAAGCTGTATAGCTATATTTCCTACAACCCAAAAGGTTCATGCCTAAGTATTTACCCAAGAAAAGTGAAAATATATATTCTTTAAAAATCACATAAAAGAATGTTCATATAAGCCTTATTCTTTTTAATAGCACCAAATTAGAAAAAAAACCTTATCTAAACACCAGACCATAAAATACAAATTGATACAAATACAAAGAATATTATTCAGCATGAAAAGTAATAAACTATTAATATGAGTGACAACATCAATTTATTTCATAAAAAATTTATAGCATGAAGCAAATCGGAAGCAGAAGAATTCTTACTGAATGGCTGCATTGATTTAATCTGCAGAACAAGCAACCTGTATTGTAAACATCTGCAAAGTGCTTACCTTGAGATTGGGGAAAATTTATGGAAAAGAAGCATGGATCATGGAGTTTTTAAGGGTGAGAGATTTATCTTAATAGGGGTGAATTTATATGAGTGTATACATTTTTCCAAAGTCTTAATGTTCAGTTAGGTTTTATGCATATAACTTTACGTCAACCTTTCCACTAAAAGGACTTTTAGTGGATGAATATAAAAGAGCTACATATTCTAGTCATGTACTCTTTCACCTTTGTTACATAATTAATGTAGAATTTGCTTATTTTATAATCAGTCATGAACTACAAATAAATGTATAATCTAGTCTCCTTTAAAATCATATATTTTAAGAAAACAAAGTTTTTTAGTTGTCTTAGTCCATTTTCGTTGCTATTACAGGACACTTGACACTGGGTAATTTATGAAAGAAAGAGATTTATTTGTCTCACAGTTTTGGAAAGCCAATAGCATGGCCACTGATATGTAGTTATTTCCTGGTGTGGGTCTTAGAGAGTTTCAGTTTTTGAGGAAAAGTAGAGCAAATGGGTGCATATGGAAGAGAGAAAAGGAAAGAAAAATCCACAATTGGTAATTCATTCCCATGGGGGGGGTAATGATCCATTTGTGAGGGTTTTATAGCCACAGTCCCACTCTCCTAAAGCTCCCCACCCATGACCTCTGAATGCCTTGACATTGGCAATTGAATTTCAAAATGAATTTTGGCAGGAGGAACTACATCCAAGCCATAGCATTAGCATAAACAGTGTCAGTCTTTGGTGAAAAGGGGAAGAATATATAAATACTTAGCCATGTGTAGGCAGGAACTTGGAGAGAGACCAAGTGTATACATATGTAGCTTGACTGGAAAATTTATTCTGGAGAGCACAACAAGGTATCTAAAAATATTTTTTAGGCAAAAAAAAAAAAAAACAGAAAAAAGTAAAATAAAATACAATTAACCTGCCATATATTTCTCCTCCTCTTCCTTTTCTTCTTCTCCTTCCACTTCCTCTTTTTCTTCCTTTTCTTCCAAACGTGGTCTTTCATGTACCACATTTTGCTGCAATTTGTTAACATCATTGGAAAGTCTGCCATATGACTCTAAACCAAATGATAGTAGGTCTGTGTCCTGTTACAGCACAGTGGCTAGTTTAGAATAGTTATATACTTCCATTTTAGGTACTTATAAATAAAGGAAAGTCACATAAATAATACCCTGACCTGCTAAGTCGACTCTGGCAATAAGACTCGAGCTTTCTGACACAAAGAAAAATGGCATACTTCATGTCATTTTATAAACTCACTACTAGACATATAAAATAATACAATCACTCCTGTTTTACTATGTCAAGTGCAGCATAAGGTTTAAAAACATGAACTTTGAAAAATCTGTGGTTGGGTTGAAATTATTACTTTGTCCTTTAACAGCTGTATAACTGTAGACAAATTACTTAACATTTTTTAGCTTCAGTATTCTCATCTATAAATTCCAATAATGCCTACTTAAGAGGGCTAATAAATTTAAATGAAAAAATGTGCAAAATTTCTCAATACTTGCCTTCATATTATGCATCTTATTGTCACATATGTGACTAACAAAGTATTTTTATTTATTAAAACTAAAACTTATTTGAATCAGAGCTTAGCAGTCAAAAGACATATTAGTTGAAAAGAAGCAAATAACATAAAGCAAACCAGATACAAATTTTCTTCATTGAATTTACTATAAACCTAACTCTAACACACAGTTTTTAAGCATCAAAGTTTTTCAACAAAAGACTGATATCTTTCTAGCTTTGAGTCTATGCATTCTATCCCACTTCACATTTAGGCTGTTTTCCTTTTCCTGTTCCTTGCTATGAATTTCGCTGATCCTTAACTATTTTTGCTGCTCAGCCTCCTAGTCGTAGGCTTAAGGATTTTGAGTTCTGTCTCTCTGATTATTATCCATTCAATCACTTAACAATTTCTGATTAATTTCTCATGTCATATAAGATGCCATTCTGGGCACTGGTCATATAAGCATTGGCTGAATAAGACAGAATCCCTCTCTTCCTAAAAAAAAGCAATTTTTTGAACAATTAATCAGTCATTTAAGCTGCTATTATTAGCAATATGTAGAAGTCCAGGGTTATAAGACATTGTAGTGAAGGGAGTAGGGATTTAAGCAGAGAATTCCCTCTAAAAGTGGTATTAATTTGAGATGTAAAGCTAAGTAAGCATTTGTCAGGGCTGCATGAACAAAAATCTTGAATATAAGATAAAAGATTCTTCAAATTCGTTAGAAAACGTATGAGCTAGAGTTCAGAGAGAAAGGAAAAATGACTCCCCGTGAGACAGCCAAGGTAGGTTGGCATTAGATGATGGGATTCTTCTTGGGACATGTTAGATTATCTCTATTTCTTTCTATGATCCTCCTAGTAAGAAAGTTTTACTGGTAGTTCTGCAGTGCACTCCCTTGACTGGCCCTGGGCGATCTGTGTATGCCATTAGCCTTTGAGCTCCCTGCTAATAGGTACTGAATTTCCTTTACAGGCTGGACTTTCTCCTTGCCTGCTTGAGCCCTTGGCACTGTAACCCAGCTTTCTTAGGCCAGTAAGATTTCTCATCCTTGGCTCTCCAGGCAAAAGTTAGTGACATAACTGGATATAACCCTCGACCCCAGGTCAGCAACCCTTGGCTAACTGTTCTCTCGACAACAGGCTCTCATTGACAATGATTTCTAGTCTGACTAAGCACTAGAGGCTGTGATGAACATTTTATCCTCAGGTTAGTCTCTGTCTTCCCTCCAGTTTCCATTCTCCTCCCTTGCTGTACCAGCTGCACAGTTACTTTTTACTAGACTTTGAGATGTGCTTAGACTTAATGTATTTTACTTCTCTTCCTTCCAAAATCCCTTCAAGGTGAGTATTAGCTTCACTTTCCCAGTGAGAAATGTGAGCATTAAGAAGATTTGCTCACTTGCCCTAAGTTATACAATGATTACAAAGTACAAATATATTAACCCAAGTGTCTGTAGTTCAAGAGAAAAATAACAACAGGTAATGTTAGTTATTTTACTTCCAGTTATAAAGAAAAGAAAAAAAATACAACAGAGCTTTGAATCACAAGTAGAATAAAGGTTATCCATTTCTTTCCTTCTTTTTGCCTTTTTAGCTATTTCATTGAAGATTCTTTCTACTTGTTTATGGATGAATCCCCTACTTCCATGTATTTCAAATGTATTGAAGCACCTTCAAAATTCTTTAGCTCTTTCTGTCCCACTAAGCATTACAAGTCATCCTGAACACACAACAGTTTCTCAAAGGAAACTGCCAGAACTTCAAATCAAACTTCTAATTTTAAATTGTATAGGTTCTGCCATTTGATGACACATCTTCCTTTTTTTTTTTTTTTTTTTTTTTTTTTTTTTTTTTTTGAGAGAGATAGTAGCAAAATTGACCAAAGGGGAAAAAAACTATCTGCAATTTTAAGATACAGGAAACACATTTTACTTTGATTCTCATTTTTCCTGGCTACTAATGTAGACTCAACACAATGTGAATTAGGAAGGAGACTACATGAAGAAGAAAGGCACAAACAAGGTCAGTTACACTTACTCTCAGATAAAGCTAAAACAGGAGAAGAGATTATTAGTTTCTATAAAAGCTGCATTCGTTTAGGAGAATTATCTGCACTAAAGCTGTCAGCTTCAACAAACTTTCTTAGGCCAGCACCTATTTTTCGATGCGAAAACTATTGACAACATTTTCCAATGAAAGATTACCAGGTACTTGACCTTAATTTATCTTTCTTGAAAACTATAGTCTTTGAGCTAATGCCCACATAGTCTACGTTACCAAGTGTAAAAAGTTTACAATACAGTAGAATTGTGCAAAACATAGGAAAACAAAGTACCATAAAGTAATATCTCAGTAATGTTTATCCATCAGAAATATAAGGCAACTGGGATTAAACCTTAGAGAAAAGCATGGATTTTAATTTCAGACTATAAGATGGAGAGTTGTTGATTGGTTTGTAGGGTATATGTTGGTTTTGATGGGCTGCTGTAATTTATATTGTATTTCATTTGGGGCTTGCCAGTATTCAAAAGTGACTTCATTTTGAAGCCTTTTATTCAAATGACATCCTTTCTGGAACATTTGTTCTCTCACATTTAATTAAGGTGTCCTTTTGGCACTTAAAATATCATCTAAATGGGTTTTTTGTGGGGGTGGGTAGGCAGTCTAAGCCAAAGAGGATAAAAATAAACACTGGACTCATTTTTATCATATTGCCAAGAGACACAACTGTAGACAAGAATCCACTATTATGATAAGCAAGAACTGAATCTCAATTCCCATTCAGGGTACTGAAAATTCCACCCGTAATATATTTGTAAACATATTGTCATAAAATCAAACTTCTTGATGCTACATCACTTGGAAATTGTGCAGGGGACCTGAATCTAAGAAATGTAATTTCCCTGTTGCTTACCTTGTGAAAAATTCAATTTTTAATATCAACTGTATATGAAGTAGAATGACGGTGACTACCTCATCTCTAATGCAATGAGAGTTGTGTTTATTTTACAGAGTTTTGCTTAGAGCAAAACATAGAAATACCACAGAGAGGAACACATTCTTCTTGGGTTTGTTGCTGATTACTTTGAGTAGACACTCAGTCTTCTGGCTACATGTAGAATGAAGAAGTATTTACCAACATGCAAAATACTTTTACTTTTAGAGACATTTGGGTAAAAACAAAGATCAGTATGTATCAATTCTTGCTATACAATTGAATGCAACTCATTTACATAAATGTATTAAATACATTCTATATGCCAAATAGCAGCCAACCTAAACCTTTCTCTTTCTTTCTCATTAAGCATAATGGCATGTAGTGTTGAAGTACAGTACAGTACATTAAATTCACAGATGGAAACGCTGTTATTGAAATCTGAAATAATTTTTAGTTTTCTTTTTAAAAGCCTGTGAGTGTCCAATGCGCACTGTATATTTCATTTTAAACTATCAAAAAAGATTATTAAGCAAAATATAAAACAAAACCCATTTAAACTTATTTATTGGCATGCACTTTGAACTATTGAGTGTTTCAAACTGGTGAGTGGCAATGTTTATATCTCCAACATTTTTATAGCTTCACCTTATCATGTCTTTGATATAGAAATGCCTTCAGAGCTTATATTTTCAGGCATTTTATAAACTGCCAATTTAGCCAAATTATCATTTGCTTGTAGAGTGCATTCTCAAAAATTTCTCTTAAGAAACTTTTGTTCATAATCACAAATAATTTAATGTTAATTATTAATGACATGAAGTTAGCAAATAACGATCTTTTAGAACAAATCCTTTATTCTTTTGTGAGGACTTTAATTTTCAATCACGTCAGTTGTGCACTGGATGCCCATTTGCCCAGAGTAAGAAAGCAAATAAAATCTTCCTATAGATGATTATACTGTATTCGCTGGTTCTTCCTAACTAAACTGGAGCCTCATATGACTTCTTTTGATTAACTTCTATTTACACAGTGTTCCCACTCGCCTGTGAACGCCTGTCATGTCACAGTGTCCTGTACCTTGCCTGGCATTTCATCACACTATCAAGGCCTGGCAAACCACCACTCTCCTCTCCAGAGCCAGTGGTTTTGGCTTCGTTTTGCAGGAATTAAAACTTGATGTCTGACCTCGTGGCTGACATTCCATTCCCCCAGCCATCTGATTGTTCCCTAGTCCTCTCTCCACTTCCCAGAGGAAGCTTGGCTAAAACCACTAGAACAAAAATGTAAACTTCTCAGAGGCCTTGCCATGAAGTCTCTCATGATGTGAGCGCAGGTCCACAGTAACTCAGAGAGTCTTACCAATATAGACTCTGATGCTCCTACTTATCACATTAAAAATTGACTGTGCTGTTGTGTTCTCGCACGCTCTCAGCCTTTGACCAGCCAGTAAAATAACAGTAAATTCTATGCTCAGATTAAATGGTATAAGAAGTAATGTTGTAGCCATGATTTTTTAAAAAGAATATTGGGAGATCTTAATTTTTCTGGATGTTGGTGTAAAATACTTGGAGTAGTTATGCTAATAATTTCAAACAATTTTCTGTTAAAAATAATGTTAAGCTCTCTAATGTAATCTCTAAATATGATTATTTAGTTTCTTTCTGTAACCCTACCTCCTAGAGCACTGTCAGGCATATAAATATTGCTAAGTAAATATTAGTTATGGAAGAAACAGGTAATTTCAATGAACTTCTATAGGGCTATGTCTGATACTTTTTTTTTCCCAACTATTCTTCACTGTTCTTGGTAGAAATAACAACAAATAATTTATCAATGACCCTGATCCTTGACCACAACTGATTGGTTCAAGAGATAATTTACCCAAATTGGGCTGATCATCTTGCCCAGTTCTCCTATTCTGTCAATGGGATATCAATTGTTGAAAATAATCTCTTTGTTGGGAAATATGGCTTTGGGGAAAAAAGATATCAATGTTCTTGTGATGCTTTTTCTGAGTTGTGAAATGCAGCAACTTTTCAGTACACAAAAAGACATGGAAAAATATACATACATGTGTGTGTGTGTGTGCGCGTGTGTGTGTGTGTGTTTTTTTTTTTTTTTTGAGACAGGGTCTCACTATGCAGATGAGACTGACCCGGAACTGACCTTATGATTTTACTTCCTGTGGGACCCAGCTTGTTGAATGATGGTGCCCAAATTGGGAGCAGATATCCTTTTGCATTTTTCTGCCCATCCAGTCATCTCTGAAAAGACCCTCACTGACACATCCAGAAGTGTGTATCTCAACCCATCAAGTTCACAATGAAGATTAATCATCACATTTTCTTTCTTCTTCCTTTATTCCTTCCTTCCCTACCTTCTTAGATAGATTTTTTTTTCATTCTTTTTGTTGTTGTTGCTGTTGTTGTTGTTGTACCAGGGATTGAACTTGGGCCCTTGTGCTTGCAAGTCAGGCAGCAGAACCACTGAGCCAAATCCACTGCCCTTACTTTCATTCTCACTTGTGAAATTATCCATTAGTCCATCCAGTTTCTACTTAAGGTGCATACCTTTTAACAGAGAAATTTCATTTCAATATGAATAACCAGTTAGGAAATACCAGTTCCCAAAAGGCTGAGTCTCACTGTTTTGGGAATACAATAAAGAGAACCATGAATTGAGGAATTTTAGCATTTCAAATCTGATTTATATTTCTGTTGATATATTCATGGGGTCTTAATAGAGAAAGTTAACATTATTAACTAAATTTTTTTAATAACTTGCTTTCTTCCCATTAGGTCAAAATACTATTTTTCTTGACAGCAGAGCTGATATAATTATTACTGTTAGTGCCAATTACTGAAGGAAAAGAACATTCTGTGCTAGTCTGAAACTTCCAGGATGCTCCAGGGTCAAAATTTCTGAAAATTCTTTAATACAAAGCACTCAGGATCTGTAGCACTGATTTTTCTGAACATCAACTCAGGTGGTTATTTAATCTTTATAAAACTTATCTGTCCTGTTTGAGAATCTTGGCCTTCAAAATGATATTGTGAAAACCATTAAAAAAGGTAGAAATTTATGTTTATGATTTTGAAAATCCTTGGACTAAAACACCAGTTAATAACAATTATGTTTGTAACATTAATTAATAATAGTTAATTACTTATAAGAAGTGTAGTGATTACTATGAACAAAGCACATTAAAATCTTTATGCATCTATAATTATTTAACTTTCATATGCTACATCTCTGATACAAATATTATTATACACTTGATTTTACAGTCAAGAAAACGTTAGACCTAAGAAAATACACAACCTAAATTCACTGATAGCACATTTATCACAATTTATTGGGGTTCTACTAAACCCCAACAGCATCCCACATTTAGTGTTAAAAACCTGAACCAACTAAATCAAATTTTCAAATATTCTTCTAAAATGAGCACTATTTCCTTTAGGTGACTTGCTTTTCTTTGGTACATCATGGGATGACCTCAGACGGTACAGTAAAATAAAGAATAGATTTGAAACATTCATAGGAATCAAGCAAAAAAATATATTTAATAGGGGCAAATCAACTGAAAAACCTTTGCTCTCCAATCTCCAGACAAGGGTTCTGTGGATTTATGGGGATGAACACATCTTTGTGCAGCAGAGGGAATGCCATGCTCTCTGCAGGAGTCTGAGCACTGTGTGTTGTGCTCTCCATGTTAAGTGGCACCTCTGTAATAGGAAAGTCAGGGACCATGCTTGTTTACGTTAAGTGTCTTATTCCACAAATAAAAACACAACTCACGGAAAATATTGTATAAGTGGTGACGCTGCAGAGTGCATTACAAACGTAAGGCTTTGCATGTTGCTCTGGTTAGTTTTGAAACATTGAGTATTGGGATTGCCTCTTAACCACGTCAAAATGCAGTGTATAATGTTGCCTTCATTTGTATTGTCAGTACTATTTGCTTTAAAAGTTGCCATGGAAATGTGTTATGTTAAAATTAAACTATTTCATATTATTCAAATAATTATTTCAGTAGCTCTTATGGCTTGTGTCTCGATGTTCTCTTGAGGCCTCATAGGTTCACAGGGTGCTTTGCAGAGGTGGCTGGATATAGAGTGTGTGGTGCTGGGATGAAGGGTGTGTGATTACCAAATCAGTCCACTGATTGGTTTGGCATAGTTCTAGCCAGAGTCAAGGGTGTGAGTGCCATACTCCCCCGAGGGCAGGTAGCTTGTATGAAATATAAGGGACAGAAAAAAGGCTAGTGTGTTCTCACCTGCCTGCTTGCTGTGGACTGTTTCTTCTATGCAATGCCCCTCTGCTGTGCAACCTGCCTTGGAGCCGGTCATCTGACTGTGTACTGAAACCACTAAGAACTGTGGCCAAATAAACCTCTCCTCATGTCATGCTGGGTGCTGGCTTTTTTGTTTCAACAATGAGGAAAGTGACTAACACAATGTCCATAAAGTATTTAAGTACATGTTCAAATTCACATCTAAGTTTCAATGTGTTTGCTGATATGATATTCTGAAAACTTTTTTCTTACTTTAGTCATTGTTAATATTAACAAAATCACATCTTAATTGCTTTCATATTATACAGCTAAAGAATGATATTAAACAACTGGCTTTCATATTTTTTGCGAGTGGAGGCAAAGGGTATACGATCATTAAAATTCTTGACTTATAATAATAATCTTTTAAATCTGAGCTATATTAGCAAGTAGAATCTGATATAGTGAGAGGAAGTCTTTCCCCCAAATTGTACATAACTATCATTAAGAATGTTGACGTAAACATATCTAAAAATATTTCACTTAGGACTTCCTAAACATTTTTTTCAGGAATTACCAACAATTTAAATTTTATTTTTAGTATATGTTTGCAATACATACTAATCATATTCATTTTAGGGAACTAATATCAACATATATTTTGTCTTATCTTGGTGTTTTTGTTTGTTTGTTCTGGTACTAGGGATTGAATTCAGGACCTTGCTCTTGCAAGGGAGGTGCGGTGCCACTGAGCTAAACGCCAGCCTGTTGTCTTGTCTTTTCTGTATTTACTCTTCTCCCCTAATCCCCCTCTGTCCCTTTCACAAATCATCTTTTCATCTCCACGGAGACTACTTGCTTCTTTCCTACCATCTCTCTTTCACTTTACTCTCGAAGTTATTTCTAGTTAAGGTTTCTCACGTAAGAGAAGCCATGCCGTATTTAGCCTTCTGTGTCTGATTTATATTACTTAGCATACGTTCTCAAAATCCATTCATTTTTCTACAAATGGGGCGATTGTTTTCACCTTTATAGCTGAATAGTACTCTACTGTGAATACATAGCATATTTTCTTTATCCACCCATGCAATGATAGGCCTTCAACCTCCTTCCATAGTTTAGCTATTATGCATTTTGCTGTCATAAACATGATATTCACATATCACTGTAGTATAATGACTTTAACTCTTTCAGGAAGGTACCCGGAAGAGGTGTAGCTTGGTCAAATGGCATTTTTAGCCTTTTGGGGATTCTCTACATTGATTTCCACTGTAAATGCATTAAGTGTGGATCTAATGAAACCATTAGTTAAACGCAGAAAACTTTCTCATTCACAGAGTTTGCTCCTCCAAATGCAGCCTTAAGAAAATTCAGTAGTACCCTCTATTTGAGTAAGACTTTATAAAGACTTATATTTTCTTTGGAAATACAGTAGTATGATGCACAGGGCAAGATGTTCATTTCTCAGTAATAGAGTGTGAGAACTGGAAAAGAGGAGAGGGGCAGGGAAGAGATGGGTCCTCGTAGCTCACTTTCTACGAGTGTTGAGCTAGCTGTGTATTTATGGGTGTCCATACTGCCCGGAGACAAACTCCAGTGGAAAGCAGATATTGGTGTGGTGGGGACATTTTAAAACAACCTTACTTATTCTGTTGAGTTTTTGCCCTTAGAAATGACTATGCCACCTAACTCAGGAAGAGCCTTTGAAAATCTGTTAAGGCTACAAATTTTGTACATAGACTATCCTCACGGTCCGGGCCATCCACTCTCAGAGTAGTCATCCTGCCCCTCAGTCTCACTTCTATGTCAGACATCTGAGAAGATTTAAACATCTGACTTTAGAAAAGTACACTGTGTTCTCTCCAAGTTCATGGATTCCATGGAAACTAAACACAAGTGTATTAAAAGGAGCTTTTAAAAAATATGTAAACAAAAAGTTCTCTGTAAGAAAACTCCACTTTAGTTTATATTAAACTCAGACATTTTCTCCAGCTGCTTTCTCAGTAAACGAATTTGGAATGTTCCACTCCAAGCGTTTTCACTTAGGTCTCATAGATGAAAAAAAATGAGTCATATTATTTTGTCTCTGCCAATTACTAACACAGTGACTTTGCTCAAATTATTTAACTTTCTGAGGGCATCATTTTTGTCATAGATAAAATTGGCAGATGAGTGGTACCCAGATCATGAGTTGGTTGGAAAAATAATACATGTAAATTCCTAGTTTAGCATGGGCCACATGGAAGTGCTCAGGAAATTTATCTGTTGTTCTGTTACCAGACAGAAAGTGTCATTGTGCAAGTAAGATAAGTGAAATCCAACGGTGTAATGGACATTATTCAAGGTCACTCAGCAGCCCCAGGTTCAGGTTAGTTTCTTAACTCATCTTGCCCAACTCAGTTCTTCTTGGAATCAACAATCAACTTCACATTTGTGTTACGATGCTCCCAGTACACAACTCTAACTTTTATTTAAACATTGAATTTGGATTTTATGCTCACACTTTGATTCACTTGTCCCCTCATCGTACCTACATATGAGAAAAATGTCTTAGTCCTTAGCACAGTGTTCTGGCACATATGAGTAGTGCAATAAATATTTGTTGAATAAGTGAATGAATCAGCATATGAAGAATTATTTTTGTTGACTGAGAAATTAATTTTTAAGGGCATCACATTTTTCAGCTGAAATAATAAAGATTCTTCCCATCAGTGTTTTTGTACTTTTGCGTAACATAGTTCAAACTAATTCTGAAAGGGCAGTCAGTAATGTTGTACCACTCCTTTAATAAATGATGCAATTTTTGAGCACAGCAATTCAATTTCTCTTAGTTGTTTCAATTATTGACCATCTGATTGCAAGATTTTCTTGCCTTAAAAGAAAGCTTGCTTTTACATGTTGATATGAAATAACAATTCTTCTGTAAGGGAAATGATAACTTAGTTTGATCTGAAAAAAATATTAGTAACACATATATAAAAAATATTAGCACACGCATATAAGTTATCCTGAATGACATATCATACTATGAAAAGATTATATGAACTATACTTAAAGAGCAAAAATGTCATGAAATCAGTATGCTCAATAAATAAATTGGTTGGGCAGGGGATTTAGCTCAGCAGTTGGGTGGCATGCCTCAGAAGCACAAGGACCTGAGTTCAATCCCCAGTATCAAAAATCAATCAATCAATCAATCAATACATTGGTAAGAACTTCAGGTAGTTGGTCTATAGCAAACCTGGGGAAACTCTTCTATGGATTCAGATATTATCTAAAGCATTGTTAGATTTGGGGTTGGTTAAAAGCAACCCAACAATTTATTCCAAAAAGTTTGTATCCTAGTCATGAGTACAGGATGGCAGAATGGCCGATACCAAAGTTAAAGTAAATGACTGTGAAATTGTCAAAGATACCACATGATAACATAGTCCTTTTTTAAAAAACCTAGAAGTTTCTCAAAAATCAAAAGTTTCTACTCAGCCAAGGTCAAAGAGAATGTAGAACCTTATAGATGTGGTTTCTTCAAAAAACTTCAATTTCATAATTTACCTTTTTTATTTTTTTGGTACCAGGGATCAACTCAGGAACTTGGGTTTGCAAGGCAGGTGGCAGCATCACTGAGCTAAATCCCTGGCCTCAGTATCACAATTTTACTTTCTCACTTTCACAATTTGTAGCAACAGGAGTTGCTATAATAAGGAAGTTTAGATCAAACACCAAATTGATTCTGCTGTGTACTATATACAGTTGCTACTGTTTTTCTTCCACTATCTAACCAAGATGATATCCAAGGACTTTTCAAGTTAATGTAATTATTTAATTTAATTATGGAATAGATTTTGTTCTTAGAGACTGAGCATAAAAATGTCATGTTCATATTCGCCTGTGAAGACATGAAAGGCAAAATTAAAGAAGAGAAACATAAATAGTAAAAAATATTTAAAGCAGAAAATAGAAAAAATACATGAAGAAAATGATAAGATGAAAACTGATAATCACTTCTCATCTTTCCAATTTATTTGATGTGTATTTTATGTCAATGGAATTTTTTGTCAAATAAAGAACAATTATTTGGGCAAAGATGAAAAGTGTTAACTTGGAGTTTCATATTAACTGGATAAATGGAGAAAATGCCACAGAAGAGATAATGAGGGGTATTTTTTTTCTTTTTATTGAATTTATTGGTACAATCTAGGTATACAATACAGTTACATTCATGATTGGAATTCTGTACCTTTACAGGATAGGTCTTGATTCTCATTTTTTCCCCTTGTCCCTGCCCTCCCTTCATCCCTTATCTCCTCCCCATTTACAAACACTTTATTTCCATTTTTTCAATTTCTCATGTTTATTTCCTCTCCTTTATCACTCTTCCCACTTTCCCTATACCTTTAGCCCTTTACTTCCTATTTCACATTATTAATTATCTCATTAGGATCTTGTGTACTATTATAGTTTTTCCCACCAGAGAAACTATTTGGTATTTCAGCTAAAGAAATCTCTGTATGAAGGTTACAAATAGGGAATTCTAAAATAAAACTAAAAAGGAAAGTGAAAGAGAAAAGGCAATGATGTAAGATTAAAATAATCCTTAATTCTGGTGATGAAAATGGTCCCTGAACATATTTAAATTGCTTCTTGCTCTTGTAGTCTTATATTATTCTATTTTATTTAGAGAATACTTTATTAGTTTCTGTAATCAAACCCATGCAGATATGACCTTACATATTTAATACATTGCATTACCCTTGTACAAATGGAAAAAAAAATAAAATTTAAATTTAAATTTAAAAAAATTGACATTTCTAGACCAATATGGCTCTCAATTTCTGTACAATGCCAACTCAACACAGTGAATTGGGATAACTTTTTCCAAAGTTGACAGCATTATGTGTGTGTGTGTGTGTGTGTGTGTGTGTGTGTGTGTGTGTGTATATATTTATATTTATATAAAAAGACCAATAATAGCAGTATGTTATGCATCAACAGCAACAACAGCTTTTGCAGGTTCTGCAGTCATCTGAGAACAAAATTATAGACATTCAGCACATTCCATTAAAAAAACAAAAAGAAAGAAACAAAGAAAAGAATAATATCCAGAAAACAGCAAAGTTCTGTTGCTGTTGTCGTACCTGGCACCATTTTTTTTTTTTAGCATCTTAATCATCTTCTGGAAAGAGAACATTCTAGAGTAACATCATTAAAAATAGCTCTGATACAGGATAGTCACTACCACATATCATAAAGCAGGTACAAGATATTTTGCATTCACAGAGGTATGATACAGTACCATCCTACATCAATAATACTAGAATCAGTTTTGGTTTGAAATTTACTTTGTGAATAAGATTGCTACCTCTGCTTTTTTCTGGGCTCCTGTCACATGGAGAATTGTTTTCCATCCTTTCACTTTCAGTCTATGGGCTTCTTTTTGCAATAGGTGTGTTTCTTGTATACAACATATTGTTGAATTTTGCTTCTTATTTCATTTTGCCAGCCTATTTCTCTTGATTGGTGAGTTGATGCCATTGATGTTGATGGTTATAAATGATATGTACTGATTTATTATTGTCATGTTATTGGCCTTTTGTTGACTCATTTTACTTTTTCACCTTCTCCTTTTAGTTTCTTGCCTTGCCTATTTATTTGCTCTGTTGGGCCTCATGGTATTGTTGCCTTCCTTGTCTTTTTCTAGGATCTTGTTTAGAATTGCTTGTAGTGCTGGTTTGGTATTCATCTAGTTTCTCAGGTGTTCTTTGTCATGGAAGTGTCTTATTTTTCCATCCATTTTGAAAGAGAGTTTTGCAGGATACATCAGTCTAGGTTGGAGGTTGTTCTCTTTTAGTACTTGAAATATCTCACTCCAGGCTCTCCTTGCCCTAAGGGTTTATGTTGAAAAGTCTGCTGTGATTTGATGGGCTTTCCTTTGCATGTGATTTGTTCCTTTTCTCTTACTGCTTGTAGTATTTTGTTCTTCTGTTGGGTTTCTGGGATCTTGATTATTATATGTCTAGGTGTAGATTTGCTTGATTGTGGCTAGTTGGGGTCCTATATACCTCACTTGTCTGAATGTCAAATTCTTCCCTTCAGTTTGGGAAAGTTTTCTGTCATTAATTCTGTGAACAGCTTTTTTAAGTCATTTGTATTTTCTTGTACTACTTCATGGATTCCTATCAGTCTTATGTTATTCTTCTTTGCATTATCTAGGAGTTGTTGGATTGATTTCTCATGGTCCCCTACTGTTTTTAAGAGACCTCTCTTTTCATGGTCACTGACTGAAATCTTATCTTCTATATCTGAGAGTCTGTCTTTGCAATCTTTTATTCTGTTGTGTACACTTTCAATAGTGTGTTTAATCTCCTGGATATCTGTTTGAATATGTTTTATGGATTTCATTTCTCTCTTATGCTAGGCATTTATTTATTCCTTCCATTTCTTTCTTATGCTGGGCCTTCATGGCTTCTATCGTGGTTCTGAGCTCATCTATTTTTTTGTCAGTTTCTGCTCTAGAGTCTCGAATCACGACTTTCATTTTGCTCACCATCTCTATCTGGAAAATTATTTCTGTTTTGATTTTTTCTAGAGCCTGATTGATCTGTTTTGTTACTTCCTTTGCTTTGAGTTCAGGGTGTCCTGGTGGTTCACTATCGGCCTTTTCATCCTCATTTGCCCTACTGCTTGCTATTGGTGAACTGGAAATCTGTCTTTGTGTCTTGCTTAAGTCTTTTCTTATTTTTACTTTGTTGTCAGACTGTCCTTGGTTTAATCTCTGGGTTATCACCCAATTCTTCCTAATATAGTTGCGCCCTAGCTTCTGGATCTCTAACGACCCACAGGCATTCTCATCTCCATAACACCAGAGAAAACAGCTCATCCAATCAACCACAATCCTTTATCCAAACTGATACAATCAGCAACACATTATGATCAAGCACAACTTCGAAAATGACCACCTGTAGTAGTCACTAGTCTATCACCCTTAAACCATTTGAATTAAATTGAAATCAAGCAGCTGTCCAGAACATGTCTGCAGTGAACAAACTTTTGATTATAGTATATTTACCATTTAATGGCTCAGACAGAGCTAGGACACAAGACCCCTGCTCTCAGTTAGCTGATGGCTGAACCCCGTGATGCAGACTGAACTCAGGCTGCAAGGCCCAAATTGAGTTCCCCAACTTTCTGAATGGTTGAACTCCACACTGTTCTACTACAGATTTCCCATGCCCTTTCTTTAAAGATGTTCAAAGTTGGGAACTCAGAAAAATACCTTTTATGATACCTTCTGCCTCTGCAGAGTGGGTCCAAAGACTGGCATAATCAGGAGGTCTGAGAGTGTGTGGGGAGTGGTTATGGGGGTTCAGGAGTGCCTTCTTACGGTTAATCAGGGCCCAGGCTACCCTCCTGGTGCTGGAGTGATGGTGGCTCATGGCCCAGGCTACCTTACTGGGGCTGGAGCGATGGTGGCTCAGGCCCAATGAGGGGTATATTTTAAAGGAAGAAAAAATCAAGTTAATAGGCTGAAATAAATGTGAAAAAGGAAAAAAAATGAGGACATATATAAACTAGTGATAAACTCCCAGCATCATTTTTGTGCATTGAATACACAACAGCAAAAAATTGGTAGTTATGTTCATATGAGCATTCTATCACTGTCTGAATTATTACCTTTTTTGTTTTAATGTGGCTTACCTGAAAAAAAATCAAAATCAAAAACAATTTTTTTTTCTTTGTGGTCTAAAGGCTTCATCTTGCTCACTACTTTGAGGGAGAGAAAGAGAACAAAGTTACTCAATAAAAGAAAATTTTAAAAGTTGCTACCATGGATTTGTGAAGTGTGTGCTATGTACAAGACCTAAGATAGTACAAAGATGGGTAACAACTATCCTTCCATACACTGTTTATGATCTAAAAGTGGAATAGCCCTGTAACCAGCAGGATAAATGAATCATTGAAGGTAATTAAGCAGAACAGTTTTATAAAGCTTGTTTAAACATCTGTAATTGGTTGGAAACAATTTTTTTCAAAGTAGTCATGGAAAAGGAAATAGGTATTCATCTCTTGTTTCACATTTTTATTTCCTGACTTTGAAAACATTTTTTATTACACATTGTTGCTTCTGATAGCTCCACACTATGTCCTTTCCTAAAGGAAAATAGAACCATTAAGTGATAAATCTTGAAACAAGGAAGGAAAAACCTAAAATCCAACATTATAGGTAGGAACAAAGGACCTTTATCTGGCAAAGAAAAATAGTTGTATTTTCATTACAAATTCTAAATGATCTCTAAAATGACATGCTAATGAATCACTGCTTACTCATCCATCAGACAAAACACCCCATAGTTAGAAGTCGTCAGGCTTCTAACATCCTCACCTGTCAGAGAGTCACCTGTAATTACTCACTCACCAGCCTCACAGAGGAACTGCATGGAATGACTAATGTACCATTGATAACTACTTTAAATGGTACATATTAAAATCCAGCATTGCACCTTGCATTCCTTTATGGCAAGTCGTTGTAAAGGTAGGATAATGAAATAGTTTTTGGAGACTTTCATCAAGAAAAAATATCTGTCTGAATGGATGAGAAATTATTTTTTAAAGCCAAGCTCACCAAGAAAAGACTGCAGCTTCTATAAAGCCCTGGCCCCCAATGGTACCTTAACAAATGCTCTCCACACACATTCCATATTCCATTCCATCACTGCTGTAATCTGTACACAACACTATTTCTTGGTGAGAAGTGAGAGTGATAAGATGTAGCTCTTGAGACTATTATGATTTTATTTTAAATTGATGTGTTTTAGTACCTCACCCTTTGGTAAAAAATGCTCTTGTATTTTAAGATAGCATTGCTTGTTTTAACAGTGAAACAAATCTTGAAATTGTGGTTTACATGTACATTGTTTTCTTTTGGAGACTATGATAACAGAACCCTGAAATCCCATTTTTTTCCCCTGCATTTAAGAAATAAGTTGTGGCCTAAGTCTGCAGGGAATCACACATTTTAAATTGCTCATACTCATTTTTGTAAGTACATTGGAAAGAGTATTTACATAAATTCAGAAAAATATTCTCTGCAGCTTCTAAGGTGAACACATGCTATAAGCTCAGAGTTAATTAAACATGAAGCAAATATATTCTGCATCAGGATGTGATAAGACTCAGATGAAATAAGAATAAGAAAGAATAAAACTAGATCTGAAGGGTCAGTGTGTCTGTCCTTGGAGGGAAGAGAGCACATGATATAAAAAAAATCCCAAATATCAATTCATCTAAATTGGTTACATCTCACCAAGGTTTGATCACACATTAATATGGTGGTTAATTTTAGGTGTCGAGGTGGCTGGATTAAGCAATAACCTCAGCACAGTTAAGGTATTATTTCTAGATGTTTTGTGGCAAAGTTTCCAGAGATCACTGGCATGAATGGTGAAAATCTGACCTCGAAGTAGGTGGGCAGTAGCCCATAAACTCGGGGACTCAGAAGAAAATGACAGAGGAAGTGTTTTTTTTGTTTTGTTTTGTTTTTTATGTCACAGAGATGGGGCATGCTTCTCCTGCATTGAGCATCAGAACTCCAGGCCCTTTAACCTTTGGTCTCTGGGACTCCTACCAGCTGCCCCCTAGCTACTGAGAACATCAGCCTCAGTCTGACAGTGATGTCATTGGCTTCTCTGGTTCTGGAATTTTTTGGACTTAGATTGAGTCATGCTAGAGCAATTGGTATTCCAGGATCTGCAGCTCGCAGACAGAATGTCATGAAAACTTACCAGCATCTATAATTGTGTGATCTATTGCCTCTCATCTCCCTATCTATCCATCTTTCTTTCTATCATATATGTCTATTATTTCTGGATCTCCAGGGAACCTTGATGTTGTGGTTTAAATTTGGAACATCCCCAAAGACTCATGCTTAGAGGCAGGGCTTTTGTAAGGTGGTTGGATTATGGGGTTGCTGCAGCTGACTTGCTGTTAGAAGATGGAGCCTGGTTAGAGGAAAGTCTTTGGGGAATAGGATGAGTCTCCCTTTCTTGCACCTCCCATCTCTTTCTACTTCCTGAATACAGTGATGAGAGCAGCTTTCTCTCCCATGCCCTTCTCCTGTGTCATCCTCTTCTGTAGCCAGCTGACTATGGATTAAGAACTGAGCCAAAATAAATTTCTTTTCCCTTAAATTTCAGGTATCCAATATTATGCCTCAGCTAAAGGAAAGTGACTGAGATCATTGACACTTGACTAAGACACTTACACTATGTAGCTGTACATGCAAGTGACACAGGATGGCCAGAATCCTTGGGAGTTAAAATGATTAAAATCAAATGCATGAGGGAAAGTAAGTAGCTGTCTAACAGGTACATAATCTAATATGCAGTACACTCTCCACCCTCATGTCCAAGTATCACTATTAACCCCTGAAATTATGAGTATCTTACCCTTCATATCAAAGGGTACCTTCTACAAGTAATTACAATAAAGAGATTGTTTCAGATTACTGAGGCCCATGAGGGTATTAGCACTTAAAAATATAAAACTTACCCTAGCTGGGAATAGAAGACACACAGCCAAAAAGGAAATTGGAGGGATTAGAATCATAAGGAGTCATGTTTACTGGTTTGAAGAAGGAGAAGGTACAAGATAAAAAACCCAGGTGGCTTTACAGAGTTAAGAGAGGCTCTGGGCTGACAGCCAGCATGAAAACAGGGCTAGAGGCCTGCAACTTCAAGGAAGTGAACTCTGCCAACAGTTTAAATGAGCATGGAAGTGGATTTCCCACCCTATACCTTGAAATCAGAGTGAGCCGACACATTGATTTTGGCCTCAGTAGAGGAACTAATCAAGTCCACCTGGACCGCTGACCTACAGAATGTTGCGATAATAAAATTTGTGTTGTTTTAGGTCACCACATTCATGGCTATTTGTCATAATTTGTATTTGGAATCTAGGGATGTATTTTCCCTGAGCACACTTGGTGGGGGGCATAGCAGGGATGGAACTTAGGACCTTGCACTTGCAAGACAGGCAGTGGCACCACTGAGCTAAATCCTCAGCCCTGAGCAGTTTTTTAAAACAGGATCACTAAGTTTCCCAGGCTGGTCACAAAATTTTGAACCTCCTGCCTTAGTCCCCCAAGTATTAAGAGGGGGAAATACCATGTCCAGCTCAGACCACACCTTTCTGAAAATCTACACACTGGCTACTGATAGGAATGCTATTGCTGAGTGCACAATGCCCCTGTATTCAAGGGGAACCACAGAAGAGACCAAGAAACAGGTGTAACTCTAGCCCATAGAGATCATGAGTGCTACTAATAGAGATTCAGACAAAAATGGTACAGAAATAAAATCCAGAGATAAGTCCTTAAGGAAACACAGAACATTTCACAGGAGTTTTAGTGGAGTTGAGTTCAGTGGGAATTGGGTCTTGGCCTTGGGTTTAGAGTTTTGATGTCATCACATCTGCCTATACACTATCATATATAATAAAGTATCTCGATGGGGTCCTCAAGGGCTCATCCTAAACCCAGGGGATACAGAAAGTCCTGTGAGTTCCAGAAGAGTTGCAGCCTCAAAGATTTGGCTGTTCCAGAAGTTCAAGTCAAGTTTGCAGCTTTCTCTGGAAATTAGAAGTTTCAGATTTTCATGTCACACACGATTCAGGACAACAATTTAAAGTATCTAGAAAAGTAGAAAAAAATCTTCATGATTTTTTTTCTCTCTACCGTGGGTTTTAATATTTATCCTAACTATATCCCTTTCCCAAAATTAGAGAATCAGAATTTGTGTAGGTGAAGTGTGGAGTGTTTTTACCTGAACTCAAGTGAATGAAGTTAATATTTCTGTGAAACTCACAGGATTATTTGTTGCACAGCCATGGTGTTTTTGAGGAAAGCAGTAGTGAACTCAAGGTTACACAGTCTGTCAAAACCTGAGCTGCACACACACTATGCTTGTCAGACAGCAAGTACCCTAGGGGGAAGAAAGGCTGCCCTTCTGTTAGAAGATTATTTCTTTGTTCTTCTCTGATAACCCTACCTGCACACATGGTTGGCAGGAAAACTACGTGGGCAGATTCAAAATTTGTTTACAAAAAGTGATGGCTTTACTTCAACATGGAAAGACATTATTGGCAAAATCTTCAAATTTTTGATTTGGGGACAGGATTCTCATAAGTATTGCCTGGAGAAAAAAATGTACAATGCATATTTATATTACTTAGAATACATATAAAAAAAGAAAAAAAGGAAAAAAAACTGTTAAATTCATAGAAGAGAAAATCTCTTGAGAAAAGCAGCATCAAAACATATGTCTAAATAACTAAATTTAATAACTTCCATTTGACCCAGCCATCCCTCTGCTAGGTATCTTTCCAAAAGAATTAAAAGAATCATATCATTATGACATGTGCATACCTATGTTTATAGCGGCACAGTTTGTAATAGCTAAAACTTGGAAACAGCCCATTTGCCCATCAGTTGGAGACTGGATAAAGAAGATGTGATTTTTGTATAAAATGGAATAATACTCAGCCATAAAAAATGATAAATTAGAGTCATTCATAAGAAAATGGATACATATTGAGGATATACTCAAGTGAAGTAAATAAGTCGCATGTGTAAATACCGAATAGGTTCTCTGGTGTGAAAAACTATAATAGTACATAAGATCCTAATGGTATAATTGACAATGTGAAATAGGAAGAAAAGGGCTAAAGGTGTAGGGAAAGTGGGAAGGGTAAGGGAAAGCTAATAAGGGAAAGGTAAAAAACATGAGAAAATGAAAAAAATGGAAATAAAGTATTTGTAAATAGGGGAGGTGGGAGGGGGTGAAGAGAGGGCAGGGATAAGGGGAAAAAATGAGAACAAAGACCTGTCATGTAAAGGTACAAGATCCCAATGATGAATGTAATTGTACTGTATACCTAAAATGCACCAATAAACTTAAGAGAAAAAAGAAAAGAAAAAAATAACTTTCTATTAGCAGTTTAAATATTCAAGAGCTTTTGATTTTAAATTTTGGGGTAGTATACTCCATAATACTATTTTTTTAAAAAAGCAACAAAAATTAATTAGAACAGCATAACTAAAGAAAATCTATTACTCTGAAAAATAAGAAACCAAGAAACAATACATGGGGTTTGCCTAAAGAAAATTTGGTTTACATTATGAAAGGGTATTCAATCAATTATTATTCATAAAATTTGAGAGTGAATATTTGTCAGGAGGATGAAACAAGTTGAGTATTTACATTTCTTATAAAATATAAATCATTTTAATCTTTTAATCTCATTTAATCAAGCGAATTTGATGGACTATTTTTCACGTGAAGATGGAATTATCACTTCATAAAATACAATTGTAGATATATGATTATCTAGAAAATACCAGTTGATTATTTTAAATAATTCAGTCAGTTTAATTGTATTGGCATAACTTATGTGAAAATTATTTTCTATAAATTAATGAACATATCATAAACAAAGAAAACTATTTTTATAATGAATTTACTGGGTAGACATTGAGAGGTCCATAAGAATCTTCTATATACTCTTGAAAATCCTCTATAAAATCATGTAGAAAACTTTAATAGATTTATGTTCAGAGAAAAATGTTTTAGAGGAAGAAAAAGAATAGACAAATGAAGTAGACTTGTTTTTGGTAGTATTATAACTAGTGACATTTGAAGTCAGTCTCTGATATAAAAATAACTTTCATCTTTTGATAAAAAGATTTAAGAGCAAGGATAGATACTGAGAACATTTTAAAAACACAGTTATTGTTCTATGCTTTTATATTACAAAAATAAAAATATCTTTAATAAACTATAGAATATGAAGATGGACAAAATCCTGACTTTGGAGCAGGTGTAGTAAAAGCTTCAGTAATAATAGTACAAAAGGTCAGGTTGTTAAACACCTGAATGGTTATGATTGCACTGAGGGAGATCAACTGGGGAGAAATTTGGTTAAGAAAATTAAATGGATTAAAAATTTGAATGATAAAATTACTGTTTTTCAAGCAGTATTCCAGTAAATGTATTTTCTCTTCCAAGTGCTTGAATATACCCAATTTCTTGATTTTAGAGCATTTCCAGGTGAGTCTTCTGTTTAAGCAAGAATAAATCACACTATAAGCTTTTGACTTTGTCAGCAACAGGATGCTTTCAGAAGAGATAACTCTCAAAACACGCTAACAGTATAATTAAAAGCAACAAAGCCAAGCACAAAAAAATACAACTTGGTGAAAAATTTGTCTATGCCTGAAATTTGATATGTATCAAAAGTAGATTGAATTTATTTTCTAAAATTTTTCATTTCTGATACTCTTTGTAATATTTATTAGTTGATATAAACAGAACAAGCATACTGTCATTGAGAACCTCAGAGAAGAGAAGTGTTATTTTAGATACAGATAATAATATGTCAGTATTTTAAAAGGCTCATTACTTAAAGGTGAAAGTTTCCACAAGGTTTAATTATTCTAAAATATAATGAATGCTCAGAGGCATAATTTAGTGAACAAAGTAGTAAAACAAAGATTTATATTTTTAAAGTATTGGCATTAGGAGACTAGGAATAAATCTACAAAACAAAAATCTAATATAAATTATTTTTAAATAGGGTTTGATAGTTAGATAATCTATATACACCAGACATACTCTCTTAGCATCACATATTTAAATATTTCTCTTTTCTTTAATCTACTCATTTATAATGGTGTATAGATGCATTAAGTTGTAGTAAATCAAGCATTTCAGTAACCTACTTTCTGACCCTTTAGGTAGATCCATACCATATAGTCCCACAATTAGTCCAATACAATAACAATAAAGCAACTGTTATCTTTCCATTTTGATACATGAAATTCTGAGTAGTATTTAAAGACAATAAATTGCAATGCCTTAAATTAAAGTAGATACAGAAATAAGTTGAAACCACAAATGGTGCAGTTATTTTGTAGGAAGGTAGAGAGCTTAAATTTGCTATAGCCAGTATTAGTTGCACATTCATCTTGGAAACTAAGTGTTCTGCCAGAAGAACTGGCACTCACATTCACAAAAGAGACACAATTTTCGCTTTGCTTCACGACACTTACTTTGAAAATGTACACTAGAAGAGGTTCAGTAATTCTACTCAGTAAGAAGCTACATGTGCTTTAATAAATCAAATACTTGGTGGGAAGCTTAGTTTTGAATATGTTATCCTTGAGATATAACAAGTAGTGTAGGCCTTGAAAAATATCTGAAATAAAAGACAAGAAGCAAATATAATTTCATCCTTTATTTCAAGACCTGACATCTTTATCTATCAAATATAAAGCAGCCTTCTTTAAACTGTCCAAATCAAAAAAAAAAAAAAAAGATTACTTCATTGCCAGTCTGTTATGTATCACAACCTCACGTTCACAACATATCATATATTTTAATATTATTATGATTACCTAAGCATCAGTTGTCTGAACTAAAATACTCACTGAAATAGTTTGCCAAGTTCTTTATATTTCTACAAGGCTTGTAAAATTCCTTAGGATGTTACTATTCTGTAACTTGTGGGAAATATGTTGAATTACTCACCATTAAACAGTAATGAATTCTCATGTAATGACTACACCTGGAGGGTGTTGGTTCAGGAGGGTATTGCCTCTACAGCCTTATTGTCCAGAGTTGATTATAAAGATTGAGCCAGCATATTCTCAAGTGGTGAACACTTAATGACAAATTTCTAAAAATCTTACCTCCAGTTCCAAGGTGGAGTAAGGTATCAAGTTAGTGGGAAAATTTCTAGAACACAGAAATCACAACAAAGCTTTTTCTGACTTTTCTGATCATCAGTGGCTAAGGTTCTTGGAACATAATTGGTCGTGGGGGAAAATAATCTGTCCATGCTCAAGAAACTTGTAAGACACTGAAGGAAAGACAGGAATTTAAGTTGCTAAGAACCTGAGAAACAGACTTGCAACAGTGAAGCCAAAGTCACCTAAGCCCTAAAATATTGAGCAGGGACTGGCCCTTGGCATAGACGGCCACCATCAGTGCATGACACTCTGCAACTTCCTTTTGTAATGTCCATCACATCTCAGTTATTTTGATAATATATGTCTTCCTCAATACACTAATGTCTGGATGATGGCTGGATATACTAGAATATATCATTTGCTGCCGTTTTTTTTTCCAATTATTTTAGGAGCGCACAATGTAGGAGTTATTTAACATTTATTGATTTATTAATTGTGGTGAACTTTCCACCCAGTAAAACTGGGGCTCAGTCTAATTATACAGTGACTCAGCTTCCTAGGGCTGCCCTTAAGCACTGGAGGGGACTGAGCAAAAGAGAACAAAATTGAATACAAAAGTAAAATTGTTGAAATCAAATTATGTTTCTTTAAAACTGTCTCCCTGATGCAATGTGTTTTGAGCTTTGTTAGAGATGGGGAAAAGTCTGTGATTTTCAAACCCTTAAGATCATCTCAAAGACCGGGTATTTTTGGAGTTGCCATGGAAGGCATCACAGCATGCTGATTGAATGAGATTATATTCATACCCTTCCTAAAAAAAAATAAAAAATTCAATGTAAAGAATTTCTCTGTGCATTTAATCACATTTTTTACTCTGGGTCCTTTTTTCTGCTTCAGTAAAGTACAAGGGAGGCAAAACCCAAAAGCTATCAATCATTTTTATCCCTTACTCCATCAGTCATCAACAATTATTTATCCAGTAGCTAACATGTGTCAGACACTACTCCAGGTCATGAAATCGCACCATTGGGCAAAATCAATCTTCTCCATCAATAATCATAAACTCCACAGGAAGTAGTCAATAGGCAAACATGTATGGTGTGCCTATGTGTATTTGCATGTATGTGAAATATCACAATGTTGAGCACTATGAAAACAAAGCACAGGATGAGGGGGTTTTCCAAGATAGGAGGAGACCTTCAAATAGAGCTGTCGAGAAATCCGTTCTTCTAGAGATACAGCTGAGTAATAAGTGAGATAGTGGGAAGGAGAAAGTCACATGAAGATCTGGCAAAGAGCATTTCACATTGGGTCAAAGCAGCAAGGAGAAAAGCTCTGCTGTAAGGTTGAGTTTAGCACATTAAGAAGCATCAATATTTTTATGTCTAGTGTGGGGTGAATGAAAGAGTGAAAAAGCATTAGAACCACTGAATGTAGGGCTTTTCCAATCAATGTTGAAGATTTCCCATGTTATTCAAGGTGTGATAGGAAGTCTTTGGTGGGTTTGGTTTGATCAGTGGCAGAAACAGAAACTTGGAGAATAATATCATCATATATTTCTTTCTTTTTAATAGATCTCTAAATTTTTTGTAGAAATATACCACAGGAATTATGAATGAAACAGGAAGAATAATTAAAATTCTAATATATTATCTAATAATTATCTAATACATCAAGATAATAATTATCTCAGGCAAGAGATAATTATTGCTTGAGCTGAGCTCCTGGCAGTCTAGATGCTTAGAAGATTGAATTTCGATATATTTAGATGGTAAAGCTCACAAAACTTGCTGGCTGAATGGGATAAAGATTATTAAGACAAGACAGAAATGAAAGAAACTGTTTAAGGTTTTTGCCTGAGCAACTGGATATGTGGTTTTCCTGTATCTTTAGATAGAAAAGAGATAAAAGGATGAGATTAAATCATGATAATGAATAATAATCTGAAGTTCTGTTTAAAAATAATCTGGATGTTTTTTCAGATATAAAGTTCAGGATTAGTGTTAAAGTTTGAGCGTTGGCATAATATTATACTATACAAAGCCATAAGGGCAGAGGATATTGCTTTCAGGTTTTCTCAGGAGTGGAGGGGAGGAGAGAACTGGCAATATTTGATTTAAAAAAAAGGAGGAGATAGGCAAAAAGGGTAATTGGCTACATTCAATGAAGTAGAGGAAAACAAAAGAGTTGGTGTCTTAGGGGACCAGTGAATGAGGATCAAATTGTGAAGAACAAGAGTAAACATTTGTGTCAATCACTGCTGAGAGTTTGAACATGACACAGAAAAGAAACTGATCTTAAAATTTTGCACAATATGGATTTGTTGGTGACATAATTGAGGAAAGCCTCTGTGGTGTGGTAGTGAGAAAATCCCGATGATAAGACATTAATGAGGTAACCAAGAGGTGAACAAGAAGATAGCATAAACCAGTCAAGAAGTTATGCCTCAAAAGCTAGGAAGAGTTTTAAATGAGAGTACCATTAAGATTTTTGTTTTTGATTTTGAAAATGATCTGACAGAGAAGGAGGAAGTTGACAAAGGAGAGGGAAAAATAATTGCAGGGACAAAGTCTTTGTATAAGAAAGAAGAGGAGGCTCTACTCTGGGTTAAGGGGGAAGATTCTGGGCACAAAATAAAATCTGTTATGAGAGGAACATAATATGCATAAGACTGTAGGTGGGTAACAGATTGAGTGATGCAAAAGAGAGATCATTTTGCTTCTCTGCTGTTTTCTCATTGAAATTAGATGTTTTAATTATATTGTGTTATAGTTTGTGTCTATATGTCCCCTGAAAGCCTCATGTAGCCACAGGTAGAGCTTTTGGAGAGGTAACTTGAGTTGGAGCATGTGATGCTAGGACTAAAGGTATGTAATTACTAAATGTGTCCACTGATAGGTGTGGCCCCTGCCCTAAGCCAAGTCACCTAAATAGAATATGAACGGGCCGGAAGAAGCTGCAATGGGCACTTACTGCTTTTTCTATCTTCTGCTAGATATGAATGATTTCTTCTCTGAGGTGCCCCTCTGCCTAGTCACCCTGCCTTGGAGCCAGTGATTAAAGACTGAGACTTCTACAAACTATTAGCCAAAATAAACCTGTCCTATTAATTTGGGGTGTTGGGTATTTTGTATCAGCCAGCAATGAGAAAAGCAATTAAGACATCTTGAAAGCCAGACTGAATGAAGGCTTTTTAAATTATAAAAATATTTTCAAGAGAAATATTTTAATAACTTTACAGATGAACCATTGGATCTAAGCAAAAATCTAAGAGATGTATGGGGTGGAAAAGTACAAGAAAGAGTCATAAAGTGGTGGGGACAATAGATTGCAGCCTATATGTTGTTGAAGAATTAATCCACTTGTATTCATAAAGAAAATAAGTAGAGAAAAGTAAAAGATGTTAGTTAGAATGTAGCATGCTTGAATTTGGGCATTTGGAAGTAAAGTGGTTATTGGTGATGGCAAATTTTTCAGCTTGACTATAGAATTGGATATTTGAAAGGGCAAAGCAAAGGCAGTTGGTGATCTGTTCAAAGAACAAAAGCCAACATTGGATATCCTATGTGTAGTTCTTAAAATTTCCATGAGTGATCCTATGATCACTTTACAAACTTTACAGGGGAAACAGTAAGCCAGTAGCCAAAACACTCAATAAACGACCAGAATAATATTGAGATAGTGGCTGATCCCCCATAAGGAAGTATGACTTGATGGCCTGCACTTCTTTTATGCTGTGGTGATTAACAGATAAGGAATGTACAGATAGTTCCACTTGCGATCACGAAGGGCAGTTCCACATATCATCCTTGAGGCAGAGGAGATAAAGCACACTTATTTGACAAGAGAGGGAGGTATATTCTTCAGAGAGAGCCAAGTTTCAGGAAAAAATGAAAGAAACCTTTAAAGCAGGCAGTCAGTTGGTGCAAGCTTCATTGTTCATAGAAAATGAGCTCTCGAAGACTTATTGGACAACTTGCTTTGGTAGACACGGACTATTGAAAGTAGGTGCTTATGAGGCATCATGGTAAGTGGTTTGCATGTGTTATCTGAAATTTTCCATATAATAGTATGGAGTGTTTCTCCTAGCTACATTTTATGGATGTAAAATTCAAGTAAACTGCCTACAATACCCATATTGATTTGACTCAAGTATCAGGGCTTCAAAAAGAGACTTGTTTTGCATTCAGACAGTCATATTCTAGCCACACATCTTTCTTGATGTTGGTCAAAACAGAAGTCTATCACATGGCATTGCACTGGAACATTAAGTTTAAGAGTAGATTGGCTGTATTTTAAAAAGTTAGTTTATTAAAAAATTATCTAAGTATTTTGATCAGCTACAAAGAAAACTTTTAAAAAATGATCTCATTAATAACTTAATTGGTTCCTATGGTAAATTCCTAAGAAGAAAGCCCAAAGTTCTCTTTTCTTTCCCACTTAAATTTCCTTTGTGGTATTAAAACCAGGTCTTGGGATATTAATGTTCTTCAGTTTAACTTTCTATTTATTGTTACAACAAATAGTTATTAAGCCTTAAGATTCTATTCAGATACTGTGTGAGGTGAGGCCCAGAGTGAAGGAAACTGATATAATTTCATCTTGGTATCCAAAACCCATTGAAGAAAACAGAAACTAAATAGATAATTGTGCATATTTTTATTTGAAGTTCAGATACAGGAAGTGCTTTGAATGATTAAAATTTTGACCAAGTGTATACAGCAGAGGGACATCCTTATCATAAGGTAACTTCTTTTGCAGAGCTGCAAGTTATGTACAGTTACTTTCAATGGTGCATTTGCTAAAAGCAAGCTGAAATGTATAATCACTCTCATTTACTCCAGATTGTCATACCCATACCCATAAAAAGCCAAGAGAAAGCAGGGTGTTGAATGATGATAGAACAGATACCGATTTCATAAACTTCCAACCTTGATCTTTTAAGGAAAAATCCTCTCTCAGCACCTAAGACAGCACTGGGAGTAGGACATAGGCCATCTTTCCTGAAATCCAGTTTGTATGCCTTAGACTACCAACCATTTCAGGTTTAATTTTCTTATCCAAAATCCTTGTATCATGCTTATTGCTGTTTTATAAATTGGAGGAAAATGGTCAACCTTCTTTCGATCACAGACAACAAAGCATTATCATAAAATAACCCCATCTTCTATTCCCAGCCTAATGTACCAGGATGAACAATGACTAGACAAATGGCTGTGAAATGCCTGCATTTATTCTAGGTAAAGAGTAGTTTTCTTTTTACAATTGGATTGACTCATCTTAAGAAATAAATTCTGTAATCTAAAATGTGTTCTTAAAAGTTATCCACCTCTAAAATTTTGTGCTAGGACTCGAAGTTTGATAACAGCAGGCTTATGGAGAGGACGGGTATCATTACTGCTACCAGACTGTTCTCTCCCTCTTGTCCCCCAGACTCAGCGAGCCCACCAATTTTAAATGGATGACAAGCACAACTAAAGCCGTCCCCTAGCCTTTCAGTAAAAGAACTTTGGCAAAAGAATCAAAGGGAGGCCCACCTTAAGAGTTACGGTTTCTAATATCTTGGCTGCCCCTTAATAAGTATGTATTCAGAGCACATCGACAATAGTGCCACTGACATTGTTACTAATATAGAACAAGTCAAAATACAAAGAATTTTAAATGGTTCAAATTCTTTAAAAATGATTTTGGAGCCGTTTCTTCTTCTAAACCAAAGTCTCCTGCTGCTCCTGTTGGTAGTTGGATCTCTAAAGTGCCAGACAATGGTGACCGTGATAAATGGTCTTCATAGTCAAAGGTGCCCCGAGTGAAAAGCAAAAGCATAAAAAGCCGATCTCACTTGTGTGATGCCAGTCTCAGAGACAATAAATGTCTGTGCATGTACTTTTAAAGCCAGATCTTTCAAGTTAATTGTTAAGCAGTTAACTGGTAATACTTTGAAATGTTCCATCTTTGTTAGTGTAGAGTTGGTGTGGAAAACTTTCCGTGATACTAAACCTAAAGCTTTTTTTTCAGCTGTGCTTAAATAATTTACTTACAGCCTTTTCACATGGAAGAGTTTAACCTTCTATAAGGGTGGAGAAAATAAGTATTTCCTATAATCAGAGAAAGGATTATTCACTATAATTGACATTAATGTATAATTTACATTTTATAATATTCCTACTTCTTAATAAGTTGAAGTAGGAGTGAGAATAATTATTCCATAACCAAAATAAAAATGCTATCTTTTCCTTTGCTTATTATTTTAAGTGTTGTTATATTTTGTTTTAAATGACTGGCTAGGGCTTTTTCAAGTCAAGTTTAGAAGTTAGAGAGGCTAATCAGCATAAAGTTCAGAAAGGTTATTTCACTGTGACTTAAATGTGTTGTTCTATTTTGTATCAAAGAAATGAGTCTGAATTAAGTTGCACATTGACAGAATAAAAGGAAGAGGTTGGAGGAGGAAAAGGAGGAGGAGGAGGAGGAGGAGGAGGAGGAGGAGGAAGAGAAACTAGCAGCTCTTTCCCAAATTCCGCCATAATATAAAATCACATCAAAAGTACTATGGTATTACACCACTACCTACATCAATAAAATGCCAGTTTGACATATTATAAAGAAAAATCAGTTACACTTCAATAAGCCCAACTCTCTAGAAAGCAAAGCAAGTGAGCAGTACACCGTATGCCTCATCCACGAGAAGTCATCAGAGACCACACAGCCGCATAATTCAGCTATGCCAAGGCAGTCTTTCTTTCAAAAGGAGAGCTTTCCTGTGCAAGGAATTCACCTTCCTTAGATGCTACATTTCAATCTTGTGCCAAGGCAGACAGCACACTCAGAGGGATAAACGGTGAAATTAGAGGGAGATCGCTGTCTTCCATATGATTTTATTCTTCTATTCTAATCTTGTTCACATATACATCTGGAATCTAAATTGTATTTCAATACTCATAATAAACTTTTCACTTGGACGTAAAAACAGCCTTCTGAAAGACCCAAGACTGCCAACACTTGATCATTAAAAAAATAAAATGTGGGATCTTTTGGTCTTAGATTTATAGCTCCTGAAGTATAAGTGTAGATGCCAACTGCAAACTTACCATTCATCAAAGCCTTGGAAGAATAAAGAGTTATAAATAACCAGGCCACTCTAGATAGATAATAAATCTGCTTCTGCTTTTCTCTCTTTCTGTTGAGTTTTATCACAGAACCCAGAATGTTGTGGGACACATCCCTGTTATTCAGCTTTTGACACTGCTGAAAAAAATACCTGACATAAATAATTTAAAGAAGGAAAAGTTTATCTTGGCTCACAGTTTCAGTCTACATTAGGCCAGCTCCATTGTTCTATGCTTGTGATGGGTTAGGAGCGTTTTGGCAGAAAGACGTAGTGAGGAAAGCTGCATGCCTCAGGGCAGACAAAGGAACAGAGCCAGAGAAGAAGGAGCTTGTGACCAGGTACAGTCCCCAAGACCACGCTGTATGATCCGCTTTCTCAGTGAGCACCCGATTCCCCCATCCTGTCACCACTTCCTCATACTGCCATCAAATATGATTTCATTAGTGGATTAATGCATCTGGTGAAATGTGACTCTTCTTCATCCACTCACCTTCTGAAAACCCTGCTTCTAGACACATGAGATTTTCAGGGACACTTTGGTACAACACCATACAGAACAGGGACCTTTGAAGGTGACGTGAAGAGGATATCCATTTACTTCTAGAATAAGTCTGAAAAGAATACAAGACTGTGTACTATTTCACTGGTCCTAGGAAAACATTTCTTTTTCCCCCCTTCTATTTGATTGGATGTTTGGGATCCATCTTTCTCCTGAATAGTAATAATTTCCAGATACAACATTTGATAGAATTGATACTGGCAAAAGAGTTAACATCAGACAACTTATATTCAGGTAACCATATAAGTTTCTAATATATTTTTTTGCTATGTATGAATTATAAAAACAAGGCAGGCCCCATCATTGAATTTAAGAGCCCTTTTCCCCTTCTACTAACATTAACATTAACAAAAGAAAATTTGTCCACTGGAAGATGAAGACTATCTCATGGGAAAGTTCATTTTCAGATAGGTTTGGAAAAATGGGTAGCATTTCTTCAGTAGAATTGGAAAGACTATTCTAGGTGAAGAACAGCATTTGGACAGTAGCCCTTGAGATAAGTCAGTTGGTTGGAGCATTAGTGAGTCATGAGATTGCAAAATGAAACATGAGTTTGAGACTACCAAGGATGGACCTGAAAGGAGGCATTTATTTATCATGCCTTGAGTTGCAGTCATTGAGGTGCTAAGCAACAATGATATAATCTAAACTTTGCCGGCCAAAGATTAATCTTTCTGTAGTGTGCAGAAAAATAACAAAGAGGAAAGAGAAGGCCGGGGAATGTCTTCAGATACAGGATGTTGAAGCAAAAATCATGATTTCAACATAATAAACAAAGTAATCCCTACACTTCCCTCCATTTCTTGGCTGAAGATGTTGTCTCTGCTTTGTTCAGTTTTACGCCCTTCAGCTCAGCTATTCAAGTATATTTTCAGGACCAGGGATTTGGCTCTGTGGTTCTGCTGCCTGCCTTGCAAGCACAAGTGCCCAAGTTTGATTCCCCAGTACCCGCCCAAAAAAGAGTGTTTTCACACTTCAGAGTGCAATTGAAATAACAATTTTTGTGAAGACTCTGAGATCTCCATGGGAATCCCCTAATTGCTCATATTTTATAACTATAATAAGCTATGTTATTCATAGTAGGTGGTCAAAGAGTGTGCCTAAAATGAGTGAATACAATAAAACACAAATTTGTATTGTGTTAGTTATTTGGTATGACTTCATCTTATGCAATCAAGAAGTCAAGGTAGTCTTTAAATCTTTGCATCTTTATTAAAATGATACACCTAGTGCTTGGCAAATAACTAATTAAATTAAACTACTGAAATTTTCCTAAGATGTATAAATATGATAAATCCAAATGTGAGCATGCATTATATTATGAGTTTAATTCATCATTATGTATTGTCACATATAGTCATATTCTGATATTATCATAATGGGTAAATAAATAACTTTGGAAAACAACTGCTTTTCAGATGTAAATGTAAATAAAAAAAGGACTGATTTTTGTCAGAGGTTTACCAAAGTCATCAGACTAAATGAAAACCATGGTAACAAGGAAAAATGAACTAAACACGAGTACAAACCTATTATCAATTCAAGTACCTTTGAGCTTCAAATGTACCCTTCACTCCACACTTTGTGGTGCTGGGGCTGGATCTTATAAACCTGGCTTTTTTGTCAGCAGCACAGTGATAATAAAGGGTGCTGGGGAACACGCCACGGTGGATCTGCAGCGAGTTGCCCCACATCCTGGTAACTGCTTCCCAGTGAGTCCCACCAGTGGCCCAGGACAACAGCATGCACTTTCTTTCTGTGACAGTGGGCATCTTCTCAATGACTTTTATGGAAACCCATTAAATGGACCCCTAGTGAGTTTCACCTGCAAACACATCCCACATGCAGTTTGTTGTGGCCCCTCAGTGAACTACTGTCTTCCAAGGCAGCCTCGGCCACATCTCATCTTCATGCTGGAGGGTGGCGGGATCCCATTTTCAAGTTTATTTTTCTTCTTGTCTTCTCCCCTGAGCTCTTGAGATAGTGATTTTTCTCTAACTCTGCTATGCCTGTGTTCTTGATGGTATGCTTCACTCTTTCTTAGCAGTAAATCCACTTTACTAATTTAAAATGTCTTACTATAATATTTTTCTCTTCAAATGACAGCTGTGATTTTTGCATCCTGAAGGAATCCTTACTTACATAGTCTATAAGGGAATTTCTAGGGGAAGACAACCATTATAAGACAGACAACATGCCTATATTCCAATATTGAAAAAGTCACGCAAAGCACTCTTTTATTTCTAATGGAAGATTTAGAATCCTTGCTGCACCTATACTTTTTCCAATGAGTTCTTGATAAATTAAACCCCATGTTTTAAACATATATCCATCTCAACTGAACACAAACAAATGAATAAATTTTATAGAACCAATAATTTTCTATGCTTTCGTGGCTTCTAAGACATCTTTACCAAATCAGATCCTCTAAATAAAAAGTGACCAAAGCAATCTGTCTATTTCTCTGGGTCATAGTTAATAGTGGGGATCTAAAATAGCACCTACAAAAAGATGGACATAAAAATGGGAGCCATGGGATTAGACGGAGCACAAGTGGAAAACACAAGGTTAAAAAAGCATGTGTCACTTTCTCTTCTAGCAGCCTAAATTTTCTTTCCTAGCATTATTGGAATTGTGGAATAGGCTTAAGTAGCATTGTTTCCTTCAGGTGATTCAGGCTCACAAAGACAAAGATGGGTATTCAATACATATTGGTGAACACTGAATGAATACATTCAAAGAATGACTCATGAGCCAACCGAGTGCAGTGTATCAAGAGTCAGAGAAGAATGTTTTTGAAATACACAAATTAACAAGTACAAGGAGTAACAGCTGAGCATAAGCAGTGCAGTTACCAACAGAATGGCTACTTCAGCTCCTTCATAGTGTACTGACTTCCCATTATGGAAATACAGTCCAGCATCATGAAACCTAGGTGATTCCCATGAGGCATAGTGTAGGTAATTCACAACACCTCCTTACCAGGTATTTTGAAATCTAGAAAGGCCCATTAAATACTAAAGTTTGCATTAGGACTTGAAGTTAGTTCAATTGCTGCCCATGAAGATGCTGATGTATGCAAACTATTTACCCAGCTCTCCCCTGTGAATGTGATTTACAGTACGATAAGTATGACTACACATTTTAGTGAAAAAGGAAGTATATTACATGTTCTTGAACTTCAACTGTCCCTTACATGTCTCCGTACATGAATTGCTTTTTTTTTTTTTTCATAAACTGCCACTGACTAATCATCACCTACTGGGTCACTATGAACTATATTTGAGGATGCAGATTTGTCAACAGAGTTTACATCTATGATTTTTGAAATGAATTTCTACCATCAAACCTGCAAGAGTTCTACTAGGAATAGCCTTGATTTTTAGTCAAGAGATTATAGGTATCTAATAATAGAGAGCCTTAGAAACATCATGAAATATACTCACCCTCAGGGAAATTCCAATGGAGCTGTAGCACTTTCTGGATATCCAGTGATCATTTTGTTATACACCCTTCTTTATTGTAACACTGCTTAAAGGCTTAATTTTGATCAGTTGCAAAGCTTTGATCACTTAAAGTCATTGTGACAGATGACAAACTCATGTTTGTTCTCTTGTTTTGGAAACTGATGAAATGATCCTGAAGATTATGCTTTTCTATTTGGTATAATATTTGGTAGATTAAAGACAATCCCCAGCTGTTGCTCCATCCCTGGCAACTAAGAAAAACGATGAGTCCAAATATTCATAATAACAAGTGCTCTCTTATATGAGACAAAAGTTTAGTGAAATTTTAATACATGCTTTTGTGTATTATAAGGAAACGAATGCAATTTACAAATCCATATAAATAACACATTGGAACTTCCACTAAACTGTAATATGCCTTAAGTCAGCCATGATTAAAATTGCATTTGACAAGGAGAAAACAGTATTTCTCTCTCCAACAACTCCCTATGTTGTCATCATGGCATGGTTGGGTAGTAGTGAGTGCCAGCTGAGGACCCTTCCCTCCTCTGTGTCACCATCTGGCTTTAGTTCCACTTCAATCAATTTCTATTGGCTTTTTGATTTATGCTGGAATTCACAAGAAGAAATAAAGGAAATTTGCCCATACATTCAAGATAACCTTTTCTCCTCATTTCTGTCCCTTGGAAATGTGTACAGAGAAATTTGGTATTCCCAAGCTTTTATCCAGCTCTTACATTTCACCAGCTGCAAAGATGTCATCTCGCAAACTCTCACGGGCTCCTCTGTGGAGCAATGATGTCAAAATTTTCTTCCCTGTCATTCTACGATGTGATCTGAATTTTTATTTACACTATCAAGTGTTAACTGTCCTGTGCTCATAGGTGATAGTGTTTGCTTATAATAATTCAAGTTAGTTATGAGGTTCTGCTTTTTTATTTTAAATCTTGAGTTTATTCCATTTTGTTTTTTTAAAATGTTATCATTCTATATTTACTTTTGGAATCCCCACAGTGAAACACTGTGTGCTGATATAGTTATGAAGGATGAGCTGAGTAAATTCTTATGAAAACTGTACAGTTTCAGGTTTCTACCCACTCAGCACAATCACATATAATATAAACTTGGGCTTCAAAACAACTTAACGCACAGTACAAGTCCTCAGAAAGGATAAAACATAAGGTTGTGCACCTCTCCTAATCACAGCATGAGGCTAATCAGCTGTTCATTATAAATGTTCCATTAGGATAGATACTGCTAGGGCCACTTTGCTTAATGGTCAATTGCTTTTTTCAATAGAAGCCGATTCTAGGTTTTAATATACCAATGTTCCACCTTGTGCTATATCTGCAATTATACTGTTAACACTGAAACACAAATAAGACTTGGAAAAAGTGAATTATTTTTTAGTAACTCAGTAAGCTCTGCTATTTAACAAAATACCTATGCCCAGAATCCTTTCACTTATTCGACGGATACTTATCGATCATCTTTCATGTGCTGGGCACTTATTAACCGCACCGTGAAGGGGCGTCCCTGCGACAGTGAAAGTGAGTGTGCACGGGTACACAATAGAATTTCAGAGTTAGTCTAGACCATCAGGTTATCTGAAGTACTTTCTCCAAATTATTTACGTGAAAATATTAATATTTCCTCTCGGATGAGAATGAGCAGGATATAGCTGTAGTTCTGGCATTCTCTCTGTACTCTATAAAGCTGTACTGAACAAGCACCCAGGGGTCTGCAGGTATGACTATGGAGAGAATTTCAGTGTGCTTAGGCTGTTCATCTGTGAGAATCAACAGCACAGGGTGTTTGATCATCAGTATAGAAACATTTTTCTGTACTGACTACCGGCCAAGCAGAGAGTTGCTGGAGAGAAGAAACCTTGTCAGTAGAAACCAGCGTCACCCATCATCCGGCAAACCAGCAAAGGAAAGGTAGAAAAGGAGGACAAAAGCTATATGTTTAGTACAGATTTCCTAAAGATTTTAGGCTCACATAAGAACCAGAAACTTACTGATGGGCATGATAATTTTGTGATTGCAAGTAGAAGTATTTGCTCTTTGGGATGTGTATTTCTTAGAACATGTGGTCATTTTCAAATGATATGTTAGCAAAACTCTATTAACATGAATCTCATGGAATTTACAGTTGCTCCTGTTGAATCGGGCCTTAGGGGAAAGTGTGCTTTCTAGATATAGAAATATATGTGATGCTCAAAAAACTACTCACTGAAAAAAAATCTAACTTCTATGTTTCGAAAGCCTTGAGACAGGAATGAGACAATTCATCTGTTTTTCACCTTAATTCAATGAGGTGTTTGATTTTCAACTACTGTCTCAGCACTGTATTAAAACCCTGTTACTAGGGAATAAAAGAAAATTACCTGTAATCCCCTTTCCTCGGAAAGCATGTTATTATAATGGATTTCTCACTTTAGTCTGTCTGAGCTGCTGCCTGGAGAGAACTTCAGGTGCTTTAGAGCTCCAGAGCCAAGAAGCCACCGCTCTGGCAGACGTTGCTTTCCGCTCCCACAGAAGGAAGCGCACTGCTCTTCACTCTTGGTTCCAGAGGAAAGACAGAAAGCTGATGGATTAGATCTACCTGTCATGGATTTCCTAGCTTAGATAGATGAAGGGGAAGCTATTGCTGAGACAAAACTTCGGTTGATAACTCTACAAGAGAAGAGCTTTCTTTAAAGATAGCCTTCTATCTAAAAATATTGTTCTTTTGGGAGGTCAGAGCAGGCCCCCTTGAAAAGATAATTCCTTGGCATACTTCCAATGGTATTCATAGGTGATGAAGAGGTAAGAAAGGTTTGAAAGGATGTCCTTTGTAAAAAGAAATTTATGCCCAGTAAATAGCAATGGCAGTCAGAGACTTTGCTGTCAGGAGGATCTCAGGAAGAAAGAATTTGGGACCCGATATCTGACCCAGTCAGAGATTTCCTCCCCTGGCCTGTGATACCATTACCTGGCAGTGTTATCTGTTTAATAAGACAGACTTCACCCAGCATTTTGCCTTCCCTCTTCCACATCTGTCATAGGAACTTTTCTCTCATCTCATCGCTGAGACAAAATACCCTATACTCAGGTTAAGAGGGAAAACGTTTATTTGGCTTACAGTTCATAGAGGTTTCAGTCCATAATCAGCTGGCTCCAAGGCAGGGTGGTAGGGGGGCAAAAGTTCATAGCAGCAGAAGACAGCAAGAGCAACAGGAGAATTTAACAGCGTCTTCCTGCCCCTTTTGTCTCATGCACACTACCAAGATTAGGGCAATGTCAAAATGCCATGCAGTCACTGGAATGCATAGAATGTAGTGGTTTAGTAATCACACACCCTTAATTCCAACATCACACATTCCAGATTTGGCCACCTCTGAAAAAGACTGCATAAGGCTTTGGGAATCGCTAGACACACTCCACAGCAACCTCTCTCCAGGAGCTCCAGGATTTCTGCGTTTTTGTTTTTGGAGGGGTTCTTCTTGCAGGAGGTACACAGTATGACCAAATTATATGGTGAATATTTAAATGTTTAAAATCCTTACAGTAAAATGCACATCACCAGCACTTCTCTTCAAATTATTATTCTTTATTGGTTTGAGCACACATCTCCTCCTCATTCTGCCAATTTTAAAGCAGTTCTGGAAGTCCACTTTCATGAGTGCCTTTAATTGTGTTACCCTGGCTGCTCAAATGACCTGAATCAATTCAAAATATTGATACCTTTAGTGGACATTTTGACAATGCCAGATCCAGTGAATCAGGTAGATGAAGACACACCGTGAGGTTTATAGAGCCTGCCTTTGCATCGGGCAGCGCTCCGCGGCAGCATGCCCTGCATTTTTAACACATCTCATCAAACACTCACAGAATGGAACTTTCAGAACTGCTTCAGAAAGTGGACCGATGATGGGATAAATGTGTTCAAAGGCACGGTAAATATTTTAAGGGTATACAGCAATGTGTCTCTTGCTATATTTTAAAAATTTAAACATTCACTGTATTTTTCAATCACACCTTCTCTAAGCTTCAGCTGTGTAGCCTTCCTAGGTCTCCTGATTTTGCATGACCCATAAATTTGTGCACATTCACAAATCAGTATGTTAATCGGTCTGTTGTCAATTCATTTCATGAAACAGAACTATTGAAGCTTCGTTGGAAAAGAGAAAATTGAAAACCTTCTCTTCAATGGAAATCATCATTTGTATATAGTAAATGCAGTGATTTTGTAGATAAAAATATATTTCACATCATATCTAGAAGAGATATCTTCCTATCATTTGATTCTTCCCACTCACTAGAGTGGGAACTCATTATAGAAGCTACTTCCACTAGGCTCTTGGGTTCCTGTTTATCTCCTTTTTACCCCTTGTCAATGCTCTCTTACATTCTAATTAGTTCTAAAGTAATAGTCATTATCATTCTGAACAATTATTTGTTGAATGTAATATAACAGACATGGGAACAAACACTTAGGTAATACTTAATATGTACCTGATATTCGGCAAATCACTTTAAATCCTTTTAGAGAAAACTGCCCCCCCAAATAGATATCATTAAATGGAGGAAATTGAGGGTTTCAAGGTAATTTTCTTAAGTTTTCCCCAGAGGTAATAGAAGAATTGCTATTACTAAAACAATTGACGGAGGGCATTAGGGTGGATTTGGTAATAAAGAGGCACGAGGAAGCACAAGTTACTATTTTCTAAAAGCCTTAATATATTGGGAGAAAGACGATACCCAAACGTGTCAATGAATAGAAGTCGGAACTACATTATCAGCAATGTAGAAAGTGAGAGGAAGCTAAGCTCACGTAACAGTAACAAAGTAAGTTATGAGAAGTACAGTATGTATGAAAGAAGCTCATAGCTACTGTTACCTGAGAGTCCATCAGTATCCCTATTATTGTTGCTGGTATGAGAATGTTACTTTGGGAAAATAAATATACAAAATACTATCAAATGACCAAACATGTTTACATTTTGTAATGCATGAATTTGGGTTTTATAAGTGAAATATATATCCTTGGTTCATTCCAGGACTTCTACTCATTATTCCTCTTCTTTTCCTAAAAATAAACAAAATAAACACAAAACAAAACTCAACTAAGTCCATTGTAATGGATATTGAATGCACCACTTAGAACCCAGAGAGAAATCATCTCTCAAGTTGCTAAAACTGGTATAGATGATGACTGTTGGCCAAATTGCCCTCTGAGAATTGCTGCCAGGTAGAGAAAAGCCCAAATCTATCCCCTCTCCCTCACCACAGCCTATGATGACTGGAAAGTGAGTTGACAAAAAGGACCAATCCCTTGTGTTCAAGCTGCGACAACTCTGAGAGGCCATCCAAGCAACAGGGCTTCCTGATAGATTGAGTAATTTGGAGACTTTTGTTTTGACTTCATTATGCCATTCATCCCTCTGCCAAGTCCTTTCTTTTTCACAGATGTTTACTGTAGGCACATACTTCAGCGGACTCACTCTACACGATTACCCCTTTCGAAGTGTTTGACAGGAACCCATCCAAAGGCAAAAGTCATCAAGCCCATTCAGTGTTGCTCTCTGTTTTTAGTATCTTATTTATTACCCCTGCTCTCTGAAAACTGAAATTGGTGGTTAACATCCTTTGGTCCATCATTACTATCTGCATTATTCTTGATAACTTCAATATTTTGGCATTTGGTACCTTCAATACTCTGGTCTCTACAGGCATGATCTTAACCTTCTAAGTAAGAGTAACATGAAACTGTATAAGATAAGAGAAATCTGAGACACAGGAAAATAGGGGAAGAAAGGAAATAATGGCATTGTAGACCACTGTAAAGTCTTTTACTTTACTTACAGAGAAATTTCAATCATTGCAGACTTGTGATGAGTAAGTTCACTAAATTTTCCATACAAAGAGTGTCTCTCTGGTTTTCTTCTGCTAAGTATACATACATAGAAATGGTGGGAGGAGAGACAAAATGTAGAAAGCTTTTCTAGTACTAAGAAAGGGACATGACCCATTAGTTGGAAACTGGATAAAGATTTTCTATAAAATGGAATACTGCTCAGCCATAAAGAATGAAAAAGTAGATTCATTCATAGGTAAATGGTACATTTTGAGGATATACTCCTAAGCGAAATAAATAAGTCACACATATGCAAATACCAAATAGTTTCTCTGGTGTGAAAAACTAAAATAGTACTCAAGATCCTAACAGGACAATTAGCAACGTGAAATAGGAAGAAAAGGACCAAAGGTGTAGGGGCAGTGAGAAGGATAGGGAAAGGGGAATAAGGGAAAAGGAAAAAAATATGAGAAAATGTAAAAATGGAATTAAAGTGTTTG
>NW_022900945.1:16218711-16269977 GCF_012274545.1 Fukomys damarensis | reverse complement strand
AAAAAATATGAGAAAATGTAAAAATGGAATTAAAGTGTTTGAAGGTGGGGAGGGGAGGAGGGGGTGAAGGGAGGGTGGGGACAAGGGGAAAAAATGAGAACCAAGACCTGGCATGTAAAGGTACAAGATCCCAGTAATGAATGTAACTGTACTGTCTACCTAGAATGTACCAATAGACTGAATTTAAAATTTAAAAAATAAAAAAAAAAGAAAGGGAGATGATTAGAATGATTGAGCCATTGTAATAGCGGTGTAAGGGGTGGAGAAGTTGTTAGATTCTGGAAATCTGACATAGGAAATACACATAGGATTATTTTAATATAGGATTTTGTAGGAAAAGTGAGTTTATGGGAAGAAGCCAAGCATGAAGCCAGACTTCTATCTGTGTAAATGGAAAGATGTTTCAATTAACTGAAATGAGAAATATTTCAAGTGGAATATTTTTCATGAAAAAAATCAAGAATTTGGCTTAGAATATATTTATTTTGAGTTATTGATTAGACATCCAAGTCAAGTAGATGAATATATAGATATAAATGTCAGTATGAGAAAAAGGCTATGCTGGGTTATACTCAGGCATTATTGAAGTTACCTGTCTAGAGCCACTCTTTCTAATTTCCCTATTTGTACTCACCCTTCATTCTTTCAAAATCTGCTTCAACATGTGAAGTTTCTGTCTTAAATTTCAGCAACATATTCAAAACTGCTTTCTTCATGTCTTACCTTTAGTCTTCATTTTATTCCCTGGCTTGCTGCATTGCATGCTTTCCAACACTTTTCTCTGTTCCTTTGGATCTAACAGAAATATCCACCTGTTTTTCTCTCTTAGGATATATAATTAGTTTCTTTAGATCATGTTGTGTTTAAAGAATTGTGTTTTCCTACTCTTATCCCTGTGGCCATAGAAGCTAATGTCAGTAGGCACCAGGCAGCAAACAAAAGTGAACCTGGGATGGTGGCTCACTGGTAGAATGTTTGCCTATCATATGCTAGATACCATGTTCAATCTCCAACACTTCCTTCAGAAGAAGATTAAAATAAAACTTTCATGGAAAAACATAAACTAGGAGGAACTGTGTCAACCTGCAAGTTGCATGGCTCATTTAAATGAACACCAATGCAACATTTTAAACCTATGCAAATTGGAAAAAATTTATCCATGGATCACAAGTGCTATAGATAGATCACTGAGTCAACATTCTCCCTCAGCTCTCTCTCTCTCTCTCTCTCTCTCTCTCTCTCCCTCACAAGCTGACTTAAGCAATAACCTTTGTGCAGATGATTTAAAGATAAATATCACTGGCTTTGATCTTTCTCACATTATACAAGAGCCAATGAACTACCAAACCAGAAAAAAATATGAGTAGTATTCTCTTTTGCACTAAAGACAGTATCTTTTCAGATATTTTCCCAACATCCAAGTTCGAATGTATGATATAATTTTTGGCATCCTAGAAGCAGTTCAAATTGAATATATAACAATCTCAAATACACTTTTTTGTAGATAAATATTTTCTTTTCTAACCTCCTATAGCTGAATTGGATAATTTCCCAGGGTAGGAACCTTAAAAATTAACTTTATATCTATCTCATCCTTTGCTGATAGTTGCCTGTCTTTTGAAGTAAGCACACGGTTGTGCCAGAAAGACTTCCCTTAATAACTTGGAGAATGGGTAAATAAGATTGACTTTCTGAGGCATGTAATGGATCAATCAAGGGATTAGCACAGCTATGCTTAAGAAAGAAAACGGCTCCCAGATCTTTCCTAGTAATCTTGTACGTATTTCTGTGCCATTTGGATGCCGTCCAGTCAAGCCTTGAAAAAAATAAATCATTAAGGCAAATATGGACAGTAGCCATTGAAGGCTGCCCAGAACATATTAGTAATCTAGGTCTTTGACAATATCACCTTCCTTTGAGATGCAAGTATTACTCTATTCAATGGATAATGTCAATAAATATTTATTTGATCGATACAGATTTTTCAGTTCCCTTTCCCATATTTATGAGGTAATCATCTGTTATTTGTTTTTTGCTGGAGATTTTCCAACTGGGAAAAATGCATGAGAAGATAGATTGCCAGTCTAATCTTTATAATTATCATTTGTCTTCAAAGTGTAAAAGGAGAGATGTAGATAAAGATGGGACGGGGAGACAGTGAGAGACAGAAGGAAGGGAGGGAGGGAGAGAGAGAGGGAGGGAGAGAGAACAGAGAGGAAGAAAGGGAGGGAGGGAAGAAAACATGGAAGGAGAAGGACATCATTCTGAATTTCTTTTTCACATGAGTACCTGTAAACAAAGTAGGCAGATCATTATTGCTGAATGATTTGCTGCCAGTGATAAAAGTTTTCAACTGGGCCGGTGGCTTAGCTCAGTGGCACCATGCCTACCTCCCAAGCGCAAGGTCCTGTGTTCAATCCCCTGAACAACAACAACAAAAAATTCTTAATTAAAAATAATGATGTTCTCCTTTGTTTAATGTAATAGTCTTGTGAACTTGGTAATGTGTGCTTCTTAACCCTTCAGGTGATAAGGTTAGGCCAGAGTTAGTACCAAATAGTATTACTTTATAAAACCTCCTTAGAGATTGGCAAATATATATCCCTTTCTTGCTGAGATATTTAAACTTGGTCTACTTTTCTAGTTTGTACTAATTCTACATCTCCCTTAATACTTTTCCACCATTTTCTGTTCTTCCTGCATGCTACATGCCCAGTGATTTCCAACCTATATTGTCTAAGTAATTGTTCTCTCACTAGCATTCACTTATCCTCTGCTTTGCCACACATAGCATTCAAAACATAGGTAATGTTGTCACTTATATCTCTCCAGGCAGAGTTTTTCAAACAGCAGTAACTCAGGGCACAAGGTAGTGATCAATACTAGGAGAAAGATTACAAGCCCTCTTGGTTCAGCCAAACCATACACACAGCCCCAAATCCACTGTAATTTTCTCTCTTCCTCAGGCAGAATATATCACTTTAGGAATAATTCCATTTTAGGGGAGATGAGCTTCTTTTCTCCTTTAAGTCTGAAAAACATGCAGCTCAGGTTAAGATGAACTAGAAATGTTGGCTTTGTCTTCAGTGGTGTTCATTTTGTTTGGAATAGCTTTTAAAAAATATCTATTTCAAGTAGCTACCTTGATCAAGTCCACAACATTAAAAGCATATATTTATTCCATACACCAAAGTAGAAATTATGCATTTTGGGTTCTAATAATTATGTAAAGGCACTAATTTAAATCAGATAGAAACAACCAAATGAGTTTATGACCTCTTCTGAAAAGTAAATTCTTTTTATAGCTTTATGCATAGAAAGGGAAGCATTTTGCAAAGTAGTGAGCTCTGGCAGTGCATGTAATATTACCATGACAGCAAATAGCAGAACAATATAAGATGTTGTGGTTTCGTAAAGCTAGAGTTTGCCAACTTTGACAAGCTCTGATTTTTTAAGAACTCAGATGAAAGATTATGAGTGCTCAGTTAGAATCACAAATATTATTATTGATAGACGTACAGAATATGACCTCCACCCAATTTATCATGCACCGTAGAGACTTTGTAAATTATGTTCTTTTGTTCAATGTTGTTTACTCTTTCTTACATGCATCCTCAAAAGATAAAATTGAGTGATGGCTATATTCCATTCTGCCAGAACCTGTCAGGTAAATAAGTATACTGTTAGAGAAGCTAGGTCCAGGAGGTATATGAGTGTTCATCTGTATATTAAATAATACATAGCGATGTTTGTAATTTACTTCCCTAAAGAGTAGAACAGCATAGTGCAAATTATAATTTTTAAGAATGAATGATATGGTCAGAGCAGCAAAAATATTATCTGGCAACAAACTCTGGTCCTGAAAAAAAAAAATCTCAGTTGAAATTTGGTTGTCCTAATGTCAAAGACAGAGTTTTCTTTGAGTCAGCTCAGTTCATAGCATAAAACAGCTGCTCTGGCTCTCAGTACAATACCTCTGAGTGCTTGTGATGAAGAGGCTGAGAAATTGCTGTGGTGCACGATAGAGACTGCATCTAAAGAAAATTTGTCTGCAGCCTCCCAGGCTCAGTGAATATTAAGATAAGGAGACTGGAATTGGCATTTACCCCCTCCAGTCCAGAGCTAAGACATGTGGTACTGATTGTAGCCTTAGACTATCACATTCCTCCCCAAAAATGTTGGCAAGTCCTCAGAAATTGAGGCCAGTTATTATTATCATTCTCCTGAACATCATATAAGGAAAAAATAAGGTCTGATAGAAAAGAAAGAGAATTCTGGCACCTTTGCCAAAAAAAAAAAAAAAAGTGTTTTATTGAAAACTAAACCCTAGAAAATTTATATGTGAAAAAATATCAATTGAAGTAGATGACTGCCATTTTGGACTATGAAAAAGAGGTTGATCTACAGTTAATTACTATCCTATTAGGTTAAATTTTGGACCTGGAAAAACTCAAGAGGATGGGTTAAATTTAAAGAAATTATTTCAGTTCTCTCTCCCTCATAGCAGGAAATAGTGCAATTTACATTTACAGAATTAAAGGTAAGATACAGGCTCTGACTTCTAAATGTCAAGATAATGATGAACAAAAATCCTATTCACTATAACCGAGAACGGAGAATGGAGAATTCTCTAGTGCTTTGGGGTTCTGCATAGGAATGGAAATCCTTTGAAAATAAAATGTGACAACCAAAGTTTTGAATGTTAAAGTAGTTCAAGAAAGGTAGGTGCAAAATTTTAAGGCACAATTTCGGCTGAAAATTGAGAATGTTTATTGAGGAAAAAACACTTCTTAAAAAAAATACCATAAACGAGTTTTACTTTGGCCTTGGCTCAAAGGACCAGTTAGTCAGAAATATAACTGTGGTGTATAATTGTCATAGGAATAGTATCCAATGTCCAGAGTATTGAAGTACCAGTCTCAACTATTTTGTGGAAAAGTCATTGAATTTTATGGGGCACCATTTCTCTTAACTGTAGAAAATAAATGATTAGATGGAGAAACAAAACATTGTAGGTGGCAAACTTAATAAAATAGCTAATGAAATCTCTTTGATTTATTAAATATGTAGAAAAAATAGAAAATAAAAATTTCTTGTAATCTTCATCTACACTAGTTTTAAAACTGGCTGGAAAGGAAAAATGTACGTCCAATTAACCGTTGGTAACTACTCTATCCTCACTCCTCAAAGAAATCCTAAATGGGCGAGTAAGTTATTAATCTTCTTTTTAAGTGGTGGGTTTTGATCTGATTTAATTGTTTCAAAATCAATTTTAAAAGTCTGCCGTTTTTTTCCTATAGTAGAAGGTATTTCCTGGCTAAATCCTAGACGGAGTTCATAAATCACCTGATAATATAGCAGCATCCTTCCTGTAAATATGGTGTCCTGTGGCCACTTGGGGTGAATGCCAGATGCTGTATGAAATGGAGGTATGCTTTTACAAGCTCCTCTCCTAATGTGACATCCTGTAGAAAGGATCAGCTTTCTTAGGGAGCATACTTCATGCAACTCTTATGTGACCTTTCAGTGCATTAGCAACAGCAGGTAAATCATTGGGTTCTGTCTAACAGACATTGATTTAAGGATGTGAGAAAAGTAGTCACTAAACAATGTGCTATCCAGCTGGAGCATAATAAACACACTTACTGCTAAGCAAATGGATCTAAATGCTTAATTAACTTTTGCTCACCTTCCAAACAATGAGGACACTACAAGTACAATCAAATCTGTTTAGCCTGAATCTAGTGCCAGATTCCCTGCATCTACCCAGGGTTAGTTTTGTTTAGAGCCAGTGAAATACCTGAAGATTTTGTTTGTTAGTAAATTCTTTTGTCTCACAAGGGAACCACACAAACTTGGGAAATGATTGGCACATTCACATACGAAGTCACTCTACAGGGGCTCCATTCCTTAAGAGGATGTTACTTTGCTCTTCTGTCTATTCCAGTTGGTTGCGTTTAAGAAACAACCACTGTGTTTTAGGTGCAAATGGAGAGGCAATAATAGATTTTTTAAAAAATGCACAGAGAGACAAGCCTTTTAGTGAGTCTCCAACCAAGAGAAAATATTTTTCCAGCTACCCTGCCCCTGATCCAGAACCGCTCCTTTTAGTTACATAGAATTGGGTGCATTTTGGATATTTGTTTTGCTTTTATGTACAATATAAAAGCCAATGGGAAGTCATATTTTTCTTTTTCTGCCTCTGCCTGCCTTATGAGCTTTCTCTATGAGACTGAGGACAATGACCACCCGCCAACTCAACAACTAAGAAGCTGGTGAGTAGAAGAGATGACAACAATTTCCATGTCTATTCTATTTTCAATGCGTAGGGCATAATGATTCAACTGGTGGATTTGGGATAAACACCTGTTGTGCTCCATTTTCTAGGAAAATTAAGATTTTCATTGTACATAGGCTTCAAATTTTAGAATTTAGTGATATATATATATATATGTATATATATATATATACATATATATATTCTATCTGGCTACTAGCTATTTTATTGTAAGTAATATGTTTATTGTAGCCAAAATGGCAGAAAGAGATGTGAGGCACAATGTGTTGGATTTACAAGAAAGTTCTTCGGTAACCCTAGATTTTTTTAGCTTTATATTTAAAGCGTGGGCTGTTTATCTTAGGCAGTATAAATAGAATTATTGTAATTCCTGTTTTATAATTATAAAGTAGATTACGTGTCCTATCATGTTTAGGACTCTATCATATTTTCAACATAACATACTCTATTGGTTGTAATACAGACTATAAAGATGGTTGACACACAACGGAGCTTATGATGTATTCAGATGCACACACAAATAACGTAACATGAATAAATTATAGAAGAATAGGAAGAAACACCATTGCACAACACAGAAGAGCAAGCTTTAGGATGTAGCATGGTGTGCAGGCAATACTAATTTCAAGTTTGAACATAGCGCTTTGGTCATTGTGAAAGTGCATTGACCCAGTTTATAAAATGGAAGAGCAACCCAGTTACAGGACAGCTGTAAAATCTTACAACTTGTTGAAAATTAGTTCTTTAGGGTCCAAGTTTTATCAGAGCTTATTGGTTGGGCTACTCCTAAATCTGAGAAATTCCTATTTTAGGTATGAGGAGTATGCAGCGACATGAAAAATTTGCAGGAAAACTCAGAGAAGTTATCGACAGTCACCAGTGTGCAAATCATCTTGGTTGCATTTGTCTTACAAAGTGTCATTAGAAGTTATATTTGATGTGCTCCTTTACAGTCGTATTATTTCACGGACTAATTTTCCCTTTCCTCCAGTGGCTCAGGGCTTTTCCCCCTAAAATGTTCCAAATATGTTACCATGAAATATCAGGATGCTTAGGTTCTCAACCAACTTTGCATTTTGACGTCTCCAGGATGCCAATGGAATAGCAAACTTTAGTAACTATTGAATCATAAAAACCACATTCATCAGATGAATTTAGGACCAGAATCAAGAGCAGGGTAGCAGGACTTATTTACTAACCATTGAGAATGTTTCAATAACTTGGCAAATTAAGCAAAAAATATGTAAATCAGAGTTAACAGTGACCACACTGCAGCCTAGAGGTGGAGCTAATATTGCTAAACCCTTTCCAATCCACTTATTTTTGCTTCATTTACATTTGCCTCTGAAATTCACACATTCACATCTACTATAGAAAGAAAGAAAAAGTTGAAAATAGCGAGTCATTTTTACTTTAGAGAGCAATAATATCTTAGTATTCCAAGTATCTATCTCTTGGACACTGAAATTAAAGAATATAGGCTAATGGGAAGTAAATGTCCGAGTCAGGCAGGACAGAAGTCTGATCTGTTCCACTATTCACAGTAAAGATGCCTATTTGACCTTAGCCAAGAGAAAATGTGTTCCATGTGTTGATAATTTGCTGAGGGTGTCTTCTTTGTACACTTGGATAGAATAGAGCCAACTCTTTCTAAAGTTAAGAGAAAAAGAAGACTGAGACGTGTGTGCATACGTGGTGTGTGTGTTTCATCACAAAGTAATATCTCTACTTTGAGAGGAAACTGAAGCAGTCCCTCATAAAGTTAATACAAGGGGATCTTTTTCAAGTCGCATCTCTTTTATCTTACACATTTATAGGCTCCTGCCAAATATCTGTTTTCAATAGAGCAGGAGTTTTCAGAAAAATCTGATGAGAAAGAAAACAGGTAATCTCCGTCCTGGAAGATGACCCATTTTTATAAAATGACATGTGTCTTTCCTAAGTTCCACTGCTAGACAGTCACACGTGAATGTCAAGTGTAGTATACAATAATGTGTCAGTAGCAAGCATCAGTTGGATCCAATTCTTCCCTTATTATCATTCGCTATTTCAATGCTGCTCTCCGAGTGGTGTTAAGTCCATCGCCCTAGTACCTTAAAAATAAGCTAGGCCCTAGCTTCTTTACATTGTCCTATTTAAATATCTTTAGTTGCATCTAAAAGTTGTGCTCTCTTCTTTCCACCATACCTTGACAAAGAGGACACACAGACAATATTTAATTATCCAAGCTAATAGAAGGGAGGAGTAAAATCCATGATATAGAAAAGAAAATGACCCTCTGACAAACCCATTAACAGCAACCAACAAGTCCTTTATTTGAAGAAATAAAATGAGTATGTATCTAAAGGTATTCTTAGGGGAGGGTTGTGGAATAAATGAATTCTTAAACTCATTACTTTTCCTAACCTAATATGTTCATTCTAACAGATCCCTCCCTTTATTTTATTTACAGAAGCAATACTTAACCTCGTAAGGGGTTTTAGCAGGCAAAAAATTGTTGTTGTTGTTGTTGTTGTTGTTTGTGAGAAAGATAAGAAAGCTGGCAAAGGGTGGGCACATATTTTGGCTCAGTAAATACTAACAATTCACCAGAGTTATGAGCCAGCTAACTCAAGAATATGTGCGGTTTTCAAAGTTAGTAGAATTGAGTTTTAATGTTTCAATCTCCTTCTTAAATCTTTATGATTTTAGATCTCTATGACCTCAATGCTACTGAGGGTTGGTGGCTCATTTCTTTCAGGTGTAAAAATAAACTTCCCTCATAAAATCATTTTGTTTACCTAGATGACTTAACATGTGCACGGATACTAATTTAACAAACTGCTATGGGTTCTTCCATGGTGAAGTGTGAAGCCGAAACTGTGGCTCTGTTTTGAATCTATTTGTTGCCCTGGGCACAGTTCACTTAGTTTAGTGGCCTAAAAATCGTCTTGCCAATGCCTGTGTCCTGGGAACCAAGCCCTTTTTCCATCCCCTTAATAATAGTTCTTGTATTGGCTAACTAATACAAGGTATCATTTGTACATTAACAAATGATCCCCAAGCTAAGCAGCCTAAAATAGCATTTAGTTTCTTACACAGCTATGTAGGGGGAGGAGTCTAGAAGGGCACAGGTCCCGTGGTTCTGACAAAGTATCTCTCATCAATTCATAAGCAAATTGTCTGCAGGATCTATAGTCATCTGAAGGCTTCCTTGGGCTACAGAATCAGTTTTCACTCACAAACATGCTCTTATCCAGTGGCCAAGTGATTAAAATGAAAGGTGAGTTGTCTTCATAACCAAATTCCAGGAGTGACGTATCATCACTTCTACCACACTGTTTTAACCACATGACCAGACTGGTTACAGTGAGGGAAAGATATATACGATGTGTCCAGGAGTCAGACAGAGAGCACTGGGCACTGTTAAGGAAATTGGTGGCCACAATTTTCTCCCAAACGGCCTGACATCAGTGAGTTGATGTCATCTAATGCCTGACTCCAAGTTAGATAATCTGTGAATTATTCCTTGCTCATCACATTATAATCTTCTCTCTTGCCTTCCAAGACACAAAAAACCTGATCAGTGCAAACTTTTTTCATTTTATTTTGTTTTGTTCTGTTGGCCAGCCCTACATCAAGGTAAGTCTCTCAAATGAGAGCACTTGAACTCATTACAAAAATATTCATAGATCAGTATGATAGTGCTCAAATGAAAACAAATCTGTGCTGACTCTCTCTTTAATATTTACAGCTCTCTGGGGCTTGGGATTTAGCTCAGTGGTGCCACCGCCTGCTTCGCAAGTACAAGGTCCCGAGTTCAATCCCCGGTACCAAAAAAAAAATAAATAAATAAATAAAATTTACAGCTCTCTTCCCAGTATATTGGCTGGGTCAATGAAAAAGTAAGCAGACGAGCTCTGTTTTAAATAGCTCAAGAAAAGGAGTGAAGAAATTCCTAAGGAAATTAGGAGAGAGCAGATAAATGAAGAAAATGTAACCCAGCAATACCAACAGAACAAGGACATAGTCAAAGGACTACAGTAATTTGACAGTGTATGGAACGGTATTAACTATATGAAATGATGTATAATACCCTAACAAATTCTAGTTATAGAAACCACATTACAGCTAAGTTTAACTTTAGGGGCTTTCCAGATTTGTCTTAGGACTCGGAAATTTAAATCACCAACTAAATTTCATTTAGGACAGCCCTATGTCTATCTAGCCCAATAGTCTTCCTTGATCTGTACTATTTATATGAGTTCAGAAACAGTACAAGGAAAAAAACAATCTATAAAATGACAAACATATTCATGTAACATTGCTTTTTTATTAAGGTCACAAATGATCTTTGGAATCATAACAAAACCACATAGAGTGTTTTTAATTGCTATGCTATTTTGCATTAAGTCCTTTCTAAAACAAACAAAATTAACAAAAGCAAACTATGAAGTTCAAATATAATGGGACTCCACATGTAATTGTGCAATGTATCCTATAATCTGATGTATAATTATTTTCCTGCAATTATATTTGTGTAGATTTTAAAAGTGTAGTTGTCTGATTCTTTAAAAAAGTTTTTAACTCCTGGACAGAAAACAGGTCAAATATTCTAAAACAGGAGCTTTTCCATTATTTGTAAGCTGGTACTTAATTTTATCATCCTGCTTAGAAATAGATCCGGTCATTCTAGTGATTAGGTGTCATTGGTGTTAGGTTATGCTAAAAAAGAGCTAATTATGGATAAGTATACTTCTCTATCTTGTGGAACAAGACAATACCAGTTATCTAGGAGAAAGACTTATTGCTAAGAATTAATAAAAATTATCACATGGCTTTCCATTCCGGAGTTAATTATGTACTTTTGATTACCAAAACAAGGGGTAGGCTTAGTCAGTATGTAAATGACAAGGCCATAGATTTCTTCTCCATGGATGTGGTAGCTTCAGTGCCCAAGGCCCTGCTTATTCATGGAAGCAAACCCAAGCCTGTAACTACAGGAGTGACAACAGCCACACAGTCTGCAAAACCCATTCTGCCTGTCTGCTTTAAGGAAGGGCTGCAAACAGTTCTGTTGAAAGCAAAGCACAGAAGCTAACGAAGTGCACAGAGTGGCCCAACACTGCAGCACAAGGCCAGCAGGCTGACAGGCATGGGTGCTGCAGAGCCACAGTGGGGACCAGCAAAGAGCTGGTGCAGAGCATCATTCACGCCTGAGCTCTTGCTAATGAGCAAAGTGTGCTGTGTTGCCCAACAATCACATTTTTTTCTGCGTATATTCAGACTATCTTTTTATAGATTTCTGTTATTTGCTCCAAGTTCACACTGAGAAATGGAGATTAGCAGGCAAGAGGGAGGGGATCATTATATAGAGTTATCAAAAAGAAACTTTGTACTAAACCAGAGCATTTGGGAAAGATATGATCATTAGCATTTTTATGAGCTTTTAGTTTCCATTTTTTTTCCTGACGCTGATAAGAGATCTGTCTTCCCTTAAATGTAATGCTTTATATATTTGCCCTCATTTGCAAGTTCAGAGTGGAGGGCAAGACAAATCCAAGTACTGTCTAGGGCTTTCCTTAGGCTGCAGTGACAAAAACAAAAAGACATTCATCTTCAAATTAGTGACTTCATGCAAAAGGATACAAAACACACAGACAAGAACTATTTTTGGTTCAAGAATTCTTTCATTCCAGAGAAAACACTCTGTTGCTATTTGTTAGTGGTACATAGGCAGGAAGATTATTTGGAAGGATGGTAGAGGGCATCATGTTGGAGATGTGGGAATAGAAAGGTGTCAAGCCCATTCCATACTATGTGCCAAAAATACAGTTCATCACTTCTCCAAGTTGCTTCTAAACATTCTAAATACGGGAAGGAAGGCATTTACCATTTACCTTTCTTGCCAAGGAAGGCCAGTGTGAGGAGCTTACAGGTCATCACAGGGCTTAAGTACCGTGAATACTGCTAGTTTGGTAAAGGTCTCCTCTGTAATGGGAGGGAGAATTCAGGGATTTTCTAGATCTGGGAATCTGGTCCTGAAATGCCCCTTTTGAATCTGACATTCACCCTTTCCTAGCTATATAAACTTAGAACAATTTAATTGTTTTATGCCTCAGTTTTTTCACCTATAAAATGAACATAAAAATCATAAGGCTTTGGCAAATTATGATAATATATACAAAGCAATTAGAAGAGTAGTTAAAATGTAATTGGGATTATATTAGTGACTTAATTACTACTGCACTAGCTGTTTCAGAAAAAAATGCCATCGCACAAGTTTGATGTAAAAAATTGCAAAAATTAAAATCAGAGTTGGAAAATTTAATAAAGTAACCAAAAAAATTGACTCCATGTTTAGTGATTTGTCTGTAGTTTCTCAATTGTGTTGTATGCATGTACTCCTTTGGATTTCAGACATGAGAGGCAGTTCTGGGGTCTCCTATTGATTGTCTGTTAACATGCATATGCTAGTATTCTGGTAATAAAGATGAGTCCAGGTTAAAAATGCAAGAGTACCCAATTATTGTCAGACACTTACTCAGGAACGCAAGAGACTTGGCCCAAAGATTCAAGACTTTCTTCCTATGTTATCCTTGTATTAAACTTTATCTTCAACCAGGTACGTTTAATAAGTAAATAGTTTTATCTGGAAACAGTTATGGTTAGCAGTGCTACTCCTGAACTGACCTCTTGTCCAATGCTCCTTCTAGGTCTGTTTACAAAAGGAAACCCGAATTTCTCTGCCTGTTTTATCCATGCAAGTTTCTCAAATGGATCAAAGTAATGTATCTGTAACAAATACCATAACATATGTTTATTCTTCAATGTTCAGAAGGCTGCCAAGGGGTTTACTAAAAAGAAAATGACAAAAATTGGATTTAATATTTAAATATTTTCTTATTTTCATATTTATAACTTCTCTCTGCTCTGCTTTGCACATTCTCCCTGCCCAAAATGTTCTAGTCCAGGATTTTAAAAGAACAGAATGATGACATGTGCTCTTTTCCCAGAATAAATGTCAATGTGTGTTGACACATAATATTTGGATATCATTTGTGATTTCACTGAAAACTTCCAAAGAACACCCACGTTCAGCTGTTGCTTTACTCTTACACACATACCCTTCCTCTTCTTGAATTTATTTCTCTTAGTTTAAGGAAGTTGGGATGGGAGAAGACTGACATGAGGCAAAGATTCTTTCTTTTAAGCATTCACTAAAGATTGGTTGAACCCCAAAAACCAATGAGGAAAAATATCCCACTGCCTCTTCGGTGGCCCCTGGAGAGCAATACTAGAGGGATATACAGTGGTCCTAGAAGATGACATGGCATAGGGATAATAGGCAGTGGTGCCAGTGTGAAATTGTTCTAAGAGAAATTGAGAGACGGGTTTTCTTGGTAAGATCTAATTGTTTCTTGATCGAAGAATGGCATAAAATAACTTACCAATGTTTTTGGCTTCAGAAGCCATTTCTAGGAAAACAGGGACAGTCCATATTGCTACCATATTAATTTTAAAAATTGTTGATAAAATGTGTTCAGCCAGTCTCCAAGTAGGGCCAACATTTCAGTATGGTATTATTCAAATCCGCATGTCAATTCCTTCCATACTGAAGAGGGCTGACTAATGAAACCAAAAGGACAGGACTCAAGTGACGAGGTAAGGTCATAAAAGGCAGTGCGTCTTCCATCTCTGCACTGTTTAATAACTCTCTGTAAGAGAAGCCAGCTGTCGTGCCATGAGGACACATGAGAGCCCTACACATGAACGCAGGAAGGAACTGAGGCCTCGCTCCAACAGCCAATGAGGAAGTGAGGCTTCCTGCCCACACCTGTCAGTGGGCCAGGTTGGAGGTAGGGTCTCTGGTCCCAATGAAATTCCCACTGCAGTCCTGAGTAACAAGAGGGCTGCGGCCCCATGACAGACTCTGAAGTAGAACCACATAGCCAATCTGAGGATTGTTGGTGCACAGATATAAGAAAACATATTTTATTTGCTGCTTTTAATTCTTTGTCTGAGAAATGCCTGTTCATTTCATATGTTCATTTTTGAATTGGGTCTTTATATTTGGGGGGACTGATTGTTTTGAGTTCTTTATATATCCTTGATAATAGTCCTTTGTCTGAGGAGCAGCTGGTAAAATTTTTTTTCCCACATTGTAAGCTGTCTCTTAGTTCTGTTGATGGTTTCTTTTGCAGTGCAGAAGCTTTTTAATAAGATGAGATCGCAGTTGTTGATTCTTTCTGCTAGTTCCTGTGCTACTGAGGGTTTGTTCATAAAGTCTTTTCCTATGCCAATTTCTTCCAGAGTTCTGCCTAACTTATCTTCCAGCAAGTTTAGTGTTTCTGTTTTAATATTTAGATCTTTAATCCACTTGGATTTTAATTTAGTGCATGGTAAAAGATAAAGGTCTAGTTTTAATATTTGGCAGGTTGGGATCCAGTTTTTCCAACACCATTTATTAAAGAGGCTATCCCTCCTCCAGTGGGAATGGTCAGCTCCTTTGTCAAAAATGAGGTAGCTGAGTACATCTGGAGTTGTTTTTGTGTCTTCCAATCTGTTCCACTGATCCTCAGGTCTGTTTCTTTTCCACTATCATGCTGTTTTTATCTCAGTGGCGTTGTAGTACAGTTTCAAATTGGGAATTGTTATACCTGCTGCCATGTATCTGTTGCCTAGTGTATACCTAAAATGTACCAATAAACTCAGTAAAAGAAAAAAAAATGTATTTTACTGCTTTAAGATGCTGAGTTTTGAGGTAACTTTATGTAGCAATAGATAGCTAAACAAACAGGGAATTTCAAATGTTAGAGTATTAATTGAAAAGAGCATAACACAAAATAACAGTACAATTTCACCACTATGAATTACACATTTAAAAAAAGAAAAAAATACCATCAAATTATTATTGGCATTTATCATTAGCTTCCAATGCTAAATCATAATCCTTTTCATATTTATAATGTTTAATAATTTTAAAAAGTCATTTCCTTATTAGAATGATTGAAACTACTTTTAATCTCAATAATATTTTGGGATAATAATATTTGAGTAACTATTTCAAAATCTAAAGTAAAAAACCCTATGACATCAAATCAGTTTAAGTGGCATTATTTTTTATGAATCCCTTCAGTATTAAATGACCTACTTAAATTTAGAATTTTCTTCCAACTTCAAACACAGTCTTAATTGTAGAAGAAAATATCATACATTCTGATGCTTCATAGAAAGATTAAGCTGCAAAAAATCTGAGTTGCCTTGCCTAGATGCCAACATGTTATATATCTTATCAAAAATTACAATTAAAATAATGTGAAAAAAATTAAGTGTGGCCACCTTTTAAACTCTCTTTCTCTCTCTGGTGTATTACATAGTCATGGCAGTATGCAGCTTAATAGCTGAGAGATCAAGTCTGGTTCTAACATTTCCTACCTGTGTAACCATACACAATTTCCTTACACTTTTCTCCTCATCTTCAGCATGAAGATACTATTTTGATATCAGTGTGAAAGATTTCCTGTCAGGAGGTAAAACTGGCTGACAGAAGTGTGAACTGTTATTCAAAGTCACAATCGGGAATATATAAGAATTGATTATTTAAGATCTTGGTGGATAGCGAACAATAAATGAAAAGGGCAACATGAGTGACTTAAATATTTTTTGTAGGCTTTGCAGTCTCAGAACTCAGGACCTAAATTTCTACCACACAGTTTAGTGTCTGTGTGGCACTGAAGCGGTTCACAACTTCTCTGAGCTTGGTTTTATTTCCTTGGCAGGAAGAACATGTGGACGATGTCCAAAGTCTGTTTTAGGGACTGAATGAGGTAATAAAGAAGGAAAGGACTGAACTCCTGAAATACAGTAGTACACAATACATGCTAATTATCTCTTTTTTCATTCTCTGTGTATTATTGGATGACAGTCAAGAGACAATGGCAACACAGAGTAGGAATGAAACGGAGACAGGGTTGATGTCTGAAAAATTACTGCAGTGCATTGTTGAACTGCTGATCCATTTTGTTAACCTCCTAAAATATAAAAATAATAAATACATCAGGTATTTGTTCATTAATCTCACCATGGTATATTAAACTGACTAGCAGAAATGTCATACTATTTTTTCACAAAAATAAATATTACCACATATAATTTAGATGTATTCTGAAAACTCCTTGCTTCAGCTTATTACAAAAAGTTCAGAGCTGAAATACTCTCACAAAGCAGATAATGGTAAGCCACAATATGTCACATTTATCTCTCTCAACTTGGAATATCTTAGCAAATGAATTGGGCAATAAAACAGCTTCCTGTATTTTCCATGGCTATGAGATTTCTCCAAGTCCCTCTGCCCCTTACCTAAGGTGTGCTTTTATAACAGGATTTGTCTATACACATTTTTCATGAAAATTATAGCAATCACTCAGACAAAGCAAGAAAAGATGAGAAGGAGGAAGGAAGAGTAGTAGGGGAGAAAGAAAAGGATAAAGAAGGAAAGGGGGGGATTTTTAAAAGACACACTGAAAAAAGTAGGTATATTCTTTTTGATCAAATATAAATTTTACTTTGGCAATTTGGGCTATGATTTTTAATGAGCAAAACCTTCAAAAATATAAAAAAAGGAAACAAAATGCACAGATATGGGAATACATAATAAACACTAATAGCCATTTCTCTCTCCCTCTCCTTCGCCCTCTTCCTCTCTCATATCCAGAACCCTTCTCCATAATTTATGGGACTCTCCATTGGAAGAAAACAGTGGTAATTTTAAGGACTGAACATTGGATTTTACTAATCCATTTGTAACTGAAAAAATTAGAGGACACTAAAGCTTGATCAAAATTATCTTAGACTCCTAATTATCTGAAATGGTTTCAAAACTGGGTCTTCCACTTATATACTGACAAACTGCCGTAATGTCTCAATGATTTATTCCTGTCACTTTCATTATTGCAGATGAGGGACCAGTTTTCAGGTTCTATATTTTGTGACATATATTTTTTTCTATATCTTTGTGCTAAGACCAAACTGCCTTAATTACTACTGCAGGTTTATATGTTTTAGATAGATTTGTTTTTATTTTAGACAGTAGAGTTTAACAAGGTTTCATTTATGTAGTGGTTACAAGTCCCTCAAGGTTTTGTATGTCTTCTTGGATCACTTTAGGAATACATGATATATCAGAAATTTTTTATTTAATCTGACTTGTCAAATGAATAGAAAGAATTGCCCATCGCAGAACTTTCTTGTTAAGATTCCTAATGTTGTTTACTTTTTAGCCTTCACTTCAGTCTTTTAATCCATGTTATAAAGATTTATAGGTTTTTAAAGCTTATTCCAAGAATCACATTTGTACCTTCTCTCATGAATTTCTCTTTCATTTTTTTTTCTATATATTCTAAACTTCTTGCGCTTCTTTTCTCTCTCATTTTCTATGTTGAATGCTTAACTCCTTGATTTTTAGTTTCTTTTCTAATAAGCTTTTTAAACTATTATTTTTCACAAAACTATGACATGAGCTTAATCTACCATACTGAAATGGTAGGTTTCTTATTACCCCTATTTTTTTAACAAAAAGATATCATTTTTCCTTTTTTGTGCAATGTAGCATTCTCAATCTCCAAACAAAAAATGAGCTTCTTTTTATTGTTAGCTAATATTTTCTGTTTACATTTCCATCTTGATATTCTTTTTGCAATTATTCTTTACCTCTGTCTCCTTTCTTGGAGTCTTTTGAATTAATTGAGAATTGTTCATGATTTCAATTTGTCTCCTCTACTAATGTTTTTGTTTAAAATTCTTTATTGTGTTAATCCACAGATTTAAATTTCATTTTTATGTTAGCACAGTCTACGTGCAATTACAGATACTACTTCATGAAGAAGCTGAGGCTTTCACTATACAATTCTATTACTAGAGATATATATTGGCTTAAGAAAAAGTCTCTTGACAAGAAACAATATTGGTTTATTGATTTTCCACATCCCATTGCTCAGGAATTTGGGCAGTGTTCAACTTGGCAATTTTTCTCCCTGTCATGTTATTTTGGGTCAAATACTTGTATTTGGCTGTGTTTAGTTGGAGCTGATGTGCCTACGAAGGCCTCTAATTCTTTGGGGTTGTCTCAAAAATAACTTTTAGTTATTCAGTAACTTAAGAAGATTCTGCTATACATGGAGCTGAACGCCATGAGGCCTCCTAGAGGAGCCGCCCTTCTGTGCTAGTTCTTATCAAGCTGCTCAAGTCACATTTGTTAATTGGCCATAGAGTACCACGGAGTCATGCCAGTAGGGAATGTGGCAAGCAGCCAGGATGGCAAATAGGGGCACACTCATAAGTCAAAACACAAAGATGATCACATCTGATGAAAAATTCCAAGTCTCAGAAGGTTTTCTTTCAGTTCCCCTGCCTAACCCTGCACACGTATGTAAGGCCACAGAGTGCCTCTGGTGGCTTTCTCTTAGTTCTCTGCCTTGAAGCATACCTTCAAGAAGATGGCTTGACCATTCTTGGGAAAAAGCTCAACACTGATTCATTGTGTAACCCTTTTGCAAAATTCCCTTGTGTATTTGGGAAAGGCCAATAATAGCAAGTTGAGAAGTGGGTTTACGGTATAATTTAACGGCCAGGAATTTGATGTCATGTTAGCCTACAAGAGGCTGGTTGATGATCATAAAAGTTCCAAAACCAGAGCCAAGATATCATTTAAATATCTTCCAACAGGTAAAATATCCTCTAAAAGGAGAAAAATCCTTAGAGAGCTCCTTATTCCATGGCTGGTGCCAGTTAAATAAAAATAAACCTGAAATACTTTGATGTAACAGAAAGTAAGTAACTGCTCAAACAATGATCAGGTTATATCAGAAGGGTAAGTGACTCACACCGGTGGGATTTCCAGTGACAGCCTCAAAAAAATTGAAAGCCTTAGATTAAATACTAGGACTACATTAATGTTAATTTTCTTGTTTTGCTGATTGAGCTGTATTTCGGCACATGACCTTCCCTTTAAGAAAATGACAGTCAGGTATTTGGAAATAGAGGTGACAAATTTCAACACATATTCAAATAGCTAGGATTATTAAAGTCCTTTTAAAGATGAATATTTATGAAGGTTAATATTCATTTCCTCTAAAAACTAATAATTGGAAAGATTTATGCCTAGTTAACAGTAGATCCAAACATATAAAGCTGAAAAGTTTTGTACAATTAAAAGACATTTCAGCAATCCCTTGAAAGCAAGTTTCACTTCCTTTTAGCAAAAGAGGAAAGTTATGACAATTGACTTTTCACACAACTACCTGGCACCTACAATATTTTTCAGCTCCTGAATTTCAGTTATAACATGAAGAATTCACTAGAAAGATGTACATCTTACATGATTTGTGGCTTCTGAGTGACCTCGGGGTTATGTTATCATAAATAGTCCCATCATTTAAGATGACAGTTGTTCTTTTCATTTTCAGATTTCAGTTAATGCCTAGGGAATGATTTCTTGTTCATACCTAAGGGTTCTTTTATAAGTGCTGTCATGGGTCTTTTGAACTGCATGCACCTGGTTTCTCAGCCAAAAACCAGAAATATTTCACTCACTAGTAATACTACTGAAGATTCATACTAGACACTAGGCTTGAAAAATTCTTGCAAGCTCATGTTTTTGTTGCCTGTAGTATATTATGGTTATATATACTCTCCTGAGTCCAATGTCTGGAAGAAATTTGAAAAAAGTCAGTCCAATTGCAAATTACAATCAGTATAGTACTTAAAACATGATTTCAGTTCTTTGTTAATACAGCAAGTTATTTTCCCCTTCATGATGAATCTTTCAATTTGAGTAAGTTTTTGTCATATTGAGTGCAATAATGAATAGGGATAACCAGAACACACACACACACACACACACACACACACACACACACATTCACAAGTCTAGGATTATTCAAAATACCAAATATAGTGAGATTATTTTTGTAGTATACATGCCAGAGAGAATGGAGAGAAAGGAAATGACTACCACAGAAACTCTTTAATGAAAAGAATAAAAATATTAAATATTTAAACTTCAACATTTTCCAAGATTCTAGCAAATAACAACAAATGAAAACTCATTGCATCTACCAGATAGTTAATATATCCTTACAATCTGTGGCCATTCCTATAACAACAATTTTAGACTATATAATTTATCAGATGTTCCAAAAAGAAGGCTCATACATGTTGTTAAAAACTGTAAATTTCACATCATTTTTTTTACAACATTTATTCAATAGAGGTAAAATTTAAAATGACTATTGCAACTTATGTGGGTATGTAGAAAGAATACTAAAAATTTCTCCAGACAATTTAAGTTTCTGAAAACAAAAATTTTGGTTTTTGAGACAGGATCTCACTATATAGTTGAGACTGACCTGGAACTCACTATGTAGCCCAGGCTGGTCTTGAACTCATAGTGGTCCTCCTGCCTCAGCCTCCCAAGTGCTGGGATTACAGGTGTGCACCACCATGCCTGGAAAGTTTCCGAAATATTTGAATAAAGAGATCATACTGTGCTTAGCATAATGCTGTCATAATTTTTTTTGCTGAATGTGATGTTTCTCTTTTTGGAAGGATTTTCTTTACAGTACTATGGCAGCTATAGTAGAAAGACATGTTTGAAAATGTCCTCCCTATTTATTCTTGGTCATCCTTTTGGAGCAGTTTTTTATTCTCTTGGACTGTATTAAAATTCTTTCACCATCTGTATTGAGTTCTTAAGGGCAGAGAATATACATACCCGTGTGTGGACTATAAGTAGTGCTGGACAAATATTAAATATCTTGAATATTGCACTGAAAGCATCAACTTAAATTGCTCTTTAATTTGTTTTTACCTGGGGTAAAATTTACAGTAGTACGTCAACTTACATCACCTCTGGCTTGGGACCAATGGGAAACATTTATTTGGAGAATCTTGATCTTTGATGATATTGCTCGTGGTTTGCTGATTTAGAATTCTACACAGTACTGGGATGCAATGAGCTTGAGATGAGAGACCATGAATCAGTTGCCTACTCTGATTTTTCACGGACCTAAATGACTTTTTATTCATTTGCTCTTTGTTGATTGGATGGTTTGTTCATTTGTTTACTTTGTAAATCAAATTTCATGGTATAATTTACATTAAAATGCATCTTTTAAAATATACATTTCAAGGAATGTTGACTTCCCTGGAAATACCTCCGATTTAGATATAAAACAGTTTTCATTTTTCTAAAAAGGATTCCAAGTGTAGGTAAACAAGCATATGTGCTCACACACACACCGACACACATAACACATACAGCAGTCTGCTTGCTACGGGGAACTGAAATCTGATCTCTGTCATCATAATTTAGTTTTGCCTGGTGTGAATTTCTATAAATGGAATGATAGAGCACACACTTATGTCTGGTTTATTCTGTTTAACACAATATTTTTATTTTGGAGACTCACTCATGTTACCATGTATATAAATATTTCTTACATTTAAAAAAGGTAAAAGACTTTTAAATTTGCAGAAATAAAGCAAGAAAACACATATCCCCCCCGAAAAACACATGGTTTCCTCTATGATTAATATCTGAGGTTTGTGTGGTGATAGTCAACTGCTTAACCAGTTTTCATACATCATCATGGTAGAGCTGGGCGTGGTGACATTCAACTGTAATCCCAGCCCTCGGGGAGGCTGAGGCAGAAAGATTGCCACCAGCACATAGCCATGACCCTGACTACATAGCAAGACCCCCTCGCAAAAAAATAAAATAACTCTCATGAAATATCCATAGTCTATATTAGTGTACTCTTTATGTCGCACACTCTATGAGTTTTGAAAAGCATGACTTGTATCTAGAGTTGCTCTGACTCAGAAATTTTCTGTTCTTCATCCGTTTGCATCTCCCTCTCTCCCCTCTTGCTATCCCGGGCAACTACCAGTCTCTTTATTGTCTTCATGGTTTTGCCTGTCCTAGAACGTCATAGCGTTCGAAAATGTGCTGGTTCATTTCATGTGTCAGCTTCATTGGACTAAAAGAGACCTACGGATAGCTGGTAAATTGTTTCTGCTTGTATCTATCAGGGTATTTGTCGAACAGATTAGCTTTTGAATCACTACTCTGAGTGAAGATCACCCTCAGCAGTGTGATTGGGCATTATCCAGTCTGCTGAGGGCTCATACAGAAACAAAGGGTGGAAGAGGAAACAATTTCCTGTCTCTTTTTGAGCTGAAACAGATCCTCGCCTACCCTAGGATATTAGTGCTCCTAATTCTTGAACATTTTAACTCAAATTGAGACTTACACCACTAGCTCTCCACTCTCTTCTCTGGTTCTGAGGTTTGGTCTCCTGTTCCCTTGCTCACATTTTCCTTTCCTGCTTTACCCTGCTGGCCAAGAATTCAGGACAATGTTGAAGCAGATGTTGAGAACTGACCTGGGCTTCCTCCTGAACTTGGGGATAAGCACAGCCTCTTCACAAAAGGTTCTTCAGTCTGAATTTGGGATATTGTCTCAGTTTCACATTTGCAAGATATGGTGCAGTTGCTCATGATTTCACTTTTCACGTAATGATGGACTCGTTTTGTTAAGTTCTGCTAAGGAGCGTCCCATCTTGGTTCTGGAGAAGAGGGGTCCTCCCCTCCTCTCTTCTCCTTTCCTTTTTTTTCCAAAAGAAATTACCCATTTCTTCTTCATCATAGCATATAATAGCATAAATTCACTCATAATATATCCTTTTAAATGTAGTGATTCTCATTTTGTCTCCCTATTTACTTCTGAAATATGTACCCTCGCTGCATCAGTTATATTTTTACACGCCTTGGTGATCTCTTTTTAATTAACCAGTTTTCAGTTTCATGTGATTTTCTTTATTTTTTCTTTGTACATTTTTCATCCATGGATCTCTCCTATTTTAAACATACATACATAGACATATATATATATAATATTTATAAGTTTTTCCTTCTACTTATATAGGATTTAATTTTCTCTTTGTTTTCTACTTTATTAGGAAGTTTAAGCACTAATTTAAACTTTTTTCTTATGTGTTCTAACATTATAAATTTCTAATAGTATTTTAATTTATTTTATAAACTTTATGGTTATTTAAATTTTATTCTTTGCTTCTCAGCCTTTTGGCAAAGATCAAGTGTACTTAAATTGTATTCTGTTTAAAGTTTTTTCTTTGAGATTTTTTTTATTTATCTACCGGTAATATAAAATCATGTTTAATTTTCAAACACTTTATCTTGTTGTTACAAATTTCTAATTTAATCCTATTATGACTGTAAAGAATAGTCTTTTTTTTTCAATTCTTATAAATTTGTTGAGTTGTTTTATATGTCAGCATACTTCCATCTTGGCTAACATTCTAGTATACTTGAAACATTTGAGTTTTTCAATTTATTGTGTATAATGATTTATAACTTTTAACTAAATTGAAGTGGTTGATGGTGTTATTCAAGGATCCTATATTTCTACTTGTTTTTATTCCAATGATTTTATAAATCCTAAAAGATGTTGCTGTAATCACTTACTGTTTTCTTGGTTACTTCACTATTTCTACTGCAAAGTTTTTTTTTATCATTTTGAAATTTCATTAATAGTTGCATACACATTAAGGGCTGTATTATCTTCTTGGTAAATTCACTATGTTGTTGCTGTGAACTTTATCTTTTGGTACCGGGGATAGAACAAGCATCCTTGCACTTGCAAGGCAGGTAGTGGAATCCCTGAGCTAGATACCCACCTGAAGTGTATTTTTTAAAAATCTTTGCAATTTTTATTCTTTGTAGCACTGTTTGTATTAAAATCTATTTTGACTTATATTAAAAGAGCCATTCCAACTTTTTATGGTTAATCTTTATATATATTCTTTCCTTTATTTAGCTTCATATTTAATTTTCTTGTAAAAGCTTATAATTGGGTATTATTTTTACACAATTTAAAAATCACTTCAATTGTAATGTCTAGACCATTTACACTGAATGCAATTATTAATGTGCTTGGGTTTAAGGGGTCCAATTGTATATTTATATTCTATTTGTCTCATCAGGATGTTTCTTTTAATTACTCTATTTTTTAAACTTCTTTTGGTTCAGTTGAGCACATTTTAGAATTTAATTAATTCTGCTCTATTGATTTATTATCTTTGCATTTTTTGAAAATGTAAAGTTTATAATTTATGCATATTGTTTTACAACTTTCCATCAACAGTAATTCAAATATATGTGTGAACTTTATACATTATGCACATAACCCTACACTTCTCTTTTTGCTCTCCTATTCCTTGGCCTATTTTGTCATGTCTTTTATTTCTATATTTGTTTTATTTATTTTTCATTTATTGTTTTTGGTACTGGGGATCGAACTTGGGTCCTTGTGTTTGCCAAGCAGGTGATGGAACCACTGAGCTAAATCCCCAGCCCTGTATTTGCTTTAAAGACTACAGTTGTGATTTTTTAAAAAGACAGTGAATATTTAAATATTTTAAAAAGTATTATGGATGAAGATACATTGCCATTAATTCAACCTTAAATTATCCTCCCTTTATTTCAAACACACTTTATCTCATTGCTCTTACCATTTTCTGAAACATTTCTGAAAGCCTCTTTTTTGAGTGTCTTTACTTGTGCTCTCTCTTAGCTGCCTAGAAGACTTGAATCCATTCAAAATATTTATCTTTTCACAGGTATTCTGACTTTGGGCAAGAGCCAGAAATTCCATGATGTCAGATTTGGTGAATAAGGTATATGAAATTACTCCATAATGTTTTTATGAGCTTGCATCTCCATTAGATGAAGTTTTAATCACAACTAATAAAGCATATACTGAATGTCTGATCACAACTAATAAAGGCACTCATAAAAGAGAAGTTCTAGAACTGCTGCAGAAAGTGGCAAGAGAAATGATGTGTCTTTGTTACTTTTGTCATTACTGGAGCAAAATATCCAACACTCAGAAGTTAAAGGTGGAAAGGTTTATTTTTTAGCTTACAGTTTGTAGACCTATCAGTATATAGTCAGCTGACTCCAAGGCAGGGTGGCGTGGTAGAGAATCCTGGCAGGGGAGAAACAGTCTATGGTATGGCAGGCAGAAGGCAGTGAAGCAGCCAGCCTGCTGGACTTTTATCCTACCCAGACTGCAAGCCTACTGAATGGTGTCATCCACACCCAGAGTGAGCCTTTCCATTATCCACACCCAGGACTAAGCTAAACCAATTAATTTATTAATTTAGTTATCACACACCCTTAATCAATATTCATACACTCTACATCCAGCCATCTCTAAAAAGCAGCGCATATGAAGCTTTGGGGCCATCTAGATATATGCCTTAATAGATAGGGTAACTGTACTTAAAGAAAAGAGAAATATTTTGAGTGGGATTAATGACAATGTGAATTTTATTGTAATATATATATGTATCTCTCTCTCTCTCTCTCTCTCTATATATATATATATATATATATACACATATGTAGTGTGTGTGTGTGAGTGTGTGTGTGTGTGTGTGCATGTGTGCATGTGTGTGTATTTTGAGACAAAGTCTTGCTAAGCAATTCAGGCTTGTCTTGAACCCACTATGTTCAACAAGGCTGGCCTCAAACTCAAAATGATCCTCTTGCCTCACCCTCTCAAGAGCTGGGATAATAAGCATGTACCAACATGCCCAGGTGTATTGCAATATTTTTAAATTAAAACATTCACCAATCACACACATTTTACAGTAACTTAATAGTTTTGATTTCAAAAGTCATTTATTAATTGAAAAGTTTTTAAAATATTCTTTTCTCTCTGCCACATATTTATTAATTCTAGCACTCCTTTTTGTCCTTACATCTGTCCATTAAAAAAATGTCATTTACAAAAAGACAGCAAGTGCAGTACCAGACACAGCATTATTTCTGAAAAAGAAAGTTCACAAATACTTTTATTTTTTATCTGAAATCATTTTACACTCTCAGATCCAGTATAATTGGTATAGGATAATGGAGGCAGTAGCATCTATAAACCATAACATTCAAGTAGCAAGTGTCTAGGCCCTAGGGTAAATATCTAGAAAGTAGGAAAAAAATAATCTAATGGGCCAGTTCAAATTCCACAGTCCAGAAACATTTTGTAAACCAGACATTTAACAAGTTTTACCCATTTACAGTCAATAATCTTTCGTTTTGTCTAATATTGCTATGATTGTTCATGGCAGATGAATATTGTAAAGAAATATTGTCAATACTTTAGACAATATTTTCCTTGGAAAGTTTCAACTATTTATACTATATATCTTCTGAAAAGAGTAAAGAATTTGAAGAAAGATTACTGCATGTCAAACTCGATTGAAAGAGGTTTCTCACTGAAATAATAATAAGCCCAGATAGATTTATTATACTTTTGTAGAAAAAGACATATATTCAGAATCAGAGAGGCTACAATTTGGATATAAATTCTCAGTAGCTATATAACTGTTAATGTGGTCTTTAACTTCCAGAAAATCTAAATTCTATATAAACTTGCAATAATTCCTCATAATCCTTGTATTATTTATAGATCACATATAACAATGTACAGAAACTTCTTGATATTGAGTCTAGAAAAGAAGAGGTTCTCATTCAATTTTATATTCGCTCTTTCTGTAAATTTCTCATATCACAAATAACATAAAAGGAACTTAAATGTTGCATGACTTTCTCAATGTCAAACTGTCAGTAGGGTCAGAAGTAAATCTCAAACCAGCCTTTTGGTCCTAAATTACTTTTATATTTTTTTAAAACTACAACACAGCAACCTCAGAAGTATCAGCAGGAGTTTTTTTATAACAGCATCACTATTGTTCTATAGCATAAAAACTAAAAAAAGCAAGCCTTGTCTGGGTACATAGATATGGAAATTATGTTGGACAGGTACTGTCTCATCATTGAGCTGCAGTGTGAATGTTCTAAATTTGGATTTTCACTGTCATGTCATTGGTCTAAGGAGTCCTTGTTACTATGTACTCAGCCACTGAAAATAGCTGATTGCTCATGACAACTCAAAAAAAAAAGTACTTTTCCATTACTGTTTATTCTTGCTATGATATTTAATTAATGGAATCTATTTAGTAAATGAGATGACAAGATAAAAAGGAAAACTGGTTATTGAGCATATCAACATTCCAATATTCCTGTGAGACTAAATTGACCCACTTACAGAATCAAGAAAGGTCTAATTCATATACAGCACTCAGTTCTATTTTATTTTTTGTTTGCAAAGGATCATGAAGAATTTTTTTAAAAAGTTGAATTCTTAGAGGAATGTCTAAAATTCTAAGATGTTACCTTTCACATGACATGACACGTATTACTCTGAATCTGCATTCTGAATGTAAATGTTGTAGGTAAATTGGATGTATTTATAGATAATTTTGAGTTCTGGTGCTTTTGTTTGTGTGCCTTCTATTATTTAAGTAATAAGATGATAGAGACAATAGCCAGTATATTATCCCTTTGGCTAGAAATTGTCCTGAAGTCTAAACTTAAATGCATGCATAGGTTGTTTTAATTGATAATGTGTAGATTTACAGTTACCATAGCAGCAGACAAGATATAGATGATATTAAAATATAAAGATGAATTAAACAGGCATAATTATTAATATTAAAATAGAATGCTTGGTGGAAAGGATAGTTGTACAGTAACTGGTATATTTTTTAACTTTAAGGAATATAGAAATTTTTGTCCTAATTTTAAAAATCCATGAATCATTTTTAATCGTCACAGACTAGACATGATTGACTACAAGAAATGCACAAATTGCATTTTATAACAGCTGTGCACTGAAAGCAGAAATTAAATGAAGTAAGTAAATAAAATGGAGGCTAAATATTTTCCTAACACCATCTGAGTAAATAAGAAAAAAAATTTCAAAATATAGTTACAGAGTATGTAGAAAATAATGAGATTAATATATTTTGATAAAAATTATAAAATGCTCTGAAACCTGTACCCAAAGGCAAAAATCCATTTAATATTTTACTTACTAAGCAATGTAATTAAAATCAATATTTTGCATTCAATTTAAGATGTGAAACAGAGAAACAGCAACAGCACAGTTGCAAGGGAAAATGAGACAGCAAATAATAAACATGAAAACAAATTAAGAATGAGAAAAGATAAAACACAGCCCAATAAATTACAAATAGGAAAGTATAGCAACACAGAACAGCTATTTTTAATTGTACATTTTCTTTTTTAAAGACATATTAAATTTTAAATCATATTTAATAAGCAGAATAGCTTTATAGGAAATAAATGAGTAAACTGATGAATGATGAGTAGAAAATATAGTCAAGGAAATAGTCAGGTTCACATGGCTTTTGTTTTCTAAAAGATGAAAAGCTATAAATGCATTTCAGGAGGTAGAAAAATCTTACATTGATCCTTCCCAAAATAAACTTTAACCAAAACAAGTATAATTTTAATAATATCAAAATAGAAAAAATTTTCATTGTCAAAATCCTTTAGAAAATACTCAGATTACCTATTAACATCTGTACCAACCATGTAAGGACTGTATAAGCAATGAAAACCTCATTTAGTTTTAAGAAAATATATTAATACGTATAACACATTATATTAGTAGGTTGAATATAATGTGAACATTTTACTAGTTTCTTGTGGTAGACCATGGCCAGCTCCACGGCACTGAAAAGCCTAGAACAATGTAAGTGAAGAAACAGGTTGGAAATATATCCCTGCAGGCATATAGAGGCCCTTCTTGTGTGATACTAGGAACCACTTTTGAATATGCACACACCCCTTCCTGTCCCTGCTTCCTCTCACCTGCAAAATGGCAGCCTCTAGTGGTGGACCATTAAATGGCTAAATTCTCACTGATACAGTGGTAAAGTATCTGGGATCTAGAGACTAGTCTGCAAATACAATCTCTTAGCATCAGGTACATTCCTTATACTGCTCGTTTCCTATTTCATTAAGAATATAAAGTGAAAACAACCTTGTTCATGTCTCTTGTGTCATTTTTGTCAACCCTGAGACTCTGGTACATCCTCCTAGCTCATTACTAAGATGATCCTAGATATAAACTGACAGCCATTCCTAGCATTTGCTTGAAATGGCAATTAATTAAAGTAATTCTATGAAAATCAAGGTTAAAACCAACTTCTGAATGTTCTATCCAATGCATAACGTTTGTAATAGGAAAAAAAAGATGTACAGTGATTAAAAGGAAATAAAAATTGTTACTATTTTTAGATAAAAGACAGACGTACAAAGTAACAACAGATAAGTTATTTGGAACTATTTTGAGATCAACAATACATAACTAGATAAAAAATATACAAAAGCAAGAAAGCTTTTACATAACCATTTGCAATATATAGTGAGAAAAATTCAACAAAATTCATGAACCCCTTACAGATAATATCAAGATAAAATCCAGCTGTTTCTAGATATTAATAAGAAATTTGTTCTATAAACCCCTCTAATACTAAAAACCATAAATGCTTATGTCTCTTATGTTCAATGATGTAGTATTTGTATGTAACCTACCCATACCTTTCCATATACTCTGTCTCATTTCTGGGTTACTCATAATTAATACAGTGTAAACACTATATAAATAGCTTTTATACCATATTGTTTAAAAAACAATGATGAGGGAAAATCTATATATGTTCAATATAAATGTATATAGATTTTCGTGAAGAATTTCCACACAACCTTGACTGAATGAACAAATTCAGAACTGGCAGATACAGAGAACCAACTCTATGAAGTGTACACTTATGCATATGTATGTTCTTTTAAAATATGTATGTTTAATTTTCAATATGAACATAGAGTGATTTAAATGTCATATAAATTTTTCAACTTATATATAGTTAAATGGAGAAAAATACTATATGTCATAATTGAAAGACATTATTTTATAAACTTTAATTTTCTAAGGTAATCCTTTAATTTTCATTAACATCATTTGGAGCTAGATTGTTGTTATTTATTGTTGTCATTTGTCTTTTTGTTTTTTAACTTGGTAAAATTGTTTTAATCTACATCTGCAAGACAAAGCTGTCAAGAATCACTTGGAGAAATAGGGCTTCAGCACAGCTGATTAGAGGAGTCATGTCTGAGGATCTCAGAGAAGATCAACCAAAAACACAAGCAGATGGGAGAAGGGGAGGGACATACAACCTGATGCAAAAATCCAATTTGAAAGAAGAGAGACTGGTAGATCAAACAAAACACATGCATAGGAGTTTGAAAGAGATGAAGCCATCTAATGGAACTGCCAATGAGGGCTCAGTCCACACCCAACACAGAAACTGCAATTTTGAGAAGTCCCAAATGGCTGGCAGGATCCAAGCAGTGCAGCAGAGTCAAGCCACACAGAATAGACTTGGAATGTACAGGTCCCATGCCTCATTATGTTCTCTCTGAACAGATGATACTGCAGGTTGGCAGCATTTTAACCCAGCACACACCAGCGGCAAGTGACCTCCCCTCCACCTGCCTGCTTTTCCTCAGACTGAGCAGACAAACCAGCTGCTATGGCTGCCTGTGTTGAGAATCTTTAACATTGGACCACAAACACATCTGAGTCACCTCTGGGAGCCTGCAGTTTATCCTATGCAAGCTCATCTGGCCCAGAGAACTAACATTGGTCTGTACTCAGCACCCTGGGTTCACTTGAGCCCACACTAAGTTCTCACTGTCATTTTCCAATCCTAGACCCAGCAGAGTCCCTGTTTGACACACACACACACCAGTTCCCGGGCAACAGGTATTTACATTAGGTGTTCCAAGCACTCTAGACACAGCAGAGTTTCCAACCTGTATTCAGTCAGAGCCTCAGACTCAGTCCCCATCTAACAAAATAGGCCAGTCCTCTCCCAATTTTAAGCAGCAACAGTTGAGGGTCTTCCTTTTTCTGCCTGGTACTTCAGACACCCATGAGATAACACCCAGTACCTTGCCCTTTCTAAGTATATAGAAACCTCCCCATATTTTGTTTCTCCTCTGAGAGTGCACAGGGCTAAGGGGCAGGTCTGAAAGTACACAGGAGCCTTCACATGGTGTCTGGATCCTGTCCCACAGATACTGTAATATACATCAGTTATATACATCACTGTCAGTCCTCAAGTGGAAAGAATCCACTTCAGGAGCATCAGAAACAAGGTCCCACACCTTGTTTGACCTAGCTTGCTAGCTTGAACAGCTTCCACAGATGGCAGATTACAGAGAAAGGTCCCCTTTAACTGAATGACCTGCATACAGACTCACAGACTCTAAAGAGGGGTGAAGGGGAATGTGCCTTGTAAGATTAAAGATTTCTGACTTGTCAACATTCCTCTGGAAATGAACAGGGACTTTCTCTCTCTGTCTTTGTCTCTGTGTCTCTCTCTCCCTCTCTTTCCATTATTGGTGTGTTTTTGACTTTTTAATCTTTTATATCTTTTGGTGGAGGTTAGCATTTTGCCACCTATTATCCTGGCCCCCTTTGAATATTACTTTTGTTTTATTCTCTCTCTCTCTCTCTCTCTCTCTCTCTCTCTCTCTCTCTCTCTGTCTATCTCTTCCCCTAGTATTGATTCTTGTTTTCTTTCCCTCTAGTTTAATCTTCACCCCCTATTATTTGTCCTTTGTCTAGTTTCATCTCTGTTATTAATGCCACTAATTTTCCTTTACCCCTTAACAGGATCTTTAACATTGATCTTACCACATTCTTCTCATCTACCATTGCATTATTTTCATAATGTACTTATTTTCTCTCTTTTCTTCATACTACCATACCCACACCAATTACCCTTATGAATCTATAGGTAATTAACTGTATGTTACTGTGTATGAATACTGCTTTACAGTGGAAAGGGGTTAAATTGCACTATTGAGTGGATATTGACTGTATGTAATTTTTTGATTTGTCCTATATCCTTCTATGTAATTATAGCTCTTGTACCTAGAATAAAAGATCACAAAGTATTGGTTATTTGTCATTTTCATTTTTGTTTGACCCTGTAGTTATTACTGATTGTACTAAATTAACCAAGATGACATTGCTATTGAGATCATTTGTTGTTTCTTGTATGCCAATAACTAGATTGTCTGGAAGCCATAAACAATACTACAAACCAGTACCAAAGAACTAGATTCTAGGCCAAACAGATTTCAGAATTTCATCCCTAAAAAAGAGAAGAGGTAGAATTCTAGGACAGGTTTAAAGACCAAACACCAGCTACTGCTAGAAGACCGAGCTGAAAAGTAGTCATTACCTAAAGATATCTTGATTCTAGCTTATCACTACATACCATAAGGAACCTATCAGACTCAATGCAGAAAATAAATTTTAAAAAATAGAAAATGAGAAAAAAAAGAGGCAAGATACAATACAAAATACCCAATTCTCCCAAAACTAGCCCTGAGGGCATTAAAGTGGAAGAAATCAAGTGCATTCCAGGTGAATTTTATGAAATGATAACAAAGCAGATGAATAACTATGTAGACAAAAACAAAATGGAAATACACATGTAACTAAACAAATGATGACCATAATGAAGGAAATGGTAATTAATCTAGAGTGGATACTGACAAAAAAAGTGGAGCTTAGCGAAACTATGATCTTCTAACATAGGAAAGAACTGGATGCCATAAACAGATGTAAATAGATATCCAGATTAAAAATTCTGTTGAAACCATATGAAGCAGAATCAATTAATGTGAAAATAGAATATCAGATCTAGAAGATACGGATATATTTTGTGATCAACAAATTAAAGACTTCTTAAAAATAGCAATGAACTATGAAAAAAATCAATCCCATAGCTGCCAAACAATGCAATGAAGAATAGTATAAGATTAATTGAAATCAATGAAAAATCACAAGATAACATGAAGAACAACAACAACAAAAAACTGTTCATAGAAATAATAGCAGAAAACTTTCCAAGCATGGGAAAAGAATTTGACATACAGATAAGTGAGGCACATAGAATTCCAATTAGCCATTATTAAAAAAAAAAAAAATCCGCACCAAGGCATATAAAAGCCAAGATTCCAGAAGTTCAATAAAATCACAGAATATTAAAAGCTGTTAGAGAAAAGAAACAAATTACCTATAAATTAAAACCCATCAGATTCAAAGCAGACTTCTCAGTACAAACCATTAAGTCAAGGAGAGGATGGAGTGAAATATTTCAAGCCCTAAAAGAAAACAACATTCAACCCAGATTGTTGTACCCTGCAAAATTATCTTTCAAACTGATGGAGAAATAAAATACTTCCATGACAAAGAACAACTTATGAAATTCATGACCACCTAAGCACTGCAAAATGTTCTGAAGGATATTCCAATGAAAATTCCAATAATCCCAACAGAATGAACACACCAGGCAAGGCAAGCAATCAAATAGAAGGCAAAGAAATAGAACCAACAACAGGGAAAAAAAAAATACAATACCAAAGATAAGTCCATACCTATCAGTTGTAACCATAAATTTGAATGGCCTTAATTCAGCAATCAAGACAAACAGATTGACAGGATGGATCAAGAAACAAGATCCAACAATAAGCTTCACACAAGAAACACATTTATCCCCCCCAAAAAATTCATAGTCTTAAAGTCAAAAGATGGAAAACAATACTCCTGGAAATGCACTGGGAAAAGGCAGGAATAGCTATTCTATTTGCAGACACAGTGGATTTCAAGAGAAGACTGATCAGAAGAGACAAAGAAGATCACTACATACGTGTTAAGGGAACCTTCCAAGAGGAAGAGATAACATTTATAAATATATATAATAGATAACAGTTTTAAATCATGGTGCACCCAAATATATAAAGGAAATATCAATAAATACAAAAAAATCCAATAAGCAGTAGTACAATTTAATGAGAAAGCTCAAAAAAAGAGAGAGAAAGAGAGAGAGAAAGCTCAACACCTCCCTGTTACAAATCAACAGATCAACTAGACAAAAAAATCAATGAAGAAATATCAGAGCTTTGAACAAGTGTACCTAGTATAAACCTGTGGCGTGGTCCACTAAACCAAAATGGAATACACATTCTTCTTAGTAGTACATGGGACTTTCTCCAAAATAGACCACATACTAGCTCACAGAACATGCTTAACTAAATTCAAAGGAAGTAAAATTATCCCATACCTATTATCAGGACATAGCGCAATGAAATTGGAAATCGATGACAAAAGAAACCACAAAAACTATATAAACCCATGGAAATTAAATAGTGCTCTCTTCAATAATCCATAGGTCACAAATGCAATTTTTAAAAATTAGTTTCTAAAGTTGAATGATAATACAAATACACCATGCCAGAACTTATCCAACACAACAAAAGCAGCCCTATAAGGGAAATTTACAGCTGTAAACTTCAACATTAGAAAAACAGGTTGAGCCCAAATAAATACCTTCATGTTGAAGATTAAATTTCAAGAAAAAAAAATTAAATCCAAAACTCCTTTGAGGAAGGAAATTATTATGAGCAGAGCATAAATTAATGCAATTAAAACTAAGAAAATAATATAAAGAATCTATGAATCTAAGAGTTGGTTCTTTAAAAGACTATATAAAATCAACCTTAACAGCATCATTCTTTTCCTTTTATACAATCCAGACTACCGGGATTCGGGCAGGGTCAAATCAATCACTCACATGTAATGATTTAGCAATCACATGCCCTTAATTCCAGCATCACACAATCCAGATTCAGCCACCCCTGAAAAAGATTGCATGAGGCTTTGGGGGAACATCTAGTCACAAACCACTGTCAAGAAGTTGCTACAAACATTCAAGGGCAAGTATGTGTATAGCTGCTGTTTCTAGCCAACACTTGCCTTTATTAGTCTTTTTAAATTGAAAGATAATTGTGGGTGTGTAGTGGGATCTCATTGGAATTTCAGTTGGAAATTTTCAAACAGCTAATGGTGTAGAGCATAATTTATTTTGCTTAGTTGCAATCTATATTTTTAATCAATTTCTTTTTATAGACCCTGCTTGTTTATATTTATTTTGCCCGTTTTGTATTTCTGAGATGTAAAATGTTCACATCAGGTAAAAAAGTCCTTTATTAGATATACACTTTGCAGATATTTACTCCCAGTCTGAAGCTTATTTTTAAATTTGTTCATTTTGTTGAGTTTGTCTTTTCAATATTAAAAGTATATTGTATTACTTCTTACAAAGTCCAAATGTTTCATTTTTTTTTCTTTTATAATTTGCTCAATGTTCTGCTCAGGAACCTTTGAGCTCTAAAATTTTTCTAGGTTTTCTCCTGGAAATGTTACAGTTTTTGGTCTTATTTTAACTGTGATCCCTTTTCTAGGCAATTTTTTCTACGGCTTAAGTAAGGGTACAGATTTTTCTTTAATTGTTGCTTTCCATATGGATATGCAATTGTTCCAACACTCTACTGAAAAGATCATTTCCAATTACATTGCCTTGACACTTTTGCCAAAAATACATTGACTTTGTATATGTGACTCTATCTCTGTGCTCTCCTCTTATGAGATGCCTTCTTTATACCAGTACCATACCGTATGATTACTGTAGCTGCATTGCAGGTTTTAAAATCAAGTACTGGTACTCCAAAAATGTTCTCTGTCAAAAATGTTCTTATTTGCATGGCTTCTGAGCATGTTTCCATGAATTATATGGAGAAGACACAAATAGTTAAAAATGCACACAAACTATTTTTTGTGTCTCTTTGCAAAAAAAAAAAAAAAAAAAAAAAAAACAGGGCAATTACAAAAAATTTTTTTTTAAAAAAAAAAAAAAAAAAAAAAAAAAACATGGTAGAAGTTACAAAATGGTATTATAAATCTTGCCTCCCAGAATAGCCAGGTTCCTCAGAGTTCATGGCAGAAACTAAACCTCAGTTGCCCAAAGACGTAACCTGCTCAGTAATAAACATGTGTTTTCTTCTTTTTTCCCTCTTTCTCGTTTCTATCCTCTTCCTCCCAGCAGCACTTCCCAAAGGGACTACCATCTTCTTTCAAGGTTTGCTCCGAACAGAGAACCCAATTTAGAAGGGAAAGGAGCAAGCAAGGAGGTGGGTGAACAGGCTATGGCTCTGACCCAGGAAGAGGAATCATGGTGGCATGGACTAGGGGGTAACAGTGCAGATGGCAGGAAAGGATGGATTCTGAATGTTTGAGTTGTGCTAGCAATATTCACTGAATTTTTGGAAGAAAGAAAAGAAAGGAAAGAGAAAAATGAATTCACGTGTACTCACATGAGTTACTGGAAGACAGAACCCGCAGAATAGAGTGGAATGACTGTTGAGGGAACAGGTGTGTGGTAGAAGACTGGAATTTCAGCTTTGTACACAAACAGTTTGATATCCTTCATAGATGTGAGCAGATGTCCAATATGAAAATGAATACATGAATCTGTACTTCCTAGAAGTGACTAAGGCTAGAATTAGATATTTAAGGGTCCTGGGTACATTAGGAATATTTAACCCATGACACTTGAATTCAACAACGATGTAAGCATTGAGAGGAAACTATAGAAAAATGAAACTTTAAGAGCTTGAAGAAATCAGCAACAGAGAGAGGAATCAGCAAGAGAGGCTGAGACAAATCAACAGAGAAGTAAGAGGAATGTAGAAAAGCACAGATGCCTAGAAGCCCAGTAATGAGAGTCACAAAATAAACCTGATTAAGAAACGACCACTAGATTTAGTATTAGCTCAGCACTGTTTTCAACCTGAATTTTCCTGCAGTGGCGTTACTCAGTATTTCCAAGGAGTGGGGCCGAGAGAGAATGGGAGGAGAAGAATTTTGCAACCAATGACATTTCCCTGGTAATTTTGATTAAATATGTAAGGGAGATGAGATATGAAATAATTGGGAAGCTAGGGTAAAAATCTTTTGTTTGCTTTTTATTAGTTGCAAGACATTATACTACTGAGGAACAGCCAGTAGACAAAATATACAAACTTGCATTATACATTGTTTTTTTTTTGGGGGGGGTCGTTTTTTTTTGGTACCAGGGATTGAACTTGGAACCTTGCACTTGCAAGGCAGGCAGTGGAACCACTGAGCTAAATCCCCACCTATTCATTGTTGTTACTGAGAAAATAAGCAGTATCATATCACATAAATGTGAAGATAATTTCTAATCACATGAAAATAAATAGCAATTATTTCTTAAAATTATTAAATGGATAATAATTTAATCCTTCTATCTACTAGTCTTTCAAATTTTTTCAATTAATTTGGTGGATTAATATCCACTTCATCAATCTAAAATCCACTAGAATTGCAATCTACATTCATAGCCCCTGTGTTTAAATGAGGTAAAAGCTGGTGAATATTATATTTAGTAACACAACCATAGTTGGAGCTCATAGGAAAAACTAAAGTGCAAATATACAGAAGCTGACAAATGCATGTTTTTATGAGAGAGCTTAGTAAATTTTGACACATAAATATTCTATAATGATGAAATAGCAAAAATAAGTCTTTATTTCTTATTTTTAATTTTCCCCTGGGAAAGATAATTTCTTCTCTCATCATAACTTCTAAAATATAATTTAAAATCTTAGTATTTTATTGTGTGATATCTTCAAGGATAGTCAAGAGTTTGAGATTAAAAAAAATACTCCAACATGCTTATCTTAGATCAACTAACAAATTATAATTTAACATCTATATTCTGAAAATTGCATAAAAATTATGAGTTATGACCTGTCCTCAAGGAAATAGGGTTTGGTAAATTCTTTTATTATGATTAATAGAAAAAACAATATCATTGGAATATCCATATTCCTTAAGAAGTTGTACAAAAAAAGTGATACCATAAGCAAGCCATTCGAAGATCTGTTTCACAAATGTTCAGTATGAGTAAAACATAGTTTCAGATGGTCGGCAGACTTGGCTTTTTCAAAATGGGCCTAAGGTCAGCAAGATACACCTGTTTTGTGTGTTTTTGTTTTGCTTTTTATTTTGTGTTGAGTTTTTCTGACACAATAATTGATGCTTACAATGATCACAACTGAAAGTTTGCTCATTCTTAAGGCAGGAAATAACATACACTGCTTTCTGGTTTATTGTTGTTAACAGTGCTTGTCTATAACCTGATTCCTGGGTAATTAGGGACTGAAAAGGTAATCAGGATTCAAGTGTATTGAAGCTCACAATTGGGATTTGTGTTTAAAAGCCTTAAAAATTCAGAGAGAAAGCCCCTCTGCATCCTTTAAAATGGTCCAAAAATCTAATCACCAACTGGAGAGAGAAGATTCTGCCATTCCTTAGAGTAAAGCAGTTACGGAGAAGACCCCAGGAAGATCCCTCTTGGCTCTAAGTAAACAGAGTTACTTTCATTGTCAGTTTTAATAGAATCTGGAATCCACCCAAATGAGACAAATCACTGTAATATTTTTACATTCTAAATATACTGTGTTAAACTTCATTCCTCAAAACCAATCAACTGTTTATACTCCAATAGTTTACTTAATTCAACCATGTAAAACAGGCTATACTTCTTTTCTGTCACAGAATCAAAATGCATCATGTAAAGGTACAAGATCCCAGTGATGAATGTAACTGTACTGTTTACCTTAAATGCACCAATAAACTTAATGGAAACAAAAATAAACTAGAGTTAAAGTAAGTTAGGAATATTTTAAAGTGGAAAGTAAAATGTAATAAAGCACCTCCTTCAAATTTGGAGTTTCAGTTCAAATAGTCTTATTTCACTTATTAGGTAGAATCACACAAAATTCATAGAAAAACATATTTAATGATAAGGTAATGATTAAATGATTGGGATCAAGAAGTCTTTAGTCAATTTTCCATCCACTATAAATGGCCCTTTGGACTTTCTCCTAGGACAGCTAGAAGAATAATAGGTCCATTCATTAGTAACCCAGAAAACAACTGGCTCATTTAACTTTCTCATACTTTTTGTCCTTGTCCTCAAAATGGACAAAAGGAAATAGTATTTGGTCAAGCCCTGATAAATCAATAACTTAATACAGTTAGTTACACTTACTTAATGCAGTTAATATTAAGAGCTTGTAAGAGTTTCCTTGTATTTACTTCTTTATTCCCACATCAGCCGTTACAGAACATTCTCATTTTCCACATGAAAGCCACAGGAGCCGTTTCACAGCACAGACCCAACAGACTGAACACCAAAAGATTAAGTGGCTAAGCTGCCTAGCATTGCTTGTTTAGCTTTGCCCACAGGATTTGAATTTGCACTACACTGTTGAACATCCTAAAATAATTTAACCACATCCCAAACACTGCATAAAGAAAGTCTGTTCCATTTCTCGCCTCTTTAGATTGCACGTCCAGAGCAATTTCTTCCAAATTAAATGCCATTTGGTTTGCGTTAGAATAATCAGGACAACTGCAAACATTAATATGTCTGCAATAATGGCAAAGTTATTTTCTTTCCAAATAGCAAGGCACATACCTAAGAAAGCTTTTCTGTCTCATTTTTTTCTTTATTTTCAAAATAGATCCATTTCTGTAATCTTGTTGAGTATAGTGATTCACACCCTGGTTTTATGACGATGTGGAACTTAATGTAAACACAGATGTAAGGAAAAGAGAAGGAAGCAGCCAACTGGAACAAGTTTTCCAGTTGCAGGTTTGGTTGGGGTTATTTTAGGAATCCACATATGCATTCACTCCAACGACGCATGTATTTAACAAGGGTCCATGACGTGCCAAGATGGATATTTGGGACTTGAAATAAAAAGAGAACGAAGAACGAGAGGCTTTATTATTAAAGAGTTCAAGGCTAGCATATAAAAGATGAGTAGTTAGTAGATCATTACAAGGAATACTGAATTGGACTAAACAACACAATGTATCATTGCACAGATTTTTCTTTTCTTTTCTTTTTTTTTTTATTGCACAGATTTTTCCAAAAGAGAGGCAGTTGTATTCAGGGTATAAGGCAGAAAACTAATGCTATCTACTCATATATTCATCTTACAAGTAAAACCATTGTGCTTTATTTGGAACCAAGTTGCTATTACTTTCAGTTCATTACAAAGTTATTTTGGTGACCTGCTGTAGTGTGTAATGGTGCAAGGACTGAGACACAAGGAAATTATCTGGCTCATCCAGATTAGAGCTAGAAATTAGGAACTAGAAGTCAACACATATGATAAGTCTAAAAAATATCAAGTATAGTAAATATTTCAGAAAGTGATATATACAGTAAAAAACTGAGTTATGTAAACAAACGGATTGGAGGAGGTCTTCAAAATTGGAAACGCAGCTACTGATATCTACAAATAGCCTCTAAGGGAGAAATTTAGAAAGAGAATATGTATTCTAAGAAGTTACTCATAACTTCTTAAGTTCCTTCAAATCCAGAAAGAACATGTTTAGTGTCAGAATTTTTCTGCTGTTAAAGTAGAGTATTGATGAACAGATATTACAAATCTTATAGTTAGATTGCTCAGTTTATATAATTTTTCACAATGACTACATTTTTTTTCTTTACATGAAACCATGTAAGTATTCCAATCCTATTTAAAAGAATATGGTAAAATTGCTCTTTTTTTCTCTTTCTCTTCCAAAAGAAGTAAATCCTTTAACATATTTCAGAATACACTGTGATATTTAACTTCTTTTTTTCTAAATATAAACCCAGATAAAGAGCAATGTTCCTTTACATCCACTTCATTTGTTAGCAAGCCTTCCAGTGAATTCATCAGTCTACTACTTGAACCACACAGATATTGTTCTAACCTAAATACCAAGATTTCTTTTCAAAGTTAACAATTGTGATTTTTAACATCATAGCCGTGTTTTTGTTTCCGCTGTGCTTCTTTGATATTGGCAGGAATTAGTTCAAAAAAATGCAATGAAACCTTCATTAGGAGTCTATGATACTCATAGACTCTGGGAAGGCAGCCAGGGGAATCAATTGGTGAAATATTCAGAGCAAAAGGTGTACCACCCTCTTTACATTCTCACATGCCAAAGCTGACTGCTGAGGCATCCAACTACAGACCCGTGTCCTAGTCTTCATGGTATTCAATTTCTCTTATTTCATCAGACCTGAATACCTGTTTTTATTATACTGCTTTCAGTGTGTTGTCCTGAAATTTCACTTCAAGGCACTGGCAGGCTTCTTTTACATCTGTGCATTTACTAATCATGAGGTAGCATGGAAGCAAGAGCTGCAGAGTAGGCCATGTGATAAACATTATAAGGATACTTACACCACACAGAAGACTCTTGGCCCAGGTTTGTTCTTTGCTTGAGTGAAAGCAAGGAAGGAAATTTTTACTCTTGGGATGTGGAATGCTGCTTTCTGTTTATTATTAGTCTCTAAGCCAAGCTAAAAAATATGAGGAGTCTGCAAAAGGAAAAGCACCAGTTAGCTCTTCTGGTCTCAGTGTTCTCCTGTCCATCCACTGGGCCAGATCCTAATTATGAAGAATAAGGAGGGCAGGGAGAAGGAGAAAAAAAGCAAATTGTATCTCACAGACATGGTTTGGATTAACTAATAAAATCTGCTAAGCTTTTGAAAATCCCTATCACAAATCAGGCAATTAATTTTATCTCCATTTCTAATCAAGAGCAGCCACCATGAGTTTTCCAAGTAAAGACATAGAAAATGATTTGTAATGATATTCGGTTAATCATAGCTTTATACTATAAACTTTGAAGTCTTTGTATAATGGAAAAATCAAAGATTATTGTATGAAAAGCCAAGTAGAACAACCATATTTATTGATCTAGTACAAAATACTAACTTAAAAAGCCAGGTTACAAAACAATGATACACCTTATGAATCCTCTGGCTTCTGCTATTCTCTCAAATATCATTAAATACCTTGTGCATGTTTTACTATAGATGTCATTATTACTTCCTAAAATATTATTGTTTTATCGGGATTCTCTAAAAATGAGGATGGATTTGCAGGGTCATCAAAGTTGTAGAGCTCTGAAGAACTTTGAAGGTATTCCATCCAATCTTATTTTATAAAATGAGAAATCGAGACCAGAAAGAACAAATATTTTTTCATAAATGCCAAAAACACCAATAGAGATAGGTCTTTCTGATTCCCATGAATTCCACCATATACCACCCTGCCTTCAAGGAATGGTGTAGCTAGAAGAACATTCCTTATACAGTGTATTTCTTACAATTTAACTGAAAATAGATTAGAAAGAGGTTATAGTTTGATTTAAATCAGTAACCACAGTATAGTTATGTGGATTGTATAGTTATGTATAGACTGTATAGTTATGATAAACAGTTATATTTCCTTTGGGCTGGGGATTTGGCTCAGTGGTTCCACTGCCCGCTTGACAAGCACAAGGGCCTGAGTTCGATCCCCAGTACCAAAAACAATACAAAACTAAATAATTGTATTTCCTCAAAATATTACATGATTGCCATTAGAAGGCTGACTGTCCTTTCAGAAAATAAATGCAAGTAATGAATTTGAGCAGACAGGGTATTCTAAAAATGAATTTAAAAATACATTTAAAATGCTGAACTGTTCTTTCCTACTTTCTCACTTCACCAAAGAAATCATTTTAAATTTTCAGTTACGACTCTTTCACCAGTGAAGGTAAACTTTAGAGATTTGTTTTTTCAGTTTCTTTCTCATGTGGGTTCACTGAATAGTGGATCGACACATTCAGTGGTCATGTGGACATCACTGGGAGTAATGATACCACAGCAAGCATGCTTCCTTGAGAAATTTTTTAAAGACTAAATAGTATACTGGACAGTACCTTGAAAGGGAGGGTATAAATGTTCCTTAAAATGGTTTTATAAAAGTACTGAAGTGTTGATGCTCTTAAAAGAAAGGAAAAACAGGAAATAAATAAAAATGTGTTTTCAAGTGATATTTTAAACAAATGGGTGAAATTAGAAGTCCAGGAAAATTTATATTCCACATATGAAAGTTACTTAAAACCAAAATTGTAAGTTCATGCAAAGAGTACAAAATGAGGGAGACAGGAAGTGAGCCAGGAGAACAGAATAAACCAAATGGAGGTTATATTATGTGCAATTAAAAAGAGCAAATGAAAATTTTGAATATAAGCAAGAAAATAATCTTGACATAATGAAGAAATCCAACAGGAAGCAGAGAAAATGATGAACAATGTGGTAAATAACCCATTTTAATTAAATTGTGAAGACGTAAGTTAATAAAAATGATAGAGGCCAAATAAAATAGAAAATGAATAACTAGTTATGATATGAACGGGGAATAGAAAAATATCATTCTTCTAAATTTTGTTGGAGACAAATTGCCAGGGGCAGCCCTATTTCCTACTAGCAAGGAGTCTCACACATCATGTGTTAGAACATCACAAGAGCCAACTGAAGACAGGACACAAGGAACTCAGCCACAATTAGCAACACAAATAAAAGTCAAGACAAATAAATGACAGTATTTCTGCCGTTCTCAGTCTTATTCTTCACATCAATGGGAAAGAAACACTCCAGTGCTCTGACTACTACTTTTTCTAAAGATCAAATAACTCACACAAAAGAAACTCGTTTTTTGTGACTAAAACGGAACTTGTGAATCTGACAAGCCACAAACTTGTCAGAATGAAAAGAGCCACGGCGAGCATGCATGTAGCTCTGAAATTAATCTTCATATTTTTCTTCAGCTCTTTACAGTACGGAACAAAGCCATTAGACAAATGATTTCCTTGGTCATTGTTTTCTATTTTATGCAGAAATAATTTTGTGTTCTATATTTCTCAATCATGACACTCCTGTAAGATTTTGTTGCATTTAGTTTCTGCCAACACTCAGGCTATTTATCTTATCACTCGGAACATTTCAAATCTTGAATCACTACCCAGTCAATCAGCTTGACAGCTGCACTCTCACATTCGTGTTCTCTCTCTCTGTCTTTCTCTCTTTCTTCCTTTTGATTGACTCGGCATAACCGCTGACACAATAGCTTCTGACCAAAGGGAATAGTTCTTTTCCAGAGTTATTGTTTTGAATTCTATTCACAGTTAACTATGTCTCACTGAACCTTTCCAATATAAACAAAATATTTGGATTACTTTCAAAGTAATAATGCTCCAAGGCAAAATTTAATATCAAACCAAACTTTTTTTTTTCTTGCTACTCAGCAGAAAGAGCTGTAAACTATTTAATGTTTGACAGAATGACCAGGATCAACTTTTATTATTGCATCAGGTTGGCCACTATCTCATCCAGTAAGCAGACTGTCAAGGTTTTGTTATTTTCTAAAAGCATATATTATGATAGTCAAATGCACCATCAGCTTTTCATGATCAATTTTTATGAAAATAAGAAAAGGCTGTACCCTCATTCCCAGCCAATTTGGGGAGGAGTCACCGCAGGTTGCTTTATGCATCTTGAGCTCATCTTGTGATAATTAAAGCAAAACTCTATCATGCAGAATCTGTACTGCTTCAGTGATCAGATAAGTAAATTAATAATAGTCAGATCCTAAATACTTTCCTGAATAACTTGGAATATGTTAGAAGAACATGATTAAAGACTTTAAGTTCTAAAGATTTTTTTCTTCATCCTGTTCATTATTCAGATAAAATACCTATCTAATCTAAAATATTAGTAAGTAAGATAATCTGGTCTTGGCTGTCACTCATCTTTAGAAGGAATTTATATCAGTCAACTCTTCTTAGAAATATTTTCTCCTACAGAATCATTGTCCATTTGTGTGTAGGAGGATGTCTGGAATTTATCAGCTTCAAATAAGTGATTTTTAGGATATACATGTACACAGAGAGTTAATGGTTAATAGTCATAAGATATTCTTTTTCTGGCTGTATTGCAGCTTCTTTTCCTATCTTGGCAATGTGGAAATAAGATGTCTAGAGTTATTTTATCACTATATCTACCCCTAGACAAAATAAAGGCAAGTTTCTGGATAATATAAGAAACAAAATGAGTCTAACATAATAACTGAGTCTTCTTCTGCACAAATAAAGGGAAGACAAAAGTGCTGGGATACAAAACAGCCACTGATTTATTCCCAGGTTTATTTAGAAATATTGGCACGGAGTCTGAAATGTAACTTGTGTGTGCCAGATTCCTCAATCTGTTTTGTCAGACTAGTACTAGAAATCACATTTTTCTAATCAGCTGACATTTTCTTCTCCAACTTAACTTCTCTTTGCTTATGTTTCTCACTATTTCTAAATTTCACTTAATGAAATAATAAGCTTAGGAGTCAACAGCAGAGATTAAAGCCTAACTTTAAGAGTTTTTATTTTTTTTACATTGGCCAAGTTAACCTTTCTTAACTTACTTTTTCCCAAATGTAAAATGGTGACTTCAAATGGGTCAGTAGTGAAATGAGATGCTGTATGTGTGTGTGTGTGTGTGTGTGTGTGTGTGTGTGTGTGTGTAGTTTTGGCAAATGTGCACCAAAAAGTATTTAATAAACTTTTAGATAACATTTTACTTTATCTTGTTTTTTATTTTGTTTTCTTTTTGGTACCAGGAATCAAACTCAGGGCCTTGGGCTTGCCAGGAAAGCTAAGCTACACAGCTAAACTACATTCCTGGCCCTCTTTTAAGTTACTTTTTGATACAGGGTTTCACCATGCAGGTCAGGCTGGCCTTGAACACACTATGGAGTCCAGGCTGGCCTAGGACTGCTGGCCATTTTCTGCCTCAGCCTGCCAAGTGCCAAGATTACAAGCATGCATCACCACACCTGCCTTATTTTAGTATTAAGTTTAGAAAACACTTTAATTATTTCAATCAGGTGATAATATAATTCAGTAAATAAATTAAAATGCAAATATCAATTGATATTTCATAAGTACCTATTCTGCTGGAAACTGTGCTGGTATTTCACAAACTAGAATCCCATAAAGTAAGACCTTAGATTTTAAAGAACACATGGCATTTATCAAGGAAAAGAGCCTTTTGAACTACTACAATAAACCAACCTAGTATGTATGAAAGTAACAAAAATGCTGCAGGAGCAAGGAATGGAAGCAAAGTGTATGTTTTACCATTCCTTCAGGAATACTCGACAAAATCCTATACATGAGATAGCTCTCTAATTTGCCTTGTAAAACACGTGTGGCAATCACGGCTGTGTTCCTAGTTTAGTGGTAGAGTGTTTGCTTGCCTCACAAACTTGAGGCCCTGGGTTTGAACACCTGCAAGGAAAGGAAAGCAAAAGCAAGATGAGAGGAGGGGACGGGAGGGGAGGGAAGGGAAGAAGGACAAAAAGAAATATTCTGATATTCATATTTTTCATAATAGATACTCTGAGCAATCTTGCAGTAGGGAAAGTATGTTTATAAATAAATGATATTTGCCTCATGAATTATTCTAAAGTTTAATTGGTGTTTTTACTTACCACATCACAGATAACTGTAACAACCCACATCAAAATTACTTATTCAACTAAATTGCTATAATACGACAGATCATTTATTTCTGGAGACGTATCAGGGGAGAAAAAGGTCTACGCTCATTTGAAGCTTATGATCTCTCTGAGGTGTATTTTGCTGTTTTCTAAAATTTAAAGTAAATTTCAGAGATGAAATGTAACCTAAGATGGTTTACCACTCCCCTAAGAAATGAAATTTAGGATTTTCCCTAATAACTGTTGATAACCTTCATATTCTTGCTTCTTTAAGTTTTTGCTTGCTTGTTTGCTTTTTTTTGTACTGGGGATGGAACTTGGGACCTTCTGCTTGTGAGGCAGGTGGTAGAACTGCTCAGCTAAATCCCCCGCCTGCTCCTGTAAGTTTTTAATTCCTGACCTGAAGGTTTTGATTGACACTGACTTTCACGAAAGTTCTTCCCAATTCATATTCTTATTTAGAGTACTTGAAAACAGCCATTCTCATGCATCATCCAAATGACATTTGCAAAACCACCTTCAAGAACACTTACAGAAGTGACACAGAGAGAAGTAGTCTGTAATCAAACGCAAATGAGAAATACTAGAGTTTCTTTACTGAAATTCTCGTGTTTTAATGTGTTATAAATTTCCAATGTAGGTGTACAAAATGCAATTGTTTTAGCATATTTGTGGCAACAGATTGAAGAGTGATATTCCGGTTGGCTTCATGTAACAAATAATAAGTGAATTGTTTAAAACTATGTCACTCTTGGGCCCATTACAGCTAGGAAATATGCAGGTATCAGAAACTAGAATATGAGATAATGCTTTTTTATTTTTCCCCCATGTATTTTCTTAAGGTCAGAATAGGCTATAATAACGGATGTTTCCAAAAGTAGATCCTGAACCAAATATAATAAAAGTTTAGTTCTTATTTAACCACATAGTGGCGGTTCCTAGATGGCTGTTCCCGCTCCAATCTGTAAGACTCAGGGTTCCGTCACACATAGCCACTGTCCCAAGGGTCTCATAGTCATCTGTCTCAAGTAGGTAACCTTCTCTGAAAAGCCTCGTTTTAACTTGCTTGCTCAGCCTGTAATTTCTGCAGATTCCTGTGGCATGAAGAACTAGCCCTTGGCCATACTTAATTTCTGGGAAATGAAATTTAAGTCTGCACCCAGCAAACAGGAAGTGATTATTGGCTCAAAAATCACCACTTTCGGACACATAGAATAGGTTAATAATATCGTGACTAACAACTACTGAACTCGACAGGCTTTTAGCTTTAAGCTATCTAGATTAGCTCACACAATATTCAAAAACAGTGGTATGAGGTAGAAATTTCATTTCACAAATTGAAAAAGTAGACTAAGGTCATATCATTTTTAAGTAGTGGAACCATGGCAGAAATCCAAGCGGAGGCCCAGTCTTACACTTGCCACGCTGCATGGCGACTATTTGAGGTACACCATAGACTGTAATGCTGGAGTCACTGTTCCCTCTGTTCCCCTACCTGGTTCCCTTTGCTTCATATATACTGCAAGTATTTATTCTCCCCAGTGTCTTGAGTCCATTTTGCGGAATCAATATTAGGTCCTTCATATCCTATACTTTCCTGATAGACATTTCAGCTCATTCACTTAATTCTCAGGGATAAGTAACAAGACAAATTTTCCCTTGCTAGTGTTGGTCATGGCCTACAACATGATTTTAATACTCGGCTATGGACAAAAACCTTCTCCATATCCATTTGATTTTTGGATTGTCTTCCATAATCTCAGTTTTATTTTGCGCTCTGGTTATGATCTTCCTCTACCCTTCTTTAAAAGGTTTTCTTACTTTAACCAAACTTGAATATTAGTCCTGCTGAAGTTCTTTCTTTTTTTTTTTCTTCTCATTGTTTAGAACAATACTCTTCCCTCCTATAACTCCAATTAAAAGTCATATCTGTTTTTCAACATAGAACACTTATAAGATAATGGTCAGAGAAGGAGTGGTGGCTACACAGGCCTAGTAGAGGTGTGAAGTACCTGAAAATATCTGGGAGCCTTTTAAAATTAGTCCTCCTTGTCTCTCCCTAAAATTCCTACCTGCTCAATTCATTCATCAGGTTTCCTTAAGTCTTATGCTGCTCAGCATACCACACTACAACTCTGTGCCTTAGAAAGGTATGGTTCCAAGTTGCAACACTAAGTCTTGAGTGGACAATGAGTGTTTTGTTTGCTTTTTTTTCACTCTGCAGGTTCCTGAGTCCACTAGGAGAAGTTTATTCCCTGTTTAGCTCATCTTTCTAAGGGCAGTGAGCTACCTGCGATTTGTTCTTCTTTTGCTAATGGAGAAAGCAGAAAAAAAGAAAGCCCAGCCATGACATGTTTCTGCTTGAAACACTCAGGCTAAAATCTCAGTGGTCAGAGTAGGTCACACACTGAGCCCCGCATTAAGACATAGAAAAATTGGGCTGGGGATTTAACTCAGTGGCACCATGCCTGTTTTGAAAGTGCAAGGTCCTGAGTTCGATCCCTGGTACCAAAACAAAAAACAAAAAACAAAAAACAAAAAAAAAAAAGAAAGAAAGAGAGAAATAGACTCTCACTCTGTGGGAGGAATTGCAAATCACAACGTCACAAGGTACAGAATCCAGATACAAAAAAGCTGAAGAATTGAGAAAAGTAATCAATATTATGCTCTTACCTTAAAATTTGCAAGTAGAGCAAGTCACTTTTACTGATGAGAAGTATCCTAGAATATATCAAACATAGCAGGTTATACCAAAAAGCATGAGAAAGAACCTCAGGTATACTTGTTGGCAATTGCTAAATCTTCATGTCTGACTCAGATCACTTTTTTCAGCTTAATTTTTTTTATTTTGTTTTGTTTTGTTTGCTCATTTATTCTTACAGTCTATATTTGTTGAGTATCCACTAAATGTAAGGAATTTTATAAGACACTAAGATGCAGAATCAGGAAAAAAGCTAATCCTGTCGTGAAGCTCAGAGTTTAACAATGAGCCAGGTATTAACAATAATTAATTACTCAATTAAGATTATGAAAGATGCAGAGAACAAAGAGGGGACCATGAGTGTTTTTAATTGTGAGGAAAGGAGAATGAGCTGTTCTATTATTCCAAAGAGGGTTTACTTGGGGAGATTTCTCAGCTGCAGTGTGAGAGCTCAGTTACAATTAGTTATCTGAACTCCTGACAGAACAAAAACACATGAAATGTCCCAAGATAGGATGCAAAATGTGTTTTGAAAATCACTCTAAGAGAAAATGGTAGTGGTAATACTGGGGAGTGGAGAGGTGCGTAGGACTGGTTGACCAAAAGAACAAAGCACAGAAATCATAGAGTGATGAACTGAGATGTCCAGGATTTAGCCTAGTTCTTAAAAATAATGGGAAGCCATGGAATTTTCAAACAGAAGTGAGACATGATCAAGTTTTCAAGATCAGATTGATCCAAGAAAAATGAGAAGAAAAACATTTTTTTTTCCATGAAAAGAAAATCATTAGACCATGCTGGTAGTAGGATAAATGGAAACACAGGAAAACTTCTAAGAGTGCTTAGACACAGTATTACAGTAGAAGTGATGAATGAAAGGACACATAGGACTAGGAGAGCAGGGTCCAGAACAACTTTAAGCTTCTGGATTGTATATGTTGTTGAACGATAGCTCTGTTTGCTGAGAGAGCAACAGTTAAAAGAAGATCAGGTTTAGAGGGAAGACCAGGAGTTTAGTTTTGAAGACGTTGAAGATGAAGATGAAACATTTGTAACTTGAATGACCTAATTGTATAAATGAGTCTGGGAGAGGATCAGGTTCCTAGGAAAGACCATAAATACAATTTTCAAGATGTTGAAGAGAATGTGAGACATCCATATGGAGATGAGTATGATCTAATTAGATATATGAGTCTGGAGCTCCTAGGAAATGACAGGGCAAGGGAGATAAATGTAGGAATTGTCAGCATATAGGTGGTCTTGCATCCATATGTGCAGATGGAATGAACTTAAGAGAGAATCTAAAGTAAGCAAGGCAAGTGCTTGTGTCACTGACAGCATAATTGAAGGAAGACGGTCTAAAACATACCAAAGGAAGAAAACAGAGAGGTATAAAAGAAACCAATTTCTTGTACTTTAAGACATAGGTTTTGGTGTTTCTTAATGCTGCACAAAGGCCAATCATAATGGAAACAGAAAATGCTGTGGGTTTGAATGTGTGGTGATAAGTTTACTGACATCTTTGTCTGCAGTGAGCTCCGGTTCTCATAACAGGCATCTACTCTAACTAAGGGTCACCTGAGATCTATGCCCAAGTTCAAAAACAGTTTTTATTTCCTTGTTGCATGTTTGGCTATTCTTAGGGAAGCCAGTCTAACATTATCTATTACTTGTTGGTCTGTGAATATCTTTCATTTCTATTCCCCTAATTCAGTGTATATATTGACAATCTCACTCGCTTTTACTTCCTTAAACCAATATGGAAAATTTTCATCTCTAAATTAATCTAAGATAGCATTATATTTTTTTTCAGCCTTAATTGAGTTTATTGGTACATTTTAGGGATACAGTACAGTTACATTCATTGTTGGGATCTTGTACCTCTACATGACAAGTCTTGATTCTCATTTTTTCCCCTTACCTCTGCCCTCCCTTCACCCC